>NW_028259151.1:10318159-10636319 GCF_977971745.1 Zootermopsis nevadensis | reverse complement strand
ACCTGTTGGCTAGGAGGTTGGATGGGCCCCCAGATGTGGTCTGAACGCAGCAGCAAGAATAAACATTTGTGCCCCCCTACCAGGAAGGAAACTGATGTATATGTAACCACTGACTTACTGGCTGAGCAGTCCAGTCATTGAGGAAGTGGTCATGATTAAAATTGTTTTCCTGTCGAGAACAGGCCAGAAATAAGCAAGGGGAGGATTTGGTAATAACAATATTTCCTGAATGAAGTTAAGGAATAAAACTTTCTTCCCCCCCTTTAAAAAAAGATTTCTGGGTAATTAGGGTTGTTATCACCCAGACTTGTGTGTGAATTAAATGCATTCTGCTGAACATTGTCATACAGAGGAAAATGCCTGAATCCAAATTTTGAATTGTCTTTTGTGATAAAAGTTCTACTAGTGTCAGGTTAAAGTAAGAATAGTGGGACCAAGATTGAGTGGGGGTAAAGGTCTGTATCACACCTGTTCACAGGACAAAATTTAATTCCAGAAAACAGATGCAGTCTTTATGGTTAGAGCAGTCAAAGACAATAATGTAAGTGCAGCTGGAGCCAAGGTAACAAAGATTGGTTTTCTATTAAGGTAATGACAGAAATGAGGAGGCTAGGGCTCGATTTTGGGCTGTTACGCCATAGTAGTAGTAGTAGTAAAGACAGAAATAGTTATTTATGTATTCCTGAAAAATTTGTGTAATGCTGGCAGGCCCAGGGTTCGGTGTATCTTATAACATGCAATGTGTGAAAAAATAATAAAGAACCAGAATGCATGGAGAATAATGCGGCTGCCAGGAATCACAGAAAGTACTATTACGCTCAGTTTATGTTTGTATGTAGTGCTATAATATATGAAACAGGTGAAATCACCGAGAACATTATGATCTTTCAAAGAAATGTTTATCAGGCAAGGGATCATTGTAGGGTCTCGTGTGGAGTAGTGGGTCATGCTAATGCATTGATTACTTTTGGAAACTTCTTAAATAATCTACGATTTGTGTTCTGTGTAGCTTTCCAAGATCAAGGGCCAGCTGCGTGTTACATTAGGAGAGGGGGGGGGCCCTCAGCACTTTACTGTATTCATTTCAAATAAACAGGAAACTACTTTTTTCTTTAGGCAAGTGTAAACTGTAATATTGCACAGTTTGTTGTGCCCTTTGTCTAGGTTCATATCCCAAAGCACTGGAACAAACAGGTTCTTCTTGCTATAAAATTAAAAGAGCATTACAGAGAAGACACATGTCCACTTCAGCATTGATAAATGATCCGAAGTACTCATTCTTAAAGGAAGAACTGGGTCTTCAAGAGGAGAACAGTGGAGTGTTTGATGGCACCTGGTTTGGCAGTGGAGACGTAAGTTTTATATTGCGGTTGCTTAGCTTCTTTTAGCGTTGTATTTTCCCATGGCAATTCCAGTACTGAAAACTCCTAAAAATAGTTTATAATTTCTAAACATGGCTGTCAAGATTTCATTTAATTGACAGTTTTAAGTAACATACCTAACACAGAAGATCACAGTATTTCCATTCTAGATTTCTCAGTTATGACATTGTCATAATTAATTTTTTATCTGGCAGGAAGTTCAGCATAGTGATTCATGTACCTGTCAATACAGAAAAGAAAAATAAATTAAAAATAATGTTCACCGCTGTAGCGTTCTCTACATCCAGTGTGCAGTGTAGGGAATGTGTTATGAACTCATTGTGTCTGCCTGTCAACTCTTCTGTTGGCTGTTCATAGTTCCCAAAGTCCATTTGCCCATGCTGCCTGTCCACCTGAATTCTTTGTCAAATTTATGGATCTTAACATGGAGACATCTGGCAAAAGCATATAAACATAATATGACTTTTGGCTGTTCTGTATGTTTAGGATGGCATGTTTCTTGAAGATCTTATTAATTTTAGGTTTGTCTTCTTAAGATCCAAGGCAATGGTAAGAAGGTAAAATTGTCATACCCCCTCTGATTGAGTATTTTGACTCGAGAAGAGAGCTTACAAATTGAACTGATACACAATTTTATTTTTTGATTGACTAATTGTTCCCTTTTATGTCCCCAACGTGGTGGATCATACTTAAAAATCAAAGTAAAAAAAATTTAAAGAGAAATAGGTGAAGGAATATTAAACGAAAGTTGCCTGCAGGTAAAATTGGACCTGTGTAATTTGAGTGGAATAGATTTAAATCAACATGGAGGAACAGCATCAAGAAGACAATGTACACCAAGTGACTGGAGGAAAACCATCTCACAGAAGCAGTGAAGAGAAATAATCATGTAAAGAGGCAAGAAATGAGGATGAAGAGAAAATATGGTGAAGGTGTTTTATTTCAGATTTCTTGCAGGTAGTGACATCTGTGTGTCCAGCCAATGGTCGAGTCATTGCAAAGGTACGCACTGGGAATATCTCGGACTACAATCGCTGTGTAGAGGCAGCTCAGCTTGCCTGGCATTCATGGGTTGGCCTTCCAGCACCAAGAAGAGGAGAGATTGTGAGACAAATTGGAGAAGCCTTAAGATCCAAACTCAGACCCCTGGGAAAGTTGGTCTCACTGGAAGTGGGTAAGCTACAAGTATGCATGTACCTGTTGCAGACTATTGCTCTTCTGAAGCTCCAGTGGGTGGATGGTAGATATTTCTTGAACGTATGCAGGCACAAGCATTGCAGTGCCTGAACTAGAAAGCCAAGGAAAGGAAGATGTACATGAGATTATAGTGTTTTTACTATCCAATGATCCACATGTACAAACAAAACAGTGTTTTATGTCCAAATCTCATCATATTCTCCAGCTGGTTTAACCAAAATAGTGTACAATTTTAAATAATACATATATGTGGACATTATTTTGCTGAATGGCTGTAAAGTATAAATAATGTATAAATATTTGCCTTTTACTTACCAAATCTTCTTTGATGTCAGGTCTTATTAAATTACCAAAGTACTTAAATTCACTATATGTAATGACTGACCAATGAGCACCATCCATCAGGCAATGCCATAAAATACTTAACAGCAGTTACATATATTCTGGAGGTCATCCTTTGAAATACAAAACATATCTGGCACATCTTAATAGAAATAAACACCCAGTTCAAGATTGATGGAAACATTACTTTAGTAAGTTACTGAACATTCATGCAACCGATTAAATTAAAGAGCCTGAAGTACGTACAGCAGAGCCCTTCATCCCAGAACAGAGCCTTAATGAATTTGAAGTTGCCATTGGAAATTAAAACATTATAAATCTCCAGGTGCCAACTCAAATTCCAGAGGAACTAATCCAAGCAGGTGGTAAGACCCTGCACTCAGAGATATTAATACATAAGCTTAAAGTCTCAGTTTGGAACTAGTGTTGGACCTCTAGGTGCTGCTGCCAGGGAGTTGGTTATGTGCCTATTTAAAGAACTCAGCGAGGTTACAGACTATCCTGAAGTTTTCCATTATCTTCCTCAGTCTGTCCAGGTAAATGCTGATGTATCTTTAGATAAACCATGATTGCCTCCTTCCAACTCATTATTTAACCATGATTCTATTATCTCATTTTATATTTTGTATCATACACAGTTGAAACAGCACCTCATTTTGTATTCTCAGTAGCTTCTTGAGTTCATTAGGGATCAGCTGTATGTTAAGTAACCAAAGTATCATTTAATGACTGATAAAAGTGACTTTGAAAATCAGTGAAATCAAGACATTGCGGTATGTATGTTTTTCACACATCTAAATTTGATTATATTTATGACAGTGTTTGTTACTGTTCATCTTCAGGTAAGATTTATGCAGAAGGTGTTGGGGAAGTGCAGGAGTATGTGGATGTGTGCGACTTTGCCTGTGGGCTCTCCCGCACTTTGCAAGGTCAGATATTGCCTTCAGAACGGCCTGGGCACGTCCTTCTGGAGAACTGGAATCCACTTGGTGTTGTTGGCATCATCTCTGCATTCAACTTTCCTATTGCTGTTTATGGCTGGAACAGTGCTGTTGCTATGGTTTGTGGCAACACTGTGGTCTGGAAAGGTGCACCCTCAACTCAGTTGGTATCAGTAGCGACTACAAAAGTTGTGGCTGGAGTGCTGGAGGCTAATGGAGTTCCTGGCGCAGTGTGTACACTCTGTTCTGGTGGCAGTGCCATTGGAGAGGCCATGGCTCGTGACACTAGACTGCCTCTCCTTTCCTTCACTGGGAGTACTCAGACTGGACACCAGGTTCGTCTGTCCTAATATTATCTATCATATTAGCCTATTTCATCACATATTTTCCAAAATTTCATGATCAGAGCTTGGGTACATCATAAAAATATTCTGTAATTGAAAATGTATGTCTGCTTGACATATTCATGAAAGTGAAAAGTTTTCTATTAAAAACTGTGTATCTTAAATTAGGTAGTTCATAAAAAAACTGTAAATCATAAGAAAACTAAAATCCTGTTTTCTTCCAGCTGTAATTCCATCACTGATGGCTTTAGTGGTTTGCTTCAGGTTGGTTTGTTGGTTCAAGAAAGGTTTGGGCGCCACCTGCTTGAGCTTGGAGGAAACAATGCTCTGATTGTGAACTGTGATGCTGATCTGGACCTGGTGGTCAGAGCTGCTGTTTTTGCGTGTGTGGGAACGGCTGGTCAGCGCTGCACCACCACTAGACGGCTCATTCTACATGCTGAGGTAATAACATGTGGTAAATTAATGCATCTTGTTGAGGTTCTGCTTATTACTTTCATACAACTGTAAAGGAGAGACGTCACTGAAGGACCATCTTTCGATTGTTTTTAATTAACACGTAGAAGAAAAAGAGAAGACTCTTTTATTTAATGGATGACTTTAAGTTTGATGGAGAGTACTGCAGTTAATTGAATATATAAAGTTGGCCAATTAATTTCATGAGCTACAGCAGTTGAGTGAATACAGTGGCTAGGATTGGAATGTATTGAGCTTTACCGCCATGCCCTCCATAAACTTTACAGAAATGGTGCTTAGGCATAGGGGCATATTTATCATTAATAATTAATTTCAATGAACAATTCTCTACCATATCAGATGTTATATTTATTTCTACTGATGCGTCACAGGTAACAACAGAACTGATGTATTGATTCATCCTTTTTTATAGATTTATGATCGAGTGTTAACACGTCTTAAAGCAGCTTATGGGCAGGTGCTGTCTCGTGTAGGTGACCCTCTAGATGAAGGGACCCTCATTGGCCCTCTGCATAATGATGCTGCTGTCAAGTGCTATCAAGACACGTTAACTGAGGCAGTGAAGGGTGGAGGAACAATTGAATGTGGAGGGAAAGTAAGCTATTGATTTATATATTAAGACCACATTTAACATTTTGTGCTCTTTGCATTTAGTGCTGATATCACTTGTTAGAAGTGATTTTCCTTCTTCCCTCTACGTTACAGTAACTTGTGGGAATTGTTCAGACAGACTGGTGATATGAAGTGTGCCATTATTTTTTGTGATGAAGTTACACGAGCTGCAACATTACAAGTTACAGAAGCGCTGGTCAAGTGTTTATCACTTGTTCTGAGGCAGTGCAGCTCAGCCCCCTCCGTCACACCCTATTTCCTTTAGATCCACTTTGTTTATTATCATCATCTTCCCATCTACAGCTAGATGTCTCATTGCCTCTTCTCTTAAGACTTATCTGCTAAAGTTTTGTTTTTATTTCATCAATCAGCATAACCTAAGCTGTGTGAAAATGTAGATCCTCTAATTCTGATGAAATCAAACCAGAGACTGGAGATTAATCTGAGATTTCAGATACTGTGGTGCAAGAGTTGACAACCTAAACTCTGCCTGACCACGTTGTCTTCATTCTGCAGGTGATCGAGGCACCTGGCTACTTTGTCGAGCCAGCCATTGTGACAGGGTTGCCTCACGATGCAAGTGTTGTACAGAAAGAGACATTTGCTCCAATTGTGTATGTGCTGAAGGCAGAGAGTTTGGATCAGGCCATCATATGGAACAATGAGGTTTGCCAGGGTCTCTCATCCAGCCTCTTTACTGCTAGTTTGGATGCCATATTCAAGGTGAGACGACTTTGTTGAAGTACACTCAAGATTGTAATACGCTATAAATTTCCTTCGTAGTTCAAATATAAGCAGAGGTTTACTTCCATAGCTGTCACAGCAGCTAACATAACCAGACCAACCAGACACACCTTGCACTTGTAGGACTGCTGCTCTTAAACTTATTACAAAAATGTTGACATTTTTGTATACTGATTGAAATGAAAAATGTGAATTTAATATTTTTGAAAAGTATGTACAATGTGTGCTAATGCATTTGTATGTTGTGTGGGCACACATATTTGTGAATCAATTATGTCTTTGATTGCTTCTAGCAGTCATATAAATATACATCTGCCATTATGGTAGATGCCACCAGTGGTCACTTTCCTACCCCCATTTCATTTGATAGTTGAAGAGTTTATTCAGTTTCTGATAGAGCTGAAGACTCCAAAGGGAAGTGGATCCAAACATTTACATATTATCGTGGTGACCAGCAATGTGTGTGTGATGGGGTTAACACAGCAGTCTGTCTACCAGTTGAGTTTTTCACATGAACTACAACACAGATTGTTCACTGACAGAGTTAAGCTGATATATTTTCACCCCTCATTTGCATTTGCGACCAATCATGTTCAACAAATTGCCCTTAATTTTCACTTTTCAATTGGTTTTACTCTATGCATGTGTTATCTTGCACTACTAAATTAGTGTTTGTTATTCTCTGCATCTGATTATATGGTGAATGGAATTTCCATTGTTCTACTGCCAAATCTCTCGTCTTATATCTTTACTAAGTTTCTGAAGTACTCAAATTCACCTTGATATGCAATTATGTTTCAGTTGTTTCTGTAGCTGACCAATAAGCACCATCCATGATGCAGTTCCCTAGCAATTCCATGCATCCCTTTTATATTTAAAACATTTATCACACTCTGTACAATTAAGGAAATTAATTTTAAACAGAGTAGTGACTGAGCATGATTGTATAGTAGCAGCACTGTACACTAACTTATGTCAGAATGTACCCATTTTGAAACTCAACTAGGTTACAGACTATCCTGAGGTCTCATTGTTTTCCTTCGTCATCCTGATACATGTTATGACTGCCTCCTTCCAACTCACTTGCCCTTAGTGATCATCTTATCATGCCATTTGGTACTGTGTGTGTTGTACACTTGAAACAGCATCATTGTATGAATCACCAGCTAGTGGGCACTGCTTCGAGCACATTGTTTATTTCAGTGGATTGGACCAAAGGGCTCAGACTGTGGTATTGTGAATGTGAACATACCCACCAGTGGAGCAGAAATTGGAGGGGCATTTGGTGGGGAGAAGCACACAGGAGGTGGACGTGAGTCTGGGAGCGATTCGTGGAAACAGTACATGAGACGTTCCACTGTTACTATCAACTATGGCAAGGGACTGCCTCTGGCACAAGGAATTCGGTTTGAATAACGACCTCCAGTAATGAACTTTATCTGATATTGCTTTGGTTTCATAATTATATTCCAATTTGACTGGTGCAATTTCTCACCTGGTTGGCAAAAATATCACAGCGCACAGCTGACTTATTTCTTAGCTTTCTGTATTTTGCTCGTCAGTGCCAGATACCGGCTGTTCACTATGGCTGCAAATTTTCTTGCAGGAAATTTTCTAAAAATGGCTGATACGTCAGTAGTGGTTTACTATATTTATAAATTGTTCAATAAATGTTATGGAAATGAATTGTATAAGAAATGTTTCTTCTTAAATTTAACCTTTCAAAATGGGGGTGCATTACATTTGGATGAATGTATTACAATGTTGAACTAAGAGACAATTTGTCATATATAATCATTAACTGGGAAAAATCCTCTGATTTTGTCAGACGAATTGTAAAGAGCACAAAAATGAATGTCAAAATTATGTTTATATTAACATTTACTACAGATACATCACAGTACCTACTGTGTCTTATTTCAGTTACAATCCAATATTTTTAACCACTGAAACATCAACTGGAAATTTATTAGTAATTGTACAAAAATAATATAAATTTCAAGTTACATATTTTTATGTGGTGTGTATGCACACAAGAGAGTGAGTTTTTAGATATATATATATATTTATAAAATTGTTGTCATATTCAGAACAAATTACTACTCAAAAACTAATCTAACCTGAATTCAGCAGTATGTGCAGTTCTCACCATTTCCATTTGAATAGAACAGGTTCAAACTTAAAAACATCAGGATGTCCAAGATGAGGAAGATTCTTATAATCTGATGTACTCCACTGGAAGGGAGGGAGGTAATTGTTATATGGAGGACCAGCAATGGCTATAAATTGAAGTTTAGTCACAAGATCTGCTGTTGTCAGTTTCATGTCTGTGGCTGTATGTGATCGATGTCCCAGTGCAGGAAACGGGTATGTACCGTTGATCGGGTTCACATCATTGCGACATGCAATGGCATTCTCGCCACTGTACGGCGGCGTGCAGTTGCACCTTGACAGTGGATCATGTAAATAATCATTGTAGCGCATCAGGGCTATCATGCTTGAGGTATCGTTCACCTTCACATGGTCCCGCCTGAACATAAGAGCACGTGGAGTCCGATCATATGTGAACCTGCAAAATGATACTCCATTTTTCAAATCTGAGTTGAACAGCAAGGTTATGTAACTTCCTGCTGTCAAAACAACTGGCAAAATCCAGTACAAATACACCAACTAATTTTTTCCAAACATTTAATTAACGAATTTTCACATTAATGAATTTTAAAAATTAATACCCCTTTTTGGCATTCATAATGAATGTTTGATATGACAAAATCACACCATTCCATGCATTAACTTCTACCACTGAATGAATCATTGTCCTAATGTCCTGAGTGATTTCATTTTTCTGTTTAAACTGGATGTTTGTTTTAATTAATACTTTTTTTCTTCCCCCAGATTGAAATGCTTAATTATAACAAATGTGAAGGTAAAATTACCTCTGTACAATGCCTCAGAGTATAATTGGATACCAGTAAGTGATAGGCTTCACACTAGTATCCTTTGTTCTTATGTATACTGAACACTCACCAGTCTCCATACTTAGCTGCAAGTTCTCCCTGTCCACTCATACTGTAAATATCGGGAAAGTAAGGGGTGTTGTAGCTTGGCCAGTAAGATTGTTGCCTTAGGACTTGAGTCTTGTCCTCAGCTCTGATGTATCCTGGCAGCTGCTCAAGGACCCACAGCAGCTTGTCTCTCAATAGGTGCTGAGGTGTTCCTTTCTTGAAGCGCTTGTAGTCCACCACCATCCACTGGTTGTTGTATGTGCCACTGTTATACAGAGTGAACGCTTTGCTCCAACTCATTCCGCAGTGTCCCAGCCTGTTGGCCACCATTGTCCTAACCTGCTCCAGTACCTGTTCAGGCAGTGAGTAACACGCTATGACACATGCTTAATGGTTTCGTCCAACCCCATGTTCTGAGTTTCCTTGAAAAGTTCAGGCTATAGTCATTCAGATGCACAGAGCCAGATAAATCCAATCCACACATACTCTGTATTTTTAAAAGTCATTTTAATTTGTCCCTTCCATGTTTAACAAGTGATTTCTTTTCTTGGGGTTTTTGAGTAAACTCTTTCATATCCATCATCAATGCTGGATTCCCCACTCATCTTACAGTAGCACAAGGAATAAGTTTAAAAAAAGTAAATAAATAAATAAATACAAAACATACAGACAAATACAACTCAGAAAATTATTTCACCTGAAATGAAAATTTTAAATAAAGTACACATTTGGTAAATCAGTACCCTGATATACATTAGATAAGTTACACAAAATATAGACAGAAAAAAACTTATGAAAGATTATGATTCATCTTTAACCACTGGGAATTCATCAACAGAGTAAAAGGAGCATGTATTTTCAAATATATTTTAATGCTACTTCAAATTGTGCCTTTTTATTCATAAGACTTCTGATACTAGATGATAGACTGCTGAATATCTTTATGCTAGAATAGTATGCATTTCATTTTAAATCATGAAAGGTTGGTAGTTGATCTGTGGAGATGATGTTAGCATGCACAGTGAAGCTCATAGTGAAATTTCCCAATAAATGTCAAATGGTTTTCATTGATCAGATTGCATATTTTTAACATATCGTAGTTTCCGAGTGCCTTTAATCCAGTGGCTGCTTTTACCTTATTATTTATCCCATGACCCCTATAAATATGAAGAACAGTCTGAATGTAAGAAATGCTTCCTTGGACGAACAATAAGAATAAGACAGAGTATAAATAAAAATTGCAGACTAGAAAAGGCTTCCTACCTGCCCTTCAGCCTTTACATATTGCCAGAGAGAGTGGTTACTGTTTCCTGTTGTTGTCTCAAGTGTCACAAGTCCTGCAGATGTTACATAAAAGTCATCGCCTGACTGGATTGTCCCTGGATATGATGAGAATGTGATGACATGGCCTGGGACAGTGCTATTTGACTGAGGCAGTACTTTGTATGGGAAGATATACCTCTTCTGGACTCGGAGCATAGACTGGAAACTAAAGGCATTTTTATTTATGTCTTCGGGCTTCCACGGCAGTTTGTAGGTAATCTAGTTTACAATCTTTGCTGATGTTTCAAAGAACCTGCAGGTCTCAATCTTCAAGGATTCAAAGCAAAGTGGGCCAATATACACTACAACTTCAACAGGGAAAGAGGTTACCAGCTTAGTTGAAATATTGAAGATACCTAAATTCTGATATGCTTGCCTATTTGTCACATATACATCCATCAGGTAGTTGAATTATAAGCACTGAGACTACAAATACTGGCTTCAGGCCAGATAAAGACACCAGGTTCTCTGAAATATCAGCAAATCAACAACCACAACTGTACCTGGACCATGTGTCATGTGAAGTAAACAGATCAGAAGAGTCAGGCAGGAGTTTGATAAGGGCCGAGCAGGAAGTCGAGCCAGGCAAATGAGCTCCTCTCACTGAAGTTGGTTCATCACTACCTGTTTCTAAAGCGGAGAACAGGTCTTCGAGATCCCCTTGAACATTCAGCCATCTGCAGACAGGTATAGCAGTATTGTCAGGTCTTCATAGAAAGAGGCAAAAGATCATTTGAATAGAGTGGAGTTACACAGACGGCCACCAATGTGCGGCTGTGGCCTGTACATTATTATTATTAAGTGTTCTGTCTTATGACAGGTCCATTGCTCTGCCCAAAAAGAGCTCTCCAGTTGTCCCTATGCCTGTACATACAGCAGATTAATTTCAGTGTGGTTAGACTTCTAGATGGAGCTCCAGGACAGCATCTCTGTGACTGTCAGTGTACAGACTGAATAAAACCACAGAAGCAGCAGGCTTTCCCAAAGCACAATGTTTCTAGAGAAACCAAATGTCCCTATCCTTTGCGATACAGAGATCTCGCACCGTCAGATGCATAACAAATGGGGACTTCTAACAGTGTTTTTGTGACATGATGACGTGACGTTTGAGACCTATAGGTTAACAATGAACACGTACTGCAGAGCACATCACACTACAGGCTCTACTCAAATGATGTTTAAAAACCACGAGCAGTGACTCGGTATGTGCTGCAGCACGCTCTGTAAGACAATGTGCGATGATGCTGGTTTTCTGGACTTCATCCATCACTTGATATGCTAAAAGAAGACCCTATACGTTTCTGGAGCTGGCTTTGCTCCCATCTTCAGGTGAAAATCCTATTCTGGTGGGTCTGGTGGAACGGACTAATCCAAAGCCAGCTCCCAAAAGCGTCTGCTTTTAAAATATAAAATAATGGGAAAAGTTCAGAAAATCAGCAATATTCAACACTGATACACCGTTATTATAACCCTTTAAATCTTTTAAGAGTAATTTTAGAGCAGAGAAATGATTTATTTACATAGTAAAGTAGTTGTGCTGCTTTAAATTTCAGACTACTCTATACTGGGCTATATTCC
The DNA here is from genome assembly GCF_977971745.1 of Zootermopsis nevadensis. Classification (NCBI taxonomy): domain Eukaryota; kingdom Metazoa; phylum Arthropoda; class Insecta; order Blattodea; family Termopsidae; genus Zootermopsis; species Zootermopsis nevadensis. The sequence continues at coordinate 10,624,374 of NW_028259151.1, read as the reverse complement.
AGTTACAGTAATCGTCTTCTAATTTATAACTTCAATTAAGATTGCAGCTCAATATGACAAATACCGAAAACACTATGACTTCATTCTGATTTCAACTTCCACCTCATATGGCAATACACTACTTACAGGAGATCACTGAAAGTCAAATTTTTCGAAGCTTCACGATCTAGTTCCCTTGCAATTCTGTAACCATATTCAAGTCCTTTCAGCTGCTCGTAGAATAGATTCACCTACACAAAAGTAACATGAAATAAAGATCACAGGAAAGTGATGTTACGTATGGGGGAGGGGGGGGGGCTGGTTTATTCTAGGACCTCAAAGATTTGAGTGGTAGTCACATCTTGTGTTAAAGTATGCAAGACCAGCATCATGTTATGTGGAACACACATTCTCACAATACAAATCTCTTCCGTGATAAGAGACGAGTATTTACAATTTGCAAAACTGTTGTGATTCACTGCAACGGTGCTTCACTTTCTGTTTGAGATACTTATGACTTTTGGTGAGTACTCTGTGTAATTATGGGTACTTTTTTTATTTTGTCCTTTTTAAGGCATACTGAAAAATAAAAGTTTTCTAAATTTTTTGCACCTAAAAATCCATTTCCTACTGATAATGAAATTCACTACATAAAGTTGTTTCTTTATTATTTATTTTACAGAACTGTATAGCTAGAAGAGCATAAATGGAGTCACAACTCAAAAGACCACAATCTACATTTTCACCACCGAGGAAGCCGCATAAACTATTGGGATTGTGATTACAGTAAGTGAGAAATATGCAGATGCAAATCTTCAAACAAGCACATTCATTAAAAAGAAATGTGTCCATATTTTTAACACCAGTCTGACCTGATGCCAGTATGGCTCCGTGTTGCTCTGATTGGTAATCATGTCATTGACCCAAATGAGATTTCTGTCCAAGTGATCCTGAACCTTCCGGCAGAGTTCCCGTCTGACGCCGCAGAAGTCGTGCAACGTGTTATACCAATGCTTGTACATGACATCATATGTGAGAAATGACTCCACATAACCTGCACCAAAGGCTTGTAACATGTCACTGTTCTGAGGATTTGTTTCCACCTGCAGGTAACTCCATCTACAACAAAATATATACATTCTCTGTAAACAGTAAATTTTATGTTATTTCAGAGCACTTCCTGTAAAGAGATTTGATGCCTAACATGAAACACAAGACCTCATTAAGGTCTATGATGTATCTGTAAGTATTGTGCAATATACTGAGTACGTATCCGAGTACATGAAGAGAAAATGTCTGACCGCACAGTTTACATTTTAAAAGGGAAGTGGGGAAGCAGAATAGCAACAAGTTAGGAAATGTATGTACACCTAAACAATTCTGGTGTGTTTGCACTTACTGCCTCTCGCCTGTTCGCTCTGCTGTGCAGGAAATTCCTTGAAAAGTCGATCGTATACTTGGCTTGTCAAAGAACAGCCCACTTTCTTTATGGAACCCAAAGGTTCATCACCGTGTTCACAAAAGCCCATACTGTTCTATCCTGAGCTAGCTATATCCAGTTTGCTCCATCAATTCCTGTCTCCCTAAGGTCCATCTTAATGTTATCCTCCCACCTTTGCCTAGGTCTTCCCAGTGGTCTCCTCCCTTCAGGCCTCCCAACCACCTCGTCCTCCTCGATTTAATCGCCCTAAGAAAATCAGGTGAGGAGTACAGGCCGTGTTAAGCTCATTATGCAGTTTTCTCTATGATCTGTCTTCCTCCCTCAAAGTGAGAGACCATGTTTTGCACCCATACAGCACAAAGGGCAAAATTACACTTTTGTATATTTTAATCTTTAGTTTTTTTTATATGAGACTGAATGTTAGAAAGTATTTCCTGAATTTAATGTGCTCTTGATTTCATCATGAATGTCATTCTGACTTATTAGTGTCATCACATTTTCGAATAGTTCATTAGTTACCTTCCTTATATTCTAGTCCTGTCTTGAACTTAGTGGCTGACCTCGTGGACCGGCTGCCGAGAGAAAGGTACGCAATGGACGCCTGGCAGACACTCTGGGATTCCAGGAAGTGACCACGTCTGACTGTACTGCCGGACCTGGACTAGGTCCGCCTAGAGTGGCGATTACCCGGATCATTGGGCTTGGTCTACCGAATCTAGCGACAGGTCACGTCACCTGTGGTCTTCAACTCCATCCCTCGCGTCGCTGTGTCCGGCAGGTAAAGTGCGCGCGTTCCTGTCTGCTGCACATGTTAATGCATGTCCCACTGAGAACATGGTGCACCGTCCGGCAGCCGGACCGGTAGATTTGCCGTGATGGCTCGCGGGCAAACTCTCGTATGAAACAATGTATCACTACCGACCCGGAAAATCTATCGGAACGGCGGACGGCGAAAATTCTTATCGTGGACAAGGGCCGTAGCTTCCAGTAGGTTTTATGGTTCTCTTAGTTGTGGGCGGTAAGCGTGTGAGGAAACAGTTGGTTGTCCTGTGGAAGCGAATCTCGTGCGGACGTGCCGACCGACCGGGGCAAACAGACCGGAAGAACGATTATGACGTTCTAACCGCAATTTTCTCTAAGACCCCTGCTTCTTCACATTCAAATGTTTCCATTGAGATTTGAGCTCAATAGACATTTGTAGTGTTGAACGTAATAGGCACGAAAACAATGACGAGTTGTGAGTACACCAACCACTGGCAGTTCTGTTTTTTGAAATAAAAGTAACGAAGCTTTTTCATCTTTCTGGTACTCTTCATCACTAATTTCTGGGGAAACAGGCCCCTTTAAGCACAGGGCTTTTGCAGTTTCCCTGCACTAGCATACGAATTCATCGTCGGAAGAATCATACTTTATCTCCAATTTCATTTTCACCTGAATATGCTGAGTTCTTGCCCCAAAGCTTATCATCGCCTCACTAAAACAGATGATGTTGGTCTAACCTAACCTGTGTTCTACCGTAATTAGTTTCCGAGCTACAGAAACAATCTTCAAAGGCGATCGAACGCAGTTTTAATTCAACCTTCCCGAAAAAATCTTCCTGCTCTCGAGTAACGAGCATGAAAAGTAGTGGGGGGATTAAGAAGAAGCTATAAAAAAATGATGATGCTTGTTGCCTGCCTCGTTGTTCCGAATATTTTGTCTTCCTGTCTACACCCCACAAATCTAATTATTTAACTATGCAGAACTAATGTTACCTGCTGTTTTGAATGAGCGTTAAACTTGATCGTGTTGGGGAGGGGGGGGACAAAGAATGTAGATTGTATTGAGTACCGGTGACGGGCTCCTATGAACGCGGTAATGGACTTCCATATTTTATAAAAGACGAGGAACTTCTTGGCCAACTGAGCACAGTGGTACTAGTTTATCTAGAAAGACATTGCATCTGTGAATAAAAGCATGTCTGTGTGTTCCTTTACGAAATAAGCCACATCATTTTCTTGGTGGTATAAATTCTAAGGAAATAATTCCTTGCGACGAAAAACAAAGGAAGGCTGCACACAACACAGCATTGAGTGTTTGTGGCCTCGGGATTCTGTGATCGCGGTCCCACCGCTGATGTGTCATTGATTCGCGTTATCTTCTTAACCTCCCCTCTAGGGACAAATCCCAAGGGTCACGAAGGGCAACCCCTGGTCGGGCGTACTGCGTAGTAGAATCCAGAACGCGACGCGAGCAGTCACAAAAAATATAATCATTCCTGCATACACGCACGCACGCGCACACACAGAAATCAGTATCTCTGATGAAGTTGCAAAAAGAAGGTATAAAACTATCATTTAAAGCAAGGCGTCTAGATTTGCGAATGGATTAATGTTTGTTCGGACGAACTGATCTGTTATAAACCTTCTCCAATTTCACATTTCTTTTCACGCCACTTACAAAACCCTAACAATCGAAAATGAGTTCTGCCACTTACCCGGTGCCATTATTGAGTGGTGCATAATAACCTTTCGCGAGCCAGTGCGAGTCACCCGTTTTCTTCAAACTGACTTTTGTGCCATTTTCATCCTGTGTGACGTACACTGTCTTCTTTCTTACACCGGGAGCACACTGCACTTGCAAAAACGTTATACAAACAACTGTTGTGATTACACCACATGTCTGAAGCAGCATCGTGCATCCAATCGCGCCAATGGACTACACAACACTGAAAACCGAACTTCGGACATGCCATTCCTGTGACTACACCAGTACAGTGCGGAGATGCTTTCAGCCTCGTGACATTTGTCTAGCTGCTTTGATGGAAGTCTCTGGAAAACAAAACATCTGCGACTCTACGAGTTATCCAGATATCTGCAGAACTTTAACAGCACTTCTACATGAATTCTCCAGCACTTCTCCATGACCAACAAAATCCCGCATTACCTATCTAGGACTTCTCCTACAATAATTTACGACTTATCCAGGATTTCTCCATAACTTCTCCAACATTTCTCCAGGATTTCTGCAGCACTTTACTATAACCAAAGATATTCCGCATAACCTATCCAGGACTTTTCTGATTCTACTCTACGACTTATTCTAAATTTCTCGAAGACTTTTGTCAAAGCGTGACCTAGCGTGTCAAAACGTGACTAGGTGTGACGTACCGTAACCGCGTGACAAATTGTGGCCATAAGTGTCAAAACGTCAGAAAGATTTCAAAAATTTTACCTAACATTACAAAATCTACTAAACAAACTTAACCTAATCTGTGTCAGATTTGAGGTTTTCACAGCAGTGTGTATGAAGATTTCTGTCTTCTGGGTTGTTGCGCCGTGTAGTCTGGTCGATGTTAACCAGCCTTTCTAACCTAACCTCGCATAACATCATTTAACGTATTGCAGTTGCCAAAATTAACCGAGCGTTACGTATACTGCGTTCCAGCGTTTTTGGCCGCTGATCTTTTGTGAATTGGAACATCGGAGCGAGTCAATTGCCAGAAGTTTGTTGGAATGGATGGCAGCAGGCCGCGCACAGTACACTCCAAATAAAATATCGCCACGTTACGTAACACAGGAAAGTCGATTTGACTACATTACACATCACTAGAAACTTAATACTGCAGAGTGTGTTAGGTAATTTTATCTTCTTCACAACTATTCGGTCCTCTTCCAATTCCTCCACTCCTCAGATCATCGCTTTCTGACATATCACTCGATTCATCAGTACCGTTGCTGTTCACTCTATTATCTTCAACTATAATACGTTCAATAGCGTCTTCGATTATGCCTTCTTGCTCGTAATAAATTTGTTCTGGTTTATCCACATGCTGACATACTTTATCCCATTCCTCTTGCCCAATTTCTTCGAATCTCTGGCGACGCATATGCTGGACGTTCTTAATTTTAAATGTTGTGTTCTTGCTTGCAACCCATTGTTTAACATCTGCCCAAATACGTTCATTGGGGTTTAAATCGGGATAGTACAGCGGAAGTCTCAGCACAGGACGTTCTTTGTCTGCTAAAATCTGTTCAATCACATAATAATTGTGCTCTGACTTATTTAATTTGATTAAATCGTACAATTGAGCTTTCAACACGTCACAAAATGGGATGTTTATTTCCAATAGCCTGGCTTTCATTTCGTCCTTCTTTGATTAAGACGTCGGAGATTTGTCTGTCTGAGTGTTGTGATACGAGGCGATGTCAATGACCAGAAAGGAGATTGCAACGAACAGGTGGCGTGTTGTTAACACAGCACAATCACAGGATAACAATTATCAGGCTTCTGTACTGACACAGAATGTACTGAATGACGGAAACTTTTTCCTTCCTTCTTTGAGTGGTCCGCATACTGGGCACTCCCTACAAGGTAAGCGGTCATAATCGTTGGATCTAGGTCGTTCTACGCAAACTCCCAGACTGTTAACTATCGTGAAAGTTTCGGGCATTGGATAAGGGTCTCTACTGCCATCTGTAAGCAAGAACATAGAATAACAATTTAAATATACATTTTTCAATCTGTTCAAGAAGCCCAGTAATAAAATAGGGGTGGCAATGTCCACAAAATCACGGTCAATACAAGAGTTGTTATGTTAGTATTAGCTGTGGTTGTTAATTCGCAATCTGAGTTCCATGTTTCAATTATTTGAGCAGGTTATGTTTGTTGGAGGTTTATGTTCTTTACAGTCCGTGGCTGTAAAATTAATTCACGTACGATGTACTTTTCGTATTTCGATTGCGAGAATATATGTGTCGTAGTATTTGTGCATTGCTTTTTAAAAGTGATCAAATTTTGGAACAAATGAAACATTAAGTCTTAATTTCATTTCAAGTTCATACGAGGTTAAGTGGTAACTTTCAGTAAGTATGTAATGTAATATATTCGTTCCTCCCATTGAGTTCAGTCAGTACACTCATTAGGCACCGGCTGGGGGATCCTGATTCAGTTCGCAGCAGGGCAGGAATTTTCTCTTCACTACAACATCCAAACCCTCTGTGGGCCCTTTCTTCTTACACAGTGGGTACTGGTGGTATTCATTGTGAGGCAAAGCGGCCTTCTAGTGCCGAGGTTGAGAATGCTTGGTGTTATGCCTTCACTCTCAGTATGTGTGTCTGGTGTGGCGCTCAGGAATCAGGGACAAACTTTTTCATCTGTTGTCACCAACCTTCATAAAGTACATTATTTGTGGGATTTGAGGTTATCACGGCGGTGAGTACGAAGATGGCAGTCTTCCGGTCATATCATGTTACTATCAGAAATACATAGTGCATATACACTTTCATGTAACCTCCACAGTACACCTTCATGTCATGCCACTGATGCTTATAGCTCTCCTGTCATATGTGTTACTGACAGACATAACGTACCTTCCATTGCGAGTATCACTGTCTGATGTATGTAGTGTTTCTGCCATATTGTGTGTTGCTGGCATATTTGTCATGTCATATATCACTGTCTGACATACATAGCACACTTAGTGGTGTTGCACCTTTTAACAAGTTACAAGATGAATGCATAGTATAACAATTCTGGTGTGTTTGCCATAATTTGACCTTTGTGAATAGCAGCTGTGTTGTCAGTGTTTTATTGGGTGAGTAACAGAGTGTGGATCTGAATCTGGCATCTGGCTCTTGTCTGGCAAGATGTTTAAGTTGTCATGAATGATTGTTTACCTCTCGTAGTTGTGCATCTTGCTAGTGATTCCGTTCACAGTCATTTCCATGCACAGAAGTGCATTTAGATGTTAATGTAAAATGCCTATTATTGTTGTCTAGTTGGAATATGTTAGCAGATTTTAGTAAGACTTCCCAGCATGAAATCTAACAAAAATCAGTGGTTGAGTTGTTACATGCATACTGACATGTTGAAGCTAGTAGGCATATTTTTGCAAGTTTTAAATAATTCTTTTTATAGAAGTTTTAAGAGGAAATCATAATTTTGATTATCATCTAGTTATGAACAATTTTAAATTCTCATTATGTGTGTATTATGATTTGTATCTTTGGAAAGAAGTTGACCAGCTCATTGTTACATTATCTAATTGCCACAGTCCATAATTCTGTAGATATTTTGTTAAGTAGCTAAATGAATGCAGACTGATGGTATTTAAATTTGTTGACTATTGTTTTTCTGTATGTGGGTGGTAAAATCATTCTATTCTAAGTGGCGTTTACTGTGCCAAGTTTGTTGTCCAGACCATGCTTGTAGTACCTTGAAGTCTGAAACCTCTTTTTTAGAACTTATTTCAGACTGTGTGCTTCTGTTGCTTTGAGAAAAGTCTGTGTACCCATCCCATCCATAAAATACAGTTACTGAGTCAGAGATATGGCATCAACAATCAGCTGTTCTGTTAAATGATCAGTCAGGAGAAACGTTAATATTAGCAAGTGATTCTGAAAAATATTCAGTAGGTTTGGACTTTGACATTGAAAATAAAATCAATACTTATGCTCTTTTTCATGCTTTATGTGATGATAGTAATGAAGATGTTGACTTAGGACTTTATTTGTGAAGGCTTTCGGTAGATCAATCGGTAATACTGGAATGGGTGTATGTCTTTGAGAAACTACCTTTCCCCTCAGTATATATGTGCAAGGACACAAATCTGGAACTAATGCTCTTAAGTAATCACTGTTTATTTTAAGAATCATGTGAAACCCATAAATATGCTCTGTCGACAAAACACAAAATTAGTGATTGTTAAAACAGGTGGTACTTATAGTTGCTGCTGGAGTTTAAAGGGTTGACATATCGACTACAGTCCTCTGCTCTATCAACTGAGCTACTGCTGGATGTTAAATGTCATTTTCAAATATCCTAAGGCATTGACGAGTTGAATAACTTTATTTATTTTATTGCATGCAGGATTGAATAGACATACTGCAGGAGAAATAGTGGTCATGAAAATAAATGAGAAGAATCTTGCAGCCTTTGCTTCTTCAGCAACACCCGTGGATCGAGAAGGTTGGCTCATAAAGCGGGGCGATGTTAACAAGGGTTATCAGAAGAGATGGTTTGTTTTGAAGGGCAATCTTCTGTTCTACTTTGAGAAACGTGGAGATAAGGAGCCTGTTGGTGTGATAGTGTTGGAAGGCTGTACGATTGGTATGTATATTGACTTTGCTTTTGCCACCTTGACATCCTTTGCGGTCAGTCACTTGTTTGAAAATGAGTCTAAAGAAGTGCATATAGGCTGTAGAAGTAGAAAATAATTGATATCTTTACAGCAGTATTACATTAATACTTATATACTGCTTAAGAAACAGAGTTTGAAGATTTTGACAAAGGCATTACCATTTTCTTCAGAAGATTTGCTGTATGTTTTGTGAGATAATCGTTAAATTGCATGTGGGACTGGAAATAAACTGGTAGATTTGATTTGCCAGAATTGTGTAAAAGTATAAATTTAGCCTCTGAAAAGAAGACAAATTGAGAGTGGTCAGGTCTGGAGATGGTGCTGGCCAAGGTATTGGAATACAATGGCCAATCCAGTGATTTTCTTAAAGCTGATTCAAGTTATAACTTGATAATGGCAAAGTGTATACAAGTAGATGTAACATCTTCAGACCAATCCATTTAAGTGTCACTATCTACTGAATTATACATAGGTAAGCATTTGATTATTGTATGCACATTTTAAAACATTTGTAACTCTGGAATAGTTGGAAATATGGCCAATGTTGTATTAACATTTATTACTCACAATTACTGAGCCGGTGAGTGATGTACTTGCAGGTTAATTTTTCTTAAAAAAAAAAAGTATATCGCAACAGAAATGGTTAAGAAATATTTTATTGGGTACTTTCTCTTGAACTGTTTCTGCAATCTATGGCCATCTGCAAACGTGCATGTTTGATGTTATCAAATGGGATTATGCCAAAATGTGTCGGTGTTTACACATATAGTTACATAATACAGTGTTTTATCATTACAGAACTGGCTGAAGATGAAGAACAATTTGGGTTCAAAATTGTATTTCATGGGACAGATAACCGCAGTTATGCACTTGGGGCAGAGTCCCAAGAAAGCATGGAGCAATGGATGAAAGCTCTTGCATGTGCAAGTTATGATTATATAAAACTCATGGTAGCTGAGCTGCAGAGACAGCTTGATGAAATGGAAGGTTAGTGCAGTAATTGTGTACGAGCAGTTTATTTGAAATACTGGAACTAACAGCCCATTGGTGTATCTGACATTTTACACCTGTTATTGTAAACTAATCTTGCCAGGCACATGGTGGGTCGGGAATGAGGTTGCAGACAGAATTCTGAATAGCATGCCAATAATGTAAACAAATTCATGTGCTTCGATAAAAGCTCAGTACCATTAAAATAATACATAATACAACACATACCATAATTTTAACAGGCTTCATTCGATTTTGTCTCATTAGAATGTGAAGCAGTGACCATGACACAGAATCAGACTGCACATTCGAGATCCACTGCCTGGATTCAGAACTCTCGGGAAGTGGAAATGGGATCTTGCAATTCACCGATGCCTCCGCCACGTCAGAGGCACAACCCTTTCAACAGGGTGCAACAGACGGTTAGTTTGGATGGCCACGGACATCAGTACCGTTCCCGCAGATGCAGGCCAGATGGGACCTCAAGGCCAATGGAAAACATTCCACGAACCAAAGTGACATTTAGAGAATTACACACTGCTTATGGGAGACGTGTTCTTAGTGACTTTAATGCTTGGAGACATGCCATGAGACAAGAGGAGGAGAAAAAGCAGGGATCTGCTTGTGCTACACAGGATTTGTTGATAACTTTGTGAAAACAAGAGAGTGTGATCAGGGTAGACATGGAAAGTAATGTTAGACTGAGTGATGGAAATTTCTGTAACTTTTACAAAACATTGTGTAAGTTTTTCATAGAAAGGTGAGGAGTATCTTTTGGAAACATCTATAACATTTCTGGAATGTTTATGAACTAAAATTTAACATGTAGATTATTTTTGCCCCAAACGGAGATAATTTGTTACCTAGATGAATGAACCCTGTAAGTATGAAAAGAATACATTTAATATTTGTGGCTATTACTTATTCATTAGGCAATGTGCATTCCTCTAATGGTAAATAACAGCATTTTCTCACAAAATACTCTTTAGAGTACTTATCTGATGAAGTTTCAGTTTGTGTAACTTAAGCTTTTGGGTGTGAGCTGCATCAAATGTTGAATATTAACCACCATTTTGGCACACTTTGCAGTTGACATCATTAGATTCATATTTTGAAAAATATTGTAATATTATTATGTGTTACCTTAAGACATAAACACATTGTATAAATGTTTCTTTTGTCTCTGACAGACTAGCTTTCTTTATTTTCTTCAATCAAACTGACACCTTCCAAGGGATCTGATGTTTATTTATTGATGATGAATTTTGTTATGTAAATGAGAAAACTAATGTAAATACACGGTGAAAATGTGACCTTAACAGTATACTACACTAATGATAAAGGTATGGAGAAATGACCCACTAAATCAGAATAGGCCAGTAAATGACATGAACCCTTCTAGAATTTGGTGCTTCAGCAAAACCCAAAAATGTACAAGAAAATTACTAACAAAAGTATTTAATTGCATAGAATCCCCTACATTGTAAAAATTGATATAATATTGTTACAAATAAATAAAAAATTATATTGAAATGTTTCAGGACCATTTACCAGTGTGAATTAAGTTGTACAGTTGTGCCCTTTAAGGTCAATTTTTTTTAAATACTTCACAGTATTGTGCTCAATGTTTGTTTGAAAGTTACAAGGTATAGCTGAAAATAAGAAGGTATTTACCATTTACAAACATTAGTTGTTAGTTGTTAAAGGAGCCTGTGTAAAAAGATTTGTGAAAGAAAAGAAGGGAGTCCTTTTGAAAAGAACATTTATGAAGGTTACATGTTTGTCCTAGAGTACAATGACGTTTCTCCCCCAGATTGAAACCCATTGTGGCGATCACAAACCCTATGGAGGGTCAACTAGGGATATCTGCCATGTATTCAAAGATGGTGTAGTACATACAAATGGTTTAGAAATACATTCTGTTATTGTCTTTGCATTTAAAAATGCAACCCCTGACAGTGTCCCTGTGTATGCCATCTTCGGATTGCACCCGTGAAGCCTCAGAACAGAAATCCCCTATGTAATTTCAAAGGGAATACCCCAGTAAGGTGCTAACCTTGCTAGTTGCCATTTGTCAGCAACTGTGGCAATACAGGTGCACCATATAGCATAATCAGTATAACACCATGCAATTTTGTTTCCACCAGCCTTACAGATAACTCGTGGGATGTATAGTTGTTCAAATACAGTCCATCGAGACTGATAACAGAGTAAGAAAGTTAAGCACAAAGGTACAGGTGCATATAATCATGTGTTTTCATTTCTGTAACATGGGGAAACAGGCAGTGTTAATTGTTAGAAAAAAGGCATGTTCTTACAAAGAACAGTATCCTGGTGGAAGCCAGGAAAATGTTGCCAAATATTCTCACTTATGGGGTAAGTCTTCTTTCAGAGTGTTACCATTTTTTATATATATTTCTTCCTCTTCCCCTTTATGGGTTCTTTACACCAAGTTGCTATCTGCTTCAACTTTTTACATCTTTCTTAGAGAGGCCTCAGTCTCAATTTCAGTACATACTTCATTTAATTCATCATACTCTGCTCCTTTAGCATTCCACTGGGCTCTTCTTCTTTGCACATCACCTTCAAGACCCATTTCAGTTACTCGTTATTTACTGAGTGTGCCTTTGTCACATGATTGTGCTCCATATGTTATTAGACTCTGTTATAGAACAAATATTATTACTGATCCCATTTGACCTAATTTCACAATATAGTAGCTATTAATCAGAACAGATCAAGGTTTTTTAAATATTTTAATAAACTTTTCATTAGTTGCATTGTGTAGAGCATTATTTACTTCCATTCATTTTGTGTATTATGGTTCTGGTTTCATAATGTTTAATAGTAACTGCATAGCTTATTTATGAAAACAAGAATTAATTTTTTTGACGTAAATACATCTATATGGAAGGGTCATTCGGCAAAAAAGTGAAAGGAAAACTTGTAACGAAAATGTGTAAGATCCGTATCAACAAATCGACAACAATGGTTACCTAGGGAACGTCGTGTTTATTCGTCATTGTTGTTACCTAGGAAAACGTGTAAGATCCATATCAACAATGTGTAAATATGGACTGACAACGATGGTCAGCTTGCGTGCATTGTTGTTACGTAGGAAACGTCATCTGTCTACTCGGCATTGTTATGTTACATTACTGCGTTCAACAATCCGCTTTCGTTATTGCGGAAAGAGCTGAGCCGTGAATCGCTTGTAGAAGAAGTGCGTCGTAGACGAGATAATTTTGACATTACATTGCATTTCCTTACATTACATTCAGCTACCTTCCTTTCATTGTATTTATTGCTTAAATATAATTTAAATACAGAGACGTATTTACGTCAGATTCTCTGGAACCGTGGTTCCACTGTCAATTTTAGAGCAGTGCTGATACTGCCATGATAATCATTATGGGGAAAGCCATCGGTCCAAGCGTTTGCTGTGCATGAGCAACTTGGAGTCGTAGACTTCTACTTTGCATGTGAACGAACTCTACATATACATGTTATGCTTTGGCAAAATGGCTGATAATTGACTATGTGTGGACTCCTATTTGTTTTCCGATCACACTCAGCACAGTATTTAGTTGGGAACATTCCTTGTATTAGTCTGTGCATTTGGACTCCATAGATCGTATTATCTGTGCTCGAGAGGCAGTTTCATTGCGTTTGCGGATAGTGTGATATTAGACGCCATTTGTAGTGGAGTTAGGTGTGTTATTCGGATTATTGTGTAACATTTGCGTGGATTTTCATTTTGTTGTGATTTTACCTCAAGTGAAACATGGGTAGAAAGAAGAAGAAGCAATCGAAACCATGGTGTTGGTATCCTTTAATAAGCGAAAAGAAAGCGAAGGATGCCACTTTCATCTGAAAGGAAGGGCAGAAATGTTCCCGTGTATTTTGTAAAGCTTCTGTTACTTTATTGATTATACTTACGCAAGGTTGATTAGGTTACTTCTGTTTTGTGAATCTTGATCATTGTGTTGGCATTAACAGCAGACTGATAAAACTCGTTAAAAATATGTTTATTTAATACCTAATATTTTTTTAGTCGGATATGCGGAAACCCCTCAACATAAACGTACCAGAAACAACTTCTTACTGTAAAAGGCAACTCAAGTGAATGGTTAGGTATATTGTGTAAACAAAAAAAAAAATTGTATCTAAATTGTAGCAGGGATACAAGCAACGCTGAACTGAAAAGGCACTACAGAAATGTAAGATTCCTACCAACGCAAGGTTTACTGCCCGTTTGAAATATTGGGGCATAACAATATCAATATTCGGCTCATACCAGTTGTATCTCATTCCAGAGAAAGTCGCCAACTCTACAAATAGGATGCATGACATCATATAGTTCAGAGGTTCAAAATTTGCAGCTTGCAAATATGTTTTATGTGGCACATTCATTTTTGTAAAATTATACCATCCTGCAGGCATAAACGGTTATATAATTTTAAGTGAGTAATTTATAAGAATGATAAGCCAAATTTGCTAACGAAAGTAAGTACTATGTGAATCTGTTTGCCTGAAACCGAAATTGCAATCTTAGATTAGACCTCTGTGGTATCATACCAGACATATTTATGGGGTCATAGGATTGAATCTTTTTGAAGTCTATTTATTTTTTATTTTTTAATGCAGCTGCCATGTTGTTATTTTATGTTATTGAAAGAATTACAGTACATTTATAATGTATTCAAAGAATTATGACACGAAAGTTCTGTGTTGTCCAAAAATCTGCAACAATTCAATGCTTGGCCCTACTGCAAGTGGCATTAGTCTTAGTCCCACCTCACAAACTTATTCATCTGCCATATTGGTATCACTGACTATGGGAAATTGGAAAGTGTGGTTTCAAAGGAGTACCCAGTGGCATAATACCAGTACCATATTTAATCTAAATTTATGCAGTGGTTCTGTAATTGAATCATGCACACTGAAAAACAGACCTGACCAGCTCTGCATGCAAAGAATGCATAATATAAAGAAGTCCTTTGCCTTTATTGGTACTGCATGTCTTCAAATGTAAGAGATGGCAGTGTTGACTGTGGACATGTAACTTTAATGTGTTAACCCCTTTTAATATTGTCTTGATTAGGCATCTTGGTGGTGGTTCAGTGTTGCAGTGAGAGGATTAAAAGATCATCCTTCCTTCTATTTGCAAAGTTTTGAGATGTCCATGAGGTGATGAGACAGTTAGGTTTTCTTTCCTTCTTTCTGTCTGTAAAATTTTGGGATTTGGGCACTTCACCATATAGTCTGTAAATAATTCAGTGACAAAGGATTACTTCATTTGACAGCTGTTGTTGCTGAATATTTACAAATTTGTAACAACTGTGTGAAAAGTCATTGAACTTCATGTTTATGTACTGTGTTAAAATTTGTGTGCAACAGTGTTGTTTGCAATGTGATCCACAAATCTGGACAACTGGTAAACTGATTGTGGTTGCAATATGCCTTGGCAGATGAAATTTTAAAGCTGAAGGCTTTTGCAAGTCACTTGTACAATAGTATATTAATGTTTTGTCACCTGCAACCAGGAAGTAGAGTCTTTGCAAAGAAAACTTGCCCTGGTGTATACTATATATCCCACTGTGATGCACATTCCCATATACAGGGTTATTCATAATTCCCTGACACATTACAAAAAATCGCCAGACTTAAATGGTGCAAAGGATGGTAACATGCGACATGCCAATAGAAAGAGAAACTCTCAAAGTTTCGCTGAAAAACTGATATTCAGCGATGAAGCTACTTTTCATGTTTATGGGAAGGTGAACAGACACAATATGCAGGTATAGGGAAGGGAAAAAACACATGCCACAATTGTGCACATTGGGATTCACTGAAACTGAATGTTTTCTGTGCCATATTCAAAGAGAAGGTGTACTGGCCATTCTTCTTCGCTGAGGCAACCATCACTGGCATGTCTTATCTTGAGATGATGCCTCAGCTTCATGATCACAGCGATGACTTTATTTATCAGCAAGATGGGGCTCAACCACACTACCACCACCTCAATCAGCATTTGCCACAGCATTGGATCGGACGCATGGCTGCCAATGACCACCATGCACTGCTTTGTTGGCCACATCGATCACCTGACCTGATGCCATGTGATTTTTTTCTTTTGGTGATATGTTAAGGACCAGGTCTTTGTACCACCTCTGTCACTGGATCTGGCTGAGCTGCAAAGACGAATCATCGTTGCGATCTCACAAATCGATCGTGACGTGCTGCAGTGGGTATGGGCGGAAATGCATTATCGGCTTGACGTCTGCCGCGTCACAAGGGGCAGACACACAGAGCATTTATGAAGTATGTAAAATAAATTTGGAGATTTTCTATTTCTGTCAGCATGTCCTATGTTACCATCCATTGCACCATTCAAGTCTAGCGATCTTTTGTAATATGTCGGAATTATCAATAACCGTGTGTAGTGGACTCTGAGCCAGACAAAACTGAAATAACACTTGGGAATGGGCCCAGTGGTAACATCAGTTTTATGTTATAAGGATGGTGTCAATTGAAGACTTTCAGTTTGGTTAGAGGTTGAAAATGAATGCTGATAAAGGTTGATTAGGCATTAAATGTTCATTATTTTCCTTAATATATGCAAGGTATTGTAATCGTGAATTTGATGATGAAAAGATTCTAATTCAACATCAAAAAGCCAAACACTTTAAATGTCATATATGCCACAAGAAATTGTATACTGGTCCTGGTTTATCAATACATTGTATGCAGGTAAGTGTTTTGAAGTTGTTTGTTTGTGTTCAGGATGGCACTAGTGTCAATACAATTCTCATCAGCAAAGTTAAGAACAGAAAAGATGGCATGTTACAGGCCATTCCATATTCGGTTTTAAGTGATGTGCTACAGCCTGTTCTAGCTTGGGTGTAACAGTCGAAAGCTTAAGTAACAAAATCTAACAGCAAAACATTGCTGTGGTAAGTTTGAAATAAATTTATTTAATGAACAAATTGTTATTAATCACTATTGGATTTGTAATCATGTCTTCATAGCTCTTGACCAGAGACAATTGAAATTTTGGTAGTGGGTGCATATGAGTTTCATATTTGGAACTCAGAACATTATTTTCTTTTATCCCAATTTACAGGTACACAAGGAAACAATTGACAAAGTTCCCAATTCGCTACCAAATCGCTCAAACATAGAGATTGAGATCTATGGAATGGAGGGTATTCCACCAGAAGATATCAAGGAACATGAGCGCCAGAAGCAAGGAAAGCAAATACAAGGTGGTAAAAGAAATAATGTAGTTCGTATGTTGAGATTCAGATACTGTGGAGTCAGACCTATCCATGCTTAATATAAGTTGGGGCAGAAAAGATGGTCAATTTTTAATTGGGACTGGCAGTGCTGGATCAGATGCTTTCTACATCTTTTGAGAGAGTGGATGAGGGGCTTTCTTGACCCGTCCAGGCCCACTACACTGCCCTTTCAAGGGTACCGCTCGGCACTGGCCAGCCCTTATTTCCATTCTTCTTCTTCCTCCTCCTCATGTCTACTCATCTGCCTTGTGTCCAGTGATCCATCTGCCAGAGAGGGGGCCCTGTAAGTGCTACTTTGGACCTCTCCCACTTTCATGTCTTTATGGGTTTTAATGCCATGTGGACTTGTGGGTAGATACCATTGTTTTGGACAAACATGCTGTCTGATGGAGACAATTTTGCTTTTTGAAACACTGGTATGTACTTTCCAATCCACGCATTGTTACAACACAGAAGACCAACATTACATATTCACTGCTGTGAGAACCTCAGATCTCATATTTGCTGAAATAGGTTCGTGCCTTACGTTGCATGAAGTCCGATGCCCCTGAGGTGGGTAAAATCAGAACAGATTTGAAGATGCTGCATTGTGTTTACTTTTGATGTGTGTTTGTAGGTGGCAGGCCAGGCTCACCCAGCAGTGGTGAAGATGAACCAGCTCCTAAAAAGGCCAAGCCAGAAGGGTTGCTTGGTAATGGCCCTGGACCTGGGGGCATGATGCAAGGAATGATGCCTCCACAGGGCCCCATGCATCATCATTCTATGGCACCCATGGGGCAGTTTGGTCCTTCCATGGGTCATCATATGATGGGCCCTATGGGACCACCCATTGGACCACCTTTTATGGGACCTGGGTAAGTCATGGTTCTACTTTTTATGCGTGATTGTCTTTCCATGTGCTTGTTTCATTCTGGATTCTGGCAAAATTTTATATCGAGGTCTGCAACAGATGGGAAAATGTGATTGATATTGGTTGAGTATGCTAATTTACATGTAGAGAGCATTGCCGTGATGTGAAATCCAGCTGTCCAATCAGTTTGATCATGAAGGTTGGGTTTGTACATTGTTCTTGGAGAAAGGTTTTTGTTTCTTCTCGTCTTTGTTTCACTATTTGCAGTTACTTTTATCGCGATTATTTCCGTATTTTGAGCATTATTGACTTTTGACCATTCCTTACAGTTTCATGAAAATCTTTTATCTTACTGCATCCATCACCTTTTGCACATTGGTTTAGATTTTGAAGTTGTCAGATGACCGCTCTTGTATAATCTGCGGTGATTTCCAATCACATAGCCCACACAAAAAAACCAATATACTTTGCACTTATGGTTCCCACTCCATTAACTTGAAATGTATTCGAAACGTTAGTGACATTTTATTATGATTTCGGTAACTATTTTATGTTGATTATCTGCTCTAATAATGTATCCCCTACAGTTTTTGGAAAACAAAAGAGCACTGCCTGTAAAACCTTTGCTGCAGCCATAAAACAAAATTAATTTTGATTACTGTGTGGCAGAGAACTGCTGAATCAAGTAGCCATGTGATCCAACACATGTACTGTTGGTTGCTTCACAGAAATGTCAGTCTGCGTATTTAATTATGAGACCTCGTGTTACATTCTTCTGTCTGTGATGGAACATGTAGCAATGACAATAAAAATGATCATCGTAGTTTTAATTTTGGTGCAACCTTGTTTCAGAATGCCTATGATGGGGCCAATGGGGAACATGGGTGGCCCTCCACAAATGAACATGGGCATGAATCCCGGCAGCAACCAACCCCAGCAGAATAAACCATTGTTCCCTAGTGCAGCAACGGTTTGTACACACTCCTTTCATATAATCTTCAATATAATCAAGTGTATGCAAATGAGAAAATCGTTGTTATTGTCATCATAATAGTATGACAAGGGAAACCAAGTGTGCAAAGAAGCATGGACATTTTTGTTTGTCACTTGTTGAGCTCTCAGGTCTCTCAAGTACGTGCGACCCCGTGTTGTATACCGTAAGAGCACTGTCTCCAGACTTTCCTTCTCCCAGTCAACATTCACGTGGTTACCTTCAGGCAGACAAAATACTGTAATGTTTGTTTTTGTTTCAGGCTGCCACAACAACGGCCTCTGCTCCAGTGGGGGCAGATTTCAAACCGATCACTTCGACTGTCAGTACGCCGATTGGCCCTGTGAAACCTACGTTTCCTGCATATAGGTATGTGTTTCATAATTTAGTGCAGTGGTTTTTGCTGTCAGAGTGAGAATGCAGTCTTGAATATGTTGGGGAGAATCTCAGTGCAGATTTTACGTTCTTACAGAAGTGAGGATGTCAGTTGCAGTCTCATGAGTCGTGACACCATGTATGTTGTAGGTGGTTACCATTATTTCAGAGGAACATATTAGTTCAGCCCTGAAGGTGGAGGTGATACACGTCTGTAGAACATTGGTGTAATGTAATGGGCGATTAAATTCTCGTGTTCACTGTAATCCGATTCACTTAATGTTACATGAACAACGTGGATGTCCCAGTGTAGAGTCTATATTGTTGCCTGAAATTCTTTAAAATATAAAAACCTGCTTGTAGAGGATTTGCTAAATGTAATTTGTCTTGTCCACTCACAAATTGTATCCCGTTTATGCCTTGCGCTGTGTTTTCAGTACCACAAGCTCATCGAGCAGCCAGAGTTCAACACCAGTTACTTCCAGCAGTGATACCTCCCAGAAGGTGGCACTTATAAATACAACAGGTGCATCCAGTAAGATTATTCATCCTCAGGAGGATATCTCACTGGTAAGAGGGATAGGAATTGTTGTACTTTTCCAGGAAATGAAGGTATGTTCTGTTTTTCTTTCCTTTAGCAAGCGCGGAGAGGTAACAAATTCTTTGCAGTTCTACATATCTGTTTGGCCTTGATGTCGCTGGTTCTGTAGCAGGTTAGTTTATATCATTTAATGTGTAATCTCAGTGGCGCAAATCTTGCGTAGGGTACACACCTCTGAAATCGGTTCAATTGCTACAGTTCAGCGGTTTCTCTAAACACCTTGTGGTTGATGTAGCTTAGCCTTTCACCATTCTGTGTGAAGTTTATGTGTGTTGAAGCATGTTGCCTTTATTATTGCAGTAGAACATACTAAATTATAAAAATCGCCGACTGTCAAAGTATCTAACTGTATGTTCTTCCACAAGTGAAAGAAACACAGATGAGTTCTGTTATTTTGCAAATAGAGGTGGAAGTTATTTTCGTCTTTATAAGATGTTATTCATGTTGAAGAATGTTTCAAATAAAGGCTGTAGTTACTAATTAAATTGACCATGAACAGGCAAACAGTCAAGGGGCAGTGTCGCAGTACACAACACAGGGACTCAGAAATCTTGACAGGAATAAGTTTGGTGTTAGAACAGTTGGTCATACTGTGAATCTTGTTAGTGTACAAAATAGAAACTTTGCCCTTGTGGATGATATTAATATTGGTCTCTCATTTTAAGGGAAGAACGTTGATTGAGGGTGTTCGTTAACATTTTGGGCTCAAGAAAAGAGAATAACAGGAGGGTGGGGAAAATTAGTAGCTTCATAATTTGTACTTTTTACTAAGTGTTAATAGCAGGCTTCTGCAATAATTGCTTTTTCAGTACAAGATAAGAATTTTAAGAAATTGTGAGAAGCAAGACAAGAATGAGGAGTTTCTCTACTAGACCAATTCTTTCACTGTAATTGTATTTTATAACACTAGCCATTTGTTCACTGTGCACGAAAGTATATTACATTTTTCAGCGATGAATTTTCATTAATCATTATGCTTAAACAAATTCATTTTGGGGGTCATGTCCAATTGAACTACTTTTTGAGTGTGAGAATTGTCCTTCCCCATATTGAGGTAAAAAGTAGTAATTGCCAATAAGTAAACATTATTAATATTTGTTAGCTGTGTGGTGCATCATTGTAGCACGTTGCAATACCGTTGGGCCACGGAGTCTTGCCAGCAGCCCTGTATTAGTATGTGGGTTTAAATCCCCGATTTCCGTATGATAAAGATTACTGCGTGACCTCACCATGTAGTCTGTGGAAAACAAATCACTTCGGCGAAATTAAGTGTGGGTGAGACATGTTTTAGAATGGATGAGGAAGAACCCTGCTCCATGGAATTACTTTTTTGTTGTACTGAGTATACATTTTGGATCCTTATTGCGTTAATAATACTTCTCTATTTAGTTAAATGTGTAACATGTGTTCATGCAGGAGCAAGTGCGTGCCAGGATATCCAAGTACGAGCGCCAGGCTCCAGTGAAGACCGTTGATTCCTCCACCTCAACTCCCCAACCTCAAGTAGAAGTATGTATTAAGAAATGTTCAAAATGTTCTCTTCTCACTGTAGAAGTTTACTGTAACACAGAAAATTTGAAGTGATCAAGTGTTTCATCCAGGACGAAAGTGTTCACAGGCAGGCTTTTTGAAAGCAAATCACAAAATTTCAGTGACAAAAGAAAGGGTTTCTTCATAAGTAAATGGGACAGTTGAAGACATTAGAAATTATGAAAGAAATTGTAGTCCAGGTCTTCAGTGCAAGCTGACCAACAATTCCATTTTAATGTTTTACAAGTATATTGCTCGCTTTCATGATTTGTGTACAGGAAATTGGCCCAAAGTACTGTTTGAGTTCTCCATCCTTGTGCTGATATCTTGCACTTGCTAGTCTATGCCATCAGCTCACTCTTAAAGAATGTTTACAAGTAGGAATTGTACCAAGCAACGAAATGTTTACTGAACAGAAACCAGCATTGTTAGTGAATCAAGTTTTGGGTGCTTTGAGATTTGGTATCTCATTACTGGTTAGCATTTGTCATGAACCATGGAGCAAATGTAATGAAGATAGACTGAAGTTAAGAAGTGTGGTTTAGGTTGCATATTTGAGATGTAATTAATGGAAGGAGGGAATTAATTTCCAAATGTGATTGAGAACTTTATACAGTATAAAGTCTTATGGTCTCGGCAGGTGAAGAGACGACATACGAATAATTGAAAAACACAGATAATCCAAAATATTTTGTGTTGTGCATTCACAAGATGTCACAAACGAGTTTGCGTGTTTTTATGCAACTGGCAACTATTTTGAGAAAGGTGTAATTTTTGGTGGGTGGACTTCTCATGGCATTATGAATTTTCCTAGCAGCTGCAATGTCACTGTATTTTAATCCTTTATGACCCGTGTAGTCTAGTTATGTCAGTACCCTGTAGTGCCATGCTATGATTGATGTACTCGCTGCTTTGTCTTTCTCATTTTCATCGTCCCCACCCTCTTCTCGCTTTTGTTTTGCTGCAGCATTAGCAGTGTCCTTGTATGTACATGTTTGGAAGAATTTAAGTGCCAGCATATAAGGATTGCTGCTATAAAGTCCATTTCCTGTGAGTTGATTTATTTAATTAAACATTTTCTTGTAAACTATTTATCTAACATGCTTCATATTTTTCACTAATATTCATTCTTACAGATTCTAGAGGCTGAAACAAAATAACTTGATTTGAATAAATAAATTAAGCATGTGTGATTTTAAATATCTGAAGAGAAGTATCTCCTTTGGTTTCTTTAAATATTTGCCCTTTGTCTATAACTTTGGCTTTCTTTTTGCAATAGCCAATTAATTCTAGGTAAACAGCAAAAGTTCTGTATTTTTATTGCAGTTAGCGCAGCATAAAACTGTGAACAGTGGCAAAGACAAGTGAAATGAAGTCAGATTTGAACAGTAAATCAGTAAAATCGAAGTAGATGATCATAGTGCTGACTGCTTTTTTGTTATTAACAAAACGTGGGCTACTTCTTTGAATATTATAATTTATGTATTTTAGTATTCGCTTCATATTACCATTGACAGAGTTCCTCATTGAGATTATTAAACATGATTTTTCCAAATCTGATAAATTCTCATATGTTGATGTAGCACTGAAAATTGTATCCATTATTTCAGTGCAATGCATTTCACTTGACCTCTCCCTGAATCACTGAAAATGTGATTGTTGTTATGATTTGATAGGTCATGTTGAGATAGTGGCCATTAGATTCTCATTCGCATGTAAATGATGTGACTTTCATGATGTAGTGATTGTAATACAAAAGAATTTCATATTGCTTAATGACAAGTGTTGTTTATCTTCTTACCACAATAGTACAGAAACATCAACTTTGTTGCAGGAAGAACGACGCGCAGTGATGCCCCGCTATCAGCCCCGACCCGCTATGGCCGTGGCCGCAGTACCAGTTTCTGTGGCCGCCATCGCTCCACCTGTGAGCAGTGTGACGATCATGTCTCCAATGGCTGGCCCTCCTATCATGAGACATGCCATGCATTTGGGGCCCCCTGCTGCCATGCTAGGAGGTAACATGAACATGATGCGACCGCCCCCAATGGGGCTTCCTCCAGGTAAGTCCACCAGCGACATGGTGTGCCATGTCATGCTCCAGGGAGTGACAGGGACAGGTTGGTTCTTGGGTAATCATATATTACACAAAACATGGGAAGTTGTGTGCATGACAGAAGTACCAATTAGGCACGCATGTTTTCAGGATGTACATGAAATACATCGTGTGGATTATAGTGGATCTCCTGTAAACATATGGCAGATCAGAAGAAATGGATTGACTGGAGCTAAGACAGTTGGTGATTGGTGCAGACGGACAGCATGCTTTAAATTTTATGCATTTTTGTTTTCTTCGGACTTACTTTTCATCAGTTTAATTCCTGTCATCACAAGAAGGCAATGTACTGTATAAAATGTAATGTCCACATTATTTGGTTTGTGAGCAGATTCCATTCAGGTTTAGTCAAATGAATGGTCTGTGTTTTGCAAGAAAATCTGTGTCCACATGAAGTTTGTAAAGTCCAGTTTTTTTCCTGAAATCTGCACGTCTCTTAACGCACATACAGTAAGTTTCACAGTATGAGATTGTTGAGAATGTTCAAGATGATGGTAAGGCACTATTCTGAAAACAATATTTGTATATCAGTTTAGATAATGTAAAAGTTGTTTTATGTGTTTTGTTGCAAGTGGTAATCATCTCAGAGAAAGCCACCACCATGTTTGTGGTTCCTTAAGATTGAAGGAATCAGATCTACCTCAATCTTAGGGTTCCTTGAAGATGGAGGTGGTAAGTTCCTGTGACTCTTTGGAAACCACCTTCAAGACTACATAGCAGTTCATATTTTTGCCACTGTAAAGGCGTCATAGTTCACAAAACAATGTTCCCCATTGTCCCCTTTGTTCGATAGTTTTAATTTGCCTATTCTGTATTGTGTTGTAATACATTTTCTGTGCACTTGGTTTACATTCAGTTTCCATAACCATTCTTCATTACTTGTTCATACAGTGCGACGACGGTAGAATGAGTACAGTCGATAATGAAATGTTTAAAGGAATCATCAGTACTGTACATTTCTTAATGTTACTACACACGTGTAAAACAGAATGAGAGCTTCTTTCCAACACCTTCATCATCACAAATGATTTTTAATTGGCAGACGCTTTTAATCCATAACTTCTTACACTGACCACTTTTGGTTCTTCTTCTGAAGAAGTTAATAGCTGTTGGTCTCTGGTCCTTTGGGCTCTAATCAGAATCTGCGAGTATATGACCGCTCCAGATTGTAGCTAGTGAAGAAGACCCATTGTTCCATTTGTGGTGTTTAGAACAGCCTACAAAGTTGCTTACATATGTACATGGTTCAGCTGTAAACTTGTGTGATATGTCTATCGCACAGTTTTTATGCAAATCAATGTGTTTGTTTTCACACTTGTATGCATGTGCGGTGAATCATTTTTAGAGTGTGATTGGTACTTGTGGGAACACAGCACGTAGTGGTCAGAACTTTTACTTGTAAACAACAGATCGTAATATGTTTTTGTTTGTGAGTACAGGAAGTAATGTGAATTTGAAAATAATCTTATACTTGGATCAGATACTGCTACAAGCATTGAAAATGGTGAATTATTCTTTATTATTTCCACTTTAACAAAGTACCACCTAAACAAAGAATAATTATTTTTTAAGCCTTGGTAACATTGTCACGTATGTAATAAAAGTTAGAAGACAGAATTGGAATTGATGTATTTCAGTTATTTTTTGAGATCATGAGTACCTTCTAAAAGGATCTTTTAATCCTTGTAATGTTCTGGTTCCACTGTAGTTTGTTTCCACAGTCATAGACTTTAGTGATTAATGTTGAAAGCTTAACTCAAAATATGTGAACAATATGTTGATAGTTAATTTGTACTTAATTTCTACACTTCTGAAGTTAATACAGTGTTAGATACCTTGGATCAGTGTCATGGGAGGAGGCAGAAGTAACCATGTAAAGACTTATGTTGTTACAACACCATGAGTCACGGTTTGCTTTGTCCACTTCCATGATGTTGATCGGACACCAGCATATATGTTCGCCATTGTATCGATAATGCTCTCAGCAGCAGTATGAAGCCAACAGCTCTCTGCCTGCTTCAAGGTCTGGGGAAATGTGCGAGATTTGCTTCAAACTTGGGTTAGGAGTGTGTCAGTGTTAAATAGACTGCATATTGATCACAATAAGAGGACTCTCAGAAAAATTTACAATATATATATATATATATATATGTTTTGAGAAATGAGAATTATCTTATATTCAGGTAAATACAGTGTTGTTTCTCTAATCAAATCCTTTGTTGTTCTTTATTTGTACCTGGTTGGGAGTATTTTGGCTGTGTGTTTGATTGTAACCTGTTACATTTTCAGGTTTTTTTTTTAAAAAAATTTCCTTCACATTAATGATACAGGATCACACGTTTGTATGTGTGATGTATATACTTTAGGAATAAGAGTGATTATCACTACTATATTATATTTATTAGTCTCCTATGTGGCCATGTGTCTTGAATTATATTTTCTGGTTGTAGTGTATTATCTTTCGTTGTTTTCACATTCTTTGCCCTTGTGGTACAGATAAGGTACAAATTTCTCTGAGTCAGAAGAGAAGGTATACAGTGCTGCAAAGTCAAATATTCATGCAGTATCTATGTACTTTGTGTAACACGGTTTCTTAGATTCAAATTTGTTTGTAATTTTGAAACGTCAGAAATCAGATCAGTGGTTTGCAGAGTTTTCCTGCTCATGCACCTTACTTTTTTCATGAAATTGTGTAAGATTACAGTTACTATTTACATTTTCTCTTTAGTGCCATAAATTTTGGGACCATATTTCTGCTGTAAGATCATTGCTATAAAGAGTACCTATTAGCATGAGGGCACCTGCCCTCCAGCATATGGATCAATCAGTTGATTTTGAAACTAGGAAATGATTAAACTAGATTGTTTTTGTATTTGGCACAACGAAATCCTCCTGTACTAGTTCCTGCCAGTAACTTATGTCTCTAAGTTGTGTGTGTGGTGTGGACTGAAAGTAGCATCTATTTATCAGAAGTCGTGTTGCTGTGCAGTTTTGATGGGGATGAAATTACAAATCCTGTTTTATTGCTGTTATACATCAGACTATAAAACAGTTGGTGGGGGTGTTTCAGACAGAGAACGAGCATAATTTTGTGCAATAAAATGTGGTTTTAACTTCAATAATGGAAATCTCATTTTATGAAATAATTCAACTGTATGAGCTCTGTTCTTACATTTTGTATAAATGTACAAATAGTTATCTGAATTATCAGTGTAACAGTCAGACTGTATTCACTTCGTCGTTTACTTTTTTAACGTTCTGCCTCGAAATTGAAGATCTTTGCATTTTATACCAGAATTGTTTAAAGAATAACACGTAGTTGGAGCAAGTGCACGTTACCTGCCAAGTTTATTATTTGTACTGTAATATGAAATGATTTAATTCTGTCTTGTTCCTTATTCTAATTTCCTTATAGTTTATTCACTATTGTAATCATATTATATGGATAGGCAAGCTCTGACCAGTAAGCCACATCTGTCTTTTGAGACAAAAGTACTTTTAAGCAAGTACTAAAATAATAGTCCCATTAAATTAAGAGATTTCATAATATTATCAATGTTGACACACTTGAGTCGATCTACTTTGCCTACTTCCACTCTACATTGAAGCGTGGAATAATTTTTGATGTAATTCATTGAACAGTAAAAGGATATTTACTTTTAAAAATCAGTGCCAAACCAAGAAATTCATGTAGAAGCCTTCTTAAGAAACTTGGAATTTTACCTTCTCATTGTGAATATATGTTTTCATTAATAAACTTCATCAGACATGACCTAGAAGGTTTCCCGACAGATTCACTTGTATAGTGCTGACCCAAAGAATAAGAAAAGTTAAAATGTATATTTTGGTAAATGAAACTGCGCAAAAAATCTGTTTGACTCTCTGTATGTAGTTCTCCTGTGGTAATTTTTGGTTTATAAGGCAACTGTTCAGCCTTGTAATTTATCCAGAGTTGTTATTAAAACAATGTTTTTGAGACATGGAGGAGGTGGCCATATACTGTTTTTATGACTTAGGAATTGCTGCATATAAAATTTAACAGCATAATAAGCATTACAGGAAGTAATGAAACAAGCCTTGATATGTAACACTAGTATAATGCAGCAAAATTGAGTGAAGTTGGTGAATTACAGGAACCTGTGTGAAGTTTAGTTAGAGTCTTTGGGAGATGAATTACTTAAGCGAATTTATTTTCATAGTGTTACAAATCATAAAAGTTTAACAAATGTTGAAGAAAGGTATTGAGTTTAGTTTGAACAAAACACACGGATGCATTTAAAAATTGGTATTGGAAGATTTGATCCAAAAGTTGGAGATGTGATGTGGTCGAGACGAGGATGTGATAGGTTGCTGTTTTTCAGCAAAATGAGCCAGTACACTGTGATTCAGAATGCCTGTTTGGAGCAGGAATGCTATATGCACAGGTAGAAAAAGATTTGTTGGTTGTTTGTTTTGCTTTCGGTAAATATAATGATTTCATTTTTGGGGACAGTTACTGCTGGTCATCAGACATTATCAGCGGTTGCAAAAAGAAGAGAGATAAAATTTGTAATAATCATCAGAAAGAAATGAAAGTGAAATCAGTATGTGTAATAGAGCCTAATGTAAGTGAGGGAACTGCACTTTGTAGCTGAAATGTTGTTGATATGCTGTAGAAGCTGAAGTTGAATTTTCAGAAACATTTGAATATGAAACCTCTGGCTGAGGATCCTTAGTTGATCCAAATAATTAAATTTCTAAACTAAAACATTTTTGTATTTATTTTGAAATAATGTTGCAGTCAGCAAGTTGCTAGAAGTAATAAAAATGTACTGATGACATGAAATTTGTGAAAGGTGGATGTCAAATTAATAGAAACATAGTAAAAGAATCAGTCAGTAAAGCATAAAATACAGGGTTATTCATAATTACAAAAGATCGCTAGACTTGAATGATGCAATGGATGGTAACATAGGAATGCCGATAGAAAGAGAAACTCTCCAAGTTTATTTTACGTACCTCATAAATGCTCTGTGTGTCTGCCCCTTGTGACGCGGCAGACGTCAAGCCGATAATGCATTTCCGCCCATACTCACTGCAGCATGTCACGATCGATTTGTGAGATCGCAGCGATGATTCGTCTTTGCAGCTCAGCCAGATCCCGTGGCAGAGGCGGTACAAAGACCTGTTCCTTAACGTACCGCCGTAAGAAAAATCAAAAATAAAATTGATGTTTGGAGGATTTTGTTGTTAGAGTGGTTAAAGTGCATGCAAAGAGAAATATGTAAGGTTAGTGATAAATGATTTGAAGCTTTCACAGTGATGTAAACTCATTAAAATCTTTTCATGCGCTCAGCCATGTCACCTTTGTTCCCATCATCTTGATGGTGGGGACAGAGATGGTCCCTGAAACCTTGGTTTCTTCAACCAGTTGATGTGGCTGATTGCCCTAGAAGATTTTATTGAGAAAAATGTAACATTGCAAATAACGTAATTGTGTCACATTTATGCAGCAATGGCCTACGTGGTGTGGCATCAATAACACCTTTGAAATGTCAATGAACTCCAAAGAATGAACCTTTCTGGTCCTTTTCATATTGGTTGTGTGGTTCTGAGACTGATTGTTGTTTTCTCACACTTTTTAATAAGTAATAAATTCTAGGTTTATTAAAATATATTGCCACTTTTTCTACATTAATTGAAGTTGGCTGTATTTTTGATTGATTGTTTCTTGTTTTCAGGTTTATTAATTTTCTTTTGTTATGTTGAACCACATTATTCTTGTTGCATGATAATAAAATATTGGGAAGATTATATTTTTATGTTTTTTGCTTTTGTCTCATTTCAAAGTGTGGTTGTCCTTGAATTTGTGAGTGTTTAGTGTGTCCAGCTCAAAAGACCTTGGAGACTGCTGGTTAATATGACCATAGTTGAAGCACAGGTTTAACTTCAGGTTTCTTCTGACTTGTTAATGTAGCTGTCTTGTGCAGGGAAGGTCACTTTATTACTAATACAGAACAAATTGTTGCAGGTTTGATTGGAGCATTGCCGCCAGGTGCCATGCATCATTATGCTGCCCCACATAT
Source organism: Zootermopsis nevadensis (assembly GCF_977971745.1). NCBI lineage: Eukaryota > Metazoa > Arthropoda > Insecta > Blattodea > Termopsidae > Zootermopsis > Zootermopsis nevadensis. Next base: position 10,595,015 of record NW_028259151.1, on the reverse strand, counting down.
GGCTTTCCCTGGCCCCCCCATGCTCACGCCCATGATGCACCCACGCTTCAGATGATCAGGTTTGTTGGGGGGGCTGTGGCTACTGTGGTCTGATGGGCCCTAGGTTGGCAACCTCTTGTCTCTGCACCATATGTACGGTCAGTCGTCCCACATCTTCCTTCTAGTTGGTTTCTCCAATACAGTCACGTGTGGCTGGCCATTGTAAGAAATTATGTATTGCTTTTTTCTTAAGTTTCTCTGTGGACATTCTTAAGCATGGATCACATTGATTTGTTCTAGGACCTGCTTGAATTGGGATCACATGTAGCTAAATTGTATCAGGTTTTACTTTTGTGCAGACACTAAAATAATATTTCTACATAGTTTTATTGCAGCATATGGGATCAAGGGGGGAGAGAAGCAGGAACTATGTGATTTCTAGGTACTGGAAGGTAGAGTGACATAACACTTGGGCAGTCAGCTGACGGTAGTGTCTAGGCAAGTAAAGTTTGTAGTGGTATGAACATTATATAACTTCTGGTGAGAACCATGTCAGATGGTTGGTGTTAACAAACATGTCGGCAGTGTTTGCTGAAACAGTGGTTAACACCGTACATCTGATGCGGCTCACGACCGAAAGTCGAAGTTGTACGTTGAACTCCGGCTGCAAAAACCTACAGAAAAGGTATGAACGTTGTTTAACCACTGTTTACCAAAATCAAAACAAAAGTGTCTTTTGTGTTTTAAGCATGTCTTCTGAGGATTAAGTGTATAAGAACTTGTTGTTTCTGTAAAATTTCTGCCACAGCTGTTTCTAAATTAAAGAACTTGTAATATGGTGGGAACCTGTAAAACTGTCAGCATATTTCCATATCAGGAATGAAGTTTCAAAATATGAATTGCCTATATATCATTCAGATTCATATATGACAGTAGGTGGGAGCTACACTGTTATTTTGTCTGAATATATCTTGCGTTTACTTGTCCAAAGTTCAACACCACTAGTAGCATGTGAAGTGTGTTCTCACAACTTGACAGCATTGTGGATATCCCACTTTCTTAAAATATATATATTTGTAGCTAAATGTGATACTTCTTTTCCATTTTCAAGATGGCTGTCTTCTGGATTATTGTGCCATGTAGTCTGGTAGAAGTTTACTGACGTTTCAGCGGTCCTTGCTGCTTTGATCATTGCCCTGAAGTTGGAGGCAGCAAAGACCTCTGAAACGTCAGTAAACTTCTACCAGACTACATGGCACAATAATCCAGAAGATAGCCATCTTTAGACTCACTGCCGTGAAAACCTCAAATCCTACACACCAACATTTTACTGCAATTAAAGAAACACTTGAAATGCTCCTCCCCCCCAAAAAAATTGTGTATAATTATTAAGTAGTAGCCACCCACTTCCTGTCTTGTAGGTATCCTAGAATAAACAGTAATTTTTACCATTTTGAGATTGTGGTACTCCATTGAATATGGTTCATCAAGAAAATGTTGAGTTACATATCTGATGAAGACCTTGGTTTTTATTAAGAATTATCTTTTTCATTAACTTTCAAAAATGTTGTAAAAGCAAGTCATAAGACCTTTTTTTTAAATAATGTTTTGTCACTTGCTGTGAATGCATATGATTTAATAACTTATATACAAATGTTCTTTTCCTCCCTGTGTGACTTAATTTTAATTGAATCTCGGATGAGAACATGCAGTTTTCAAGTAATTACATTGTGTATCATTCCTGATAAAAGGTGCATGCTGAAAAAATGGAAGAATGCAAAGAAGTTGATATTGTTCTTTCATCGTTTTATTCACAGCCAAATACTGTTCAGTTGTTTAAAAATATCCTGCTGTTGAATCCTCTAAACCTCTCAGTCCACTATAAAAGAGAAATATTAAAAATAAACTTCATTCCCAAAGAGTAATATAATTTGGTTTTATACTTCACAGTAATTTTACCTAGACTTTGTAAAGTAATTTAGAAATGGGAGAATTTTTATCAGCTGTTGCCACAAATGTAATGAATTACCATTTTGAATTAGGTTTGTAGATGGATAAATCAACTCACGCATTCTAGAGCTAGGAATTGCCAAAGTGGAAATGATTTTGTTCAGTTTGTGTGAATTTCTTTGATTCTGTTTTACATTTAAATAACAGAAGTTTGTTGATGACTGTGGGCATGAATTTTATTTGTGAGGTAATTTTGCCATTGCCACACATGGAGTGATTCTGATTCTTTCATCCAACAATATATTTTGTCATTTTTACGTATTTGCTTCATGACTTATCAATTTGTGAGAGACGCACTCTTCCATCTGCCAACCTATGGACTATAATGTCATTGTTGGATGGGAGTTGCTTGAATTAAAATCTCAACAGCAACAGTGAAATGATCAGTAACGTAATGTATTGAAGAAACTTTGTTGCAGTTGTTTTTACATTGTCATTGACTTTGTAAAGGAAAAAGGAATGCAAAAATTTAACTTAGTGGTAGTCACAACCTTGCTGCCTGAGTGCTGTATTGGAGTTGGTTGGTGGTAATGATGTGTCGTGTTCAGTGCTGATGAGAAATAGTTTGGAATATGGTAGTAAATACGTGTGCCCATTTGGTTCTCTGTTTTCTCGTCATGTTATGTTGCAAGGCTGTCCACCACTAACGTGCAGTTGCCACAGCAAGTCGTACGAGCAAGTATGTGCTCTGTATAATGTTGATGTGTGGTGATGAACACAGATTGTGTGTCTTGTGGCACAGCTATCAGCATGAACTGTTCTTTATTGAGGGCCTAGCGCGTCGTCCGCGTCACCCGCCTCTGCGCAGGTAAAGCAGACACTTTCTACTGTAGGGTTGTCAATCGATTGAATTATGTAATAATTTTAGGTTGAGTAGTACTTTGTGTAGTGATCAATAACTTTACTATAGTTTTTGTTTGGAGATTTCATTTGTACCATCTCATGTATTGGTTCAGAATTCTTGGTGGTGATTAGGTTTTGTACTGTGTCCAGTACCTTATGTGTCGATAGACAACCCTGTTTTTTAATCTTATCTACAGTCATATAGCATCATCCTGTACTGGTATAGAACTTCAGGTTAGTGTGGCAAGCCTTATTAATACAACTTACCCTTTGTCTGTACACTAGCAAAGAAGGTAAGGTTGCTCTGAAGAAGAATAATACATTTCTAAGCTTCTTTGGGACTGCATTCTACCTAATAGTGTGATATAATAAAAGGTTGAAACTAGATACATGTTATTTTACACTGGAATAGTTAATGTAGATTTTAGTGGAATTTTGGCTGATCCAGTCTGGGCGTTCTTTTATTAATTGTGACTTCGAGACGTGTTGGTCCATTTCAGTAATGATTTACAAGGACAGAACATAACACTCTGGGACTGACTAGTTTTTCTAAGAACTAAAAATCATACCAATTGAACAAATTCCTTTCAGAGTACTTTTTAATCCTTACTGAACACAATGGTTCCATTGGTCGTTTCGCTCGTTAAAGCACTTGGTATTCAGATTTTCAAATGATGTTTAATTGTTTCACTTTGGAGGGTGTCTTGCACCTTCTGAAATCTGTTCCCCCTTTGGGTACTCAGGAATCGAGGAATATTAAGTAAGGCGAGTGGAAAACCAGTGGAATGTTGTGCTCCGTGTACAGAGTGTCTAGCAAACAAAGTGCAGTTGAGAGTTTCTTCTGCAAATGGAGTTAAGCATTTTGTAGGTTTTGTGGCCATGTTGCTAACTTTCACACAGAACGTGATGCACACACATTATTTCATAATGTTAGTCATTTCACAATGTGGTGTAGGCTATGAAGTTTTGCACATGACAATGTAAACAGGTGCAAACATTGATTTATTGTCAGTCTGAGAATTTTATGATTTGCCCTTGTATGTATCTTAGTTTGAATAAATCATATACATTGACTTTTTCACAATGTTTTAACTGCTTTCACCACTGGATTAATATCAGTTGAAGAAATTGGCAACTTTTGATGGGCCACTCTTGCTAATTATTTTGCCCTTTAAATATCCTCACTAACCTTGCATCTAAACATGTAGAGTTGTTGGTAAAATAGATTACTCTGGCAGGAGTTTCTTGTTTTCGGTTTTGCAATGCTTTTGTATCATGACCTCTGCCATTGTTAGATTGTTGGATGTTGCGTATTGTTATACAGGAAAGAAGTTTGTGTCCACTTCAGAAAAAAAATATGCCATTGGTATCAGGATGCTGTCATCTTTCAGTAACTTGTCACATTTTTACAGCAATCTTAGGTGGTTGGTTTTTGAAATATTTAAATAAATTGTGCTTTTGTTTTTGAAATTTCACAAGTCATATATTTCAAGAAATCACTGTTCAGTATCATTCCATACACAGAAATCATCTGTTGAATAAAAAAGTATTTTTGATTCTGTCCAGTAAGATGCTTACATTGTTGGGCTAGTAATGTTTTGAGTTCAAGAAAAAATGTTCATGAAAGTTCACATTCATGTTACCTTATCCTGCTTTAAAAGCATTGTAGACATTCAGTGAAATGAAAACTACTGGCTTTATCTTTTATACTAAAGGATGTGAACTGATGTGTGTGCTTGCTCTGCAGTTGGTGTTGCAGTGTAAGTAAGTGGCTTATGGATTGGTAAAACATTAGTTCAAAGCTGTGGCATTTAGTGGAGGTAATGCTGTGAACTCTAATTTCGTTCACTGTTGGAGTCATCTCCCCCCCCCACCCCACCCCAGTATAAATTTGTAAATTAATATTTATAATCACATAATAATTTTTACTAGACTTTAGAAATATTTAAATGTTGAGAGGTTTAATATCTTGACCCTCTAACTTCCCATATGTAGCAATTTTTCTGCATTTTTATATGGAACAGAGGCAACAGAACTTTCTTGTTATAAAATGACAACCAGTACAGTTTCAGCACAAAAACACTTCTGGTCCACACAGTTAAGTTACAGAACAACATACCATATTTTATCTCATAATTAATGACAAATGTTATTAGGTGTTATGTAATCGCTAGTTACTCTGATTGTATAATCTCTATAAATTTCTTTAGAATTATTATGGATTTTTTATTTGTAACTGAAGTACTCAGAACATTTTTCTTTTCTTTTTATTTCCCAATTTTGATATATTTGCTACCTTTCTGTGAGTTTATGACATTTACCTAATTGCATGGGCAAAAATCAGTTTCCAATGTGATGTGATTTAGTATTTCTCACTGCTTTGATAGAACACATGAACACACAGATGACTGTTGCCAATGAAGCAGAGGAATGAATATATCTGAATCACAAAATGACAATATGGCGTATAGCCATAGTATTTGCTATGGTAGTGAACATGTTAAGTTTCTGGGAGTTCAGTTCACATTATTTGTTTTCTTCTTCCTACTTAATTTGCCCAAGAGGGAGCTTATCCTCCATGTTTATAGTAGTGGAAAGGAGGTTTCCTGCTGTGGTTTGTTTGTCAGCAAACAGTGTAACTTGGTCGGCAAGAAAATCTAATAATCAGAAGAATTAAGAAGATAGTGGATTGTTTACTCTGGTTCTGCTTTGTAATATGTTGTATACTAAAAAGATTTTTTGAAAACTTTTTGTTGTGACTTTGGAATTGGAATGGGTGAACATGAGCTGGAAGCATGGCTGCTGTCACTGTGAAATCAGTTTTGATCAAATTGCCTGCCATACTTTGCATGAATGAGAGAGGTCTTTTGAGTCTTCAGAATTTCTTCTGCCTGGGTATCTCTCAGCTTAGAGACATGTCCAACTGCTAGTGAAATCTACAACAGGTCGTCATCCGCATTTTTGAGCGTGAAATAATGGACAGAGATATTGAAATTATTAGACCTTCAGCATTATTAAATTTCTGGACTTTGTCCATCGTTTAATATTCAAAACAACGTTTCAGAAACTGAATCTCTTTCCAGAGTGTCTTATTACGAATACCACATGAAGTACAAAGTCCAAGAATCCCAAGCGTAACACCATTGTCAGAACACTTTAAAATTGAATCATTAGATCTTTGCACATAATTATTCATTTATTTTGTCTTCTTTCAGTTCCATTTAGATTCTCTTTTGCTTCATGTTTCATATTCTTTTATTTTGTTACTTGGATGTTTTCAGTTGCATGGAAGCAACTAAATTATCATTATTGCATTGGAGGAAAGCCAAATCCTGGCAAAGGCGCCATAATTGTTATGCTGTGCTTGTATTTCTTAACTAGTTTGTATCACTTTTGCTGCCTGTTATGTATTTATTTGAGCATTATTTTTAATTTTGAGTTAATTGGGTTGTTGTTTAGGGTGTGTTGGTATGTTGATTAAAGGTAGATAATATATGGGAGCAACTGTGTGACTGCTTTGAAAGCTTGAACTTAAAAGGATGCTTAACAAAGGTGACCCCACTGAACAAGTATCTGACCGTAACTGCTAGTGTTACTGTTGAAAGTATTATGGTTCATTATTTTGTATCCAGTTGAAAATCGTGCTGCTGTTCAAAATGTTTAAACTGACTTCATCCTATAGCCTGAATTCTTTTGTATCTTTATCTCCGTGTCTTAGCCCTTGTGTCATTTTCTGTCCCCTTTCCTGAAAGCTATAACAAAGTAGGTGAGGAGATGCAACATTGTTTGTAAGCTGTGTCCCAGTTGCTTCAGAATGATCTTGATAGTCCAGAAACAAAACTGTTAAACTGTAGGGACATAGTTCAGCAGTTCAAGACAAAGTATTTAGGTCTGGATGTACCTTAACTATAATACTTGTTCGGACTCGTGTGCCTGCAGCGTGGTTGATCTTTCACAATTTCATAATTATTTACCCCCCAGTTTCCTGTTGATATTTGTAAAGTTACAACAGCAGTTTCGAAGTTTGAAGTTTTTCCCAGCACTGAAAATGTGGATTTTGCTCTATATTCTTGTAACCTCCTGCCTACAAGACCACATTAAACAGTACTTTAATTTTACTGCATTTTGAAATAATATTCTTCTGAGTACAAACATTAAGTTGGCAGTTGTAGCATTGCAGGTGTTATTGCTTCAGTCAGATCTGAATAATACAATATACGCTGATGAAGCAAGGCATAAGATTTTTAATTCATGTTTATTCCCGAACTAGGTAAGCACAATGTCTGTGCTCACATGTCAAAACAAAAGCCTACAGAATTGTTGCAGAGGTTTCAATGTGCTACATCAAATGCATTCATTTCAGTTCAGGTGATGTGACCTTATGCTACACACTCAGTGAATCATGCTAAAATTTCAAGTATTAAAGAGAGAATTATTATCTGAATTCTCAGCCAGTATTTTTCTTTTTCACCTGTGTGAATTGGGTTTGCAAGGTTCAAGTACAGCACTCAGAATTTTGCAAAGGTGAAAAATAAATATCAGGTACAATACAGAAGGGAACTGCTTATGCAGTGTTGTATTCTTGTGTTGTCGGCATCTGTTCAGAATAAAACTGTGATATGTGGGAGTAGATTGATAATTCATATGCTCTCAGATTCTGTCCATATTTGAATGTAAGCAACATTAATCTAGGTGAGCACTTGATATCACTCGCCATGACATCTGGCCTAAGCAACATTGCATATGGCTTGTTGATGGCCACTTTTACTGCTCTGTGAGCTGGTTCTTGACTACTGAGGATTGACCTTCATTGCATTTATATATGTATTATACAGCTGTTCTGTGTTCTTCCATCATATCAGTCTATTACAGTGGCTTACTGCACAAGAAGACTTCACTTCATTCAGTCTCACTGATGAATGCTCCTTTTGCATTTGTCATTAATTGAAATTTGTTAGAATGAGAATGAAAACTTAATGTTGCTTCTCTTAGAACTAATCATTAAATATTGGAGTGTCACTTGTATACAATTACATATTGGGATCTTCAAAGTAATTTAGAAGGGGGTAGACTGAATTCTCCGATAAACATTTTGTTATAATTACTCTTGAATGTGAATATTTGGCATTGTTTTCAAAATATCTTCCATAAAGTACTGCATTATTCTAATTTTTAATTTTGTCGCAAATTTAATTGTAACAAAATTATCATGGCTGTCTTTGTAAGGTAGGTGAAACAAAGCCAAACAACTGGAAATTTGTAATCTGCTGTTGTGTTTTATTGTAAAACAAAGTTATGTTCTTTTCCTTCTTAAGGCCCTTGATTTGGTCAGCTGCCTTCAAGATAATTTCTTTCCTAGTACATTATTTTCTAGCATTGGGTGTAGGGTTGCATTACTTTTCATGGAAATTGCAGTCTGTGATATTAGTGAGCTGACTGAATCAGAGGTTATGTTTGGTAGCATGAAAGACAGGTGGTGGCAATGACCAATCAGCCAGTGTGACAGTCTGGACCAAGTCCAAAGGTAGTACCAACAATCACAGCTAGAGGTAGCTGTTGGACTCGTCAGTCCCCTGTCTTCCCGACAGGCGATTGTATTTTGTATATATCACTCGCTCACGTGTCTCAGCCAATCACAGCACGTTGCTGTTGGACTGTTGTCAGTCCCCTGTCTCCTGACAGGCGATTGTATTTTTTTTGCAACAACCAATCACAGCATAGAGCTGTTGGACTGCCATTAGTCCCCTGTCTTGAAGGCAGGCGATTGTTTTTTTGTTTTTTTCCACAAGTGACCAATCACAGCACCAGCTGCTGTTGGACTGCCATGCCAGTCCCCTGTCATCATTGACAGGCGATTGTTTAATTATTCATCCAATCACAGCTTGTTGCTGTTGGACTTATCAGTCCCCTGTCTCTGTTTACAGGTGATTACATTTTATCTCATCTGCTTTTCCACTGTCATGTCAATTAGAAGTTAATATATATAATATATAGAAGTTTTACTTCTGTTGCAAGGAACTAGAATAATAATAACATTCAAGAAGTCAAGTAAGTTGAAATGTTTGTATTTGGTTACTGCTGAGTGTTTGGTTGCCTTTTGCTACTGACTTGCATTAGCATAGTTAATTTCATTGTTTTGTATTCCTTACTGTATTTAATATGTAGAAACTTAAGGAAAAGAATAAAATAACTTTAAGAATATATTTCATTCCTATTTTTAAATACCGTTCTTATGCAGTTCATGGAAGTGTCTCATGCATGTTCTTGATGTACTCTTCAGTGTTGGAATAAATGCAGATTTTTTAAAACTGGTCCTGATTATGCTGTTTTAATTGGAAGGTAATTAAAATATAAACTGTAAAAAAATATTCTAATGTATGTGTCTCTGCAAATGAACTGCATACTGTTATGTATCTTTCAAAGTGTGGGGTGTCTTCATAACAGCTGATGAAAGCTTCCTGTTTCCACCCCAGTGGTTTGAAGTTGTTTCTTACAAGACTTATGTACTCGCAGAAATGCTGTGCGCACACACATTAAAAAAATTATGCCATCAATCCATTGCTTTGAAGTTCTGCATACAGGAAGTGGGTAATAGAGTAGTGGTCAGAAATCCATACAAATTGCTTTCTGAAAAACATTGTGTGTTTCAATTCTGGTTTTTGATGGACAGATTCTGTTGCCATATGTGGGGAAGTATCTGTATATTCCCAATAAAACTTATAATTAACACTTGGCCTGTCTCATTATAAAGACTACAGCATTATGCTATCAGTAGCCATTTTGTGTGTGTTACATGTTAACCCTTTCCATATGGGTGGCTAACATTTTATCCACAATCATAAGATTTTATACAGGATGAGGATAAATTTTGGCCATGGAGACTTATTTTTTTTACACAAGCACATAATTGTTTGGCTAGATGATATTTTTTAAGAGGAGCTTGATTTTGGTATGCTTAGACTGGATCCACATTGTGTGATAGTTACTTGTATTACTTGTTAGATCTACAGTTATGAATTCATGACAGAACTGATTTTCATAGTAGGATTTGGGGTTTTCATGGCAGTGAGTATGAAGATGACCGTCTTCTGATTTTGTTAACTTTATGGACTGAAGTTTGATGTATTTCAAAACTAGTAATTTTGCTGCCTGGCACCATAGTGAAATTTTTAAATTTCTGATACTGAATGTATTTTCGTCTTACTGGATAAAATGATTATTGTTTAAACCCCATACTGTGGGGCTGCGATCCATACTTGATCGGGGGGGGGGGGGGGGGGGGTAACACTTTAATAGTGTGTCACTGTGATAGTAGCTAGCTTGCTTCACATACGCTCTATGTAACAGTCGATAAACGCTTATTTACAGTGTCTTTCAGTTTGATGAATTTAACAGCATATCAGGTTCAGATAAATTGTTACACTGCCATATGATTATTTTGCAGCATAAAATTATCAACAGTAAATGAATTTCTAGGTCAGTCGGGTATGAGACGTCACAAAGAATGAATTTTCAAAATAATTACTTCACTGGGGAAGTTTTATGATATTTTTGGTTGTAAGTGATTAAACTGTATGTTAACACAGTGTTGTGTTGAAATAGGAATATGGTGAAGTGCCCCTTCTTGGAGTAAGGTAACAGATTAACGACCCTTTGTGGTATGGGAAATCAGCACCTGTTCCAGGGAGACATGTTTATGGTGCACATATCATGACACCTGTGCAAGTACCACCTGTTACTTACTCATACATGCTTGACGTAATATAAAGACCCTAATAAATCCTTTGACACTGTGGTAACATTCAGTATTTGGTAATGACCATATATATATGTGTGTGATTCATAAGGATTGACATGACCATCTGGTGCCCAAACACCTCACATTCCTTTTCTTCTTGTCTGTAGGAAACCAGTTAATTGCTATTTTTGGTAACTTCCATTTGTTACATTGTGGATGTAACCATGTCAACATTGTTTATTTATTTTCTATAGTATATATAATTTGTGTTGGGCAAGGCCGTGGTCTAGGCATCACGGAGTTTTCCTCCGGGGGCTTCCCCGATTTCTCCGTGGCATCCCAACAATTACTCCATTCACACACAGAAGAAGGCAGTGGCAAACCACTTCTGGATCATCTGCCAAGAACGTATATGAACAGGTCCCAGTCCAAGAAAAGGATGGAAGGATCCTGTTCATATGGACCTGTCGTCACACAGAACACTAAATAATAATAAGATGAGGTGGTCTAGCGGTTAGAACGCTGGCCTTGTAATCCTGGGGTCTCGGGTTCGATTGCCGGCGGTGCCCGAATTTATAACTTGTGTTGGACAAGGCCGTGGTCTAGGCAACACGGAGTTTTCCTCCGTGGCATCCCAACAATTACTCCATTCACACACAGAAGAAGGCAATGGCAAACCACTTCTGGATCATCTGCCAAGAACGTATATGAACAGGTCCCAGTCCGAGAAGAGAAAAGGATGGAAGGATCCTGTTCATATGGACCTGTCGTCAGACAGAACACTAAGTAAATAAGTATATATAATACCTTGCTTATCCTTTGTTTGTATGTCCCTAACTTTGTGTTGGATATATCTGTCAATCTCCTCGGAATGTCCATTTCAGCAAGTAATTTATTAATCTGTCACTGGCATATCTTTAAACTCTGCCCAAGGCGTTGTTAAGCGCAATTTCCCTTGATGGTATGTTTGATGAGGAGATCCAGTCTGCTGTTGCATACCAGCAAGTTTCAAAAGCATACAGTCTAATTAGGAAGAGGGATGTAATACACAGAATATCATAGCACTGCTACTTGAGGTCTGTCTCTAACGTGACAGCTGTCGCCTTGAGCATGTGTTGTCCGTAATTGTAGACTGAAAGTGCTGCTCGAGGAAAAAGGCATATTCCCCTGCTTTATACCGGGTCGTACAGAATTGACATTTCAGTGAATATTACATATCTTCAGGTAGTGTTTGTCTAGCATTCAGGCCTCAGGTCTGGGACTTGACAGTGGGGAATGCAACGTGAGATTTCCTTTGCTGTGGGAGACGCTCGGAGTGCGAACAGCCGCGGCAGCTGGCGACCTATATGCCGGCGATAAATATTCCTGCGCGGTGCGAAAGTTGACGTGGACATCGTGCGACCGCCCATCAGTCTATCAGCCAGCATGCTGAGGTTCGCTATGGCTGTCAACTGTTCCTTCCTTACGAGCCTTTGGCAAAAGTTTGGAGGTCGTGTAAGGAAGTTGGTCCGCTTTTCCGTCCTCCTGGCATGCACGGTTGTCGTCATCATACAGGTGGGACGAAGCAGTTAAGTTCCGTTACAGCACATTGATAAAACAAAGTATATTGAACGAAAATTATTTTGCTACAAATCGAATTTCCGGTCTACGCAAAAGTTGTTGGGTGAAATAAATTTTGCTTCCACTCAGACAGATGTACCGGGTCTACAATTTATGAGGCTGCGGTCGTACTTGCAATGCGTGGTCGGCCGGCGCTCTGTTGACGTCGGCGGGAGTTGTGCGCGTTCTTCCGGTGGGTGACCGGCGAATCAGTTTCAGTGCCGCTAGTAATAGCGAACTACGAATATTTCTCGTCACTGATACATGTTATTACATTAAAAGTGCTTTTGCATTGTCACCCACCGGAAGAACGCGCACGACTCCCGCCCACATCAACAGAGCGCCGGCCGACAACGCAATGCGAGCACGACCGCAGCCTCATAAATTGTAGACCTGGTATGATAACTAATTATATTCTAACTTTATTTTACCCTGTGCACAGACGTAGAGATATTCCTGAGATTTGAAGTTTTCGATTCAAACGTTTTTGGATGTGGTGAATATTTAAAGAAATTTTAAAGGCAAATAACTTGTAGTTATGCCGTTTAAAATTTTTGGTGTGATTGGCCGCGCATCAACAGATATGTTTTTCGTGTGCATGAGCATGAAGGTAAGTGAGGTGCACAAAGTTGCACAGAAGTCATTTGGAAAATATTTATGTTCTCAATTGTAGCACACCTCTCCACAATTGTTTTAAAGTTTTAGAAGTGTGTCCAAACTAATTTTCCAAAGGATCTCGGTTCCACGATAGGAGTCAACAAAGCACTAAATGTGTTGACCAGAGAATCATAAGTATTATATTTTAATGGTACTATCCACAAATCAATGACATGTACAAAGTTCTATAAAGATCCAAGGCCCAGTATTCATTCCTGACTATATTTTAATTACAAAGTACATGAAGCAAAGTCCTTGAGAAGCTAATAGTCATTCAGGTGGGTAAGACGTTCCCCACGTCTTATACAACCAGAAGGTTCATTACTGTGTTCATAAGAGCCCACCATTGGTATCCATCCTGATCAAAGTTAATTCAGACCACACCCTTATCCCACTTTTTAGATTAATTTTAAAATTACTCTCCCATCTATGTGAATGTCTTCCAAATTTTCTGTTCCCTGCAGGTAAATGTGACTAAATTATGTGAAAATTTCTTACCACTCCCAACAATGTTTCATGCCTTGTCCAGACAATTTTAAATATATATACACTTTTTATTACAGCTATGTGAGTGTTTCTCCAAACTCTTTTCACCACCAATATCTTCTCATTTACGTGTTGTGGTGAATCAGAGCATGACATACCCAGCGATTACCATTTGCCGTTATCCATCCTACAAACCTGATGTTCTCCAGGTACATTACTGTATTCTACCAGTGTGGTCTCCAGATTTGACTATTGCTTTGACACATTCCCTTCAGAGAAAGGCAAGGGAATTTTTCAGGTTTGGATTCTTGACCTGTTCAAATGGCATCAGCTGCAAAATTTCACCAGAAAAATTTCAAAATAGTTTACTTATTGAGCAGTAGAAGTTTTGTGATCGCTTTGAGGTGTGTATTTGGAAATAGTTTAATTAATTTTATATACATATTTTGAGTAGTCAAAATAAGATTTTATTCCAAGGGGTTAACAACCAGCTGTGATTAATAACTGGTGTTGGTAGTACTTATTACAGGTCGGTTGAAAGTCTTGTACCACATATTATATTATATATAAGATGTGCTCACTAATGCAGCAGAGTTCTCTAATTTGGGGAACACTAGTGGTAATGTTTATCATAAGTAATAACTTATCTGAACATTGTACTTTCCAAATTATCAATTTTAGTTGGTGACTTGGAAATGTAGCTCTCACAGATGGGTTCAGGTTACAGAGGAGCTTTGTCATCCTTTCGCCTGAAGGTGGAAGTATAACTGTCTTCTCAAACGTTGTGTTTTTTTAATAACATCTAGACAATGCATAAAGTAAAACAAAGAAAACAGTTGAACACGCTGTGTTATGCTGTCATCAGAAACCTTCAAATATCAACACCTGAACATGTTGCAGAAATATAACTTACAGAGTGTCCGTACGACAAGTGACTGGGATGACTTCCCGTATGATGAAATAACACTGAAGGAATTCTGGAATGAATCCACATACAGAGTGGAAGAAGGTTACTTTCTTTCTGCCCTAAGTGCATTTCAACACCGTGAGTATTATCATAAGTGAATCTTTAATGAACAGTGAAGTGAAGTGCAGGTTGCATTCCTTCAAAACAGCAACCTGAGAGAATAAGATTAGGGGAACTTGTCTCTGTCAGCAAAAAATAGTATACCACTTCCAAAATCTTAAAACCTTGCATACCGTGTATATTTGATAGCATCTAAGAATCAATGTAGCATCTATACCAGACTGAATCAAGGTGTGTCTTACAATTCATAGAATCTTAAAGTCAAGGAACTATGGTATTTACATGTTTAATACAGTTAGATGTTAAAATGTATATAAAACATTTGTAAATGTGTGGACTATGTTTATATACATTGTATTGTATTGTTCATATTGATCTAAAAAGACAGTTCCAATTGCCTCAGCATTCAGTCCAGTGCCAGGTCCATATGTGTATATACACAGTAATAAATACATTGCACTGTAAATACAGAAGCTAGACGTTTCTTGGCTGGCTGAGTATGTTAACTTTCCAAGGACTTCCCTGCCCTATGGGATTCTTTTGTGTAATATGAAAGCACATTCTGTAAGCCATGTGTTTGTCTTTCAGATGTACAGATTAAGAGTGCATATTATTTGATATGGGGCCAGTGCCACACAATTTTGCCACTCATCCAAACAACGTCATCAGGTAAAGGAAGTGGCTATTCTGTGATGCTGTATCAAAAGGAGGTATTATACAATCGCTCTGAGAATGACCCAGAGGAAGGCTGGCATATTTTCGTACATCCCGCCACTGATCCTTGGACAGGTAAGAGAAGCAATAATAAAGTTATTAACACATGAAGATTTCTGAATATTCATCGCCCTGATGACGGAGGCAGTATGACCTCTCAAACGTTGGTTAACATCGACCAGACTACACAGCGCAACAACCCAGAAGACAGAATTCTTCATACTCACTGCTGTGAAAACCTCAAATCTTACTTATTAACACATCTGTAATACTTTCCATTATTAAGTACTGATACTATAAAACAGCCTACAAAGTATCTATAATACTGATATTTTTAAATGAAGCCCATTTGCTTCACTTCTATGCATTTTCATTCATCCATACTGTCATCAAGTATTCAACTCCCTGAAGGTTTACACCAGTTTCTACAAAGCTATCCCATTTCTAGATTTCATCTTAATATATCTTCTTCCTGGCCTTCAGAATGGTGGTTTATCTGCCCAAATTATGTATTTATATCTTGTCTCCCTGTCCAAGCTACATGCCCAGCCCATCACTGCTGCCTAGGTTTCATATCCTGACAATTCTCACTGGCTCATATAAATCACAGTTCCTTGTTTTGTGGCGTCTAAACTGTCCACTTTCTTCTGAGATCCAGAAGTTTTCCTGAGAATTTTCAGTGTAGTTTTAGTAATTTAAAATAACAAGGAACAATACCAAGAGAAATTAATACGCCTATACATCTTATGGTATATAAAAATCAGTTCATCTGTCAGACTTTCACAACACCCATTAGTTTTAAATGTCTTACACAGTGACTGCATTGTGATATTGGTGTTGCAAAAAGCGCTTTGCTCACATATTATGATGAATCTCCAGCTCATCACTTTCATTCCATAATCATTATTGCTTGAGCAGGGGTTGCATTTAATCATGAAATTTGGTTTTCATTAAGAACATACTCGGTATTCAGCAAGCGTCAGATATGGAAAGCTGTCTGTTCCCAATCAATCAACCTAACTCACTCTCAACCTTGGTGAGATGTTCCATGCCATACTTTTATTTAATCTCAATACTGAAACATAGTGACTAGTGCAAAACAACATAAAAATATTCTTTTAAAAGAGACCACACATGAATATACTGGAGAGGATGAGAATCTGCTTCTGGCAGTGGGAGAAGAACTGCACGTGAGGATTGGTGTTCAGGAGTACCACCTTGTGGACAAGGCGGATGATCACTGTAATGCCAGTCTGGACCACAGTTATGAAGAGGCAAGTAATTTCTGACACCCCAGGTCATTAGCACCTTAACTTTTATTGGCTGTGCATTACATGAGGTCTGTGTGGCCATATACTGCTGTATCACACCACTGAAAGGTTAAATTCTGTAAATCCCAAGGTTGAAGTCCAGCCAACAGCCTCACTACATTTTAAGTTTAAATCCCCAACTCTTATGATGCATAAGGGTCAATTGTTCCAGATGAGAGATATCCCTTCTTTGCATAGAGTGATTGCATGCACCTATCTTTCACCTCTTAAGCCAGTGAAAGGATTTCAGTAAAATTTGGTATTGGAGAGTTATACTAAATGTTGCTGGCAAAGTCTAACTTTAGTTAGTGATAGGCCAACACCTGCTTTATATGACACTGAAATCAAAATGTATCAGTTTTCTCAGAAAAGGTTCAATGTACAAATAACTGATCATTATCATCTTGCAGTCAAGGAGTTAGGTCATTTGCTGACCACAACACCTTTATATGTGCAAGGGTCAGTCTCTCAAATGTCACATATTCATAAATGTTCAGGAAATTTTGTGCATGTTCTATTGTTTAAACTGAATTTGTTACAATTGAAAAATGGTATGTGAAATATAAGAGTCCAGTTTCTGCAGGTTGGCAACCATGAGGGAAATTCCCAAATTTCTTTTTGTTAAAAGCCAAAAGATTAAAGAACTTGGGGAAAAGGTCTGTTGTAAACAAAATCATGCTTACAACCCTTTGATAGACACCACACATAAGACGAGACACAGGTGTCTAATTTTTAGTATGAAATATAATTATTCCATTCCAGTGTCAGCACATGTGTAAAATGAGGCAACTAGTGAACAAGATTGGATGCAGTGGACCATGGATACCAGAAGTTGATGTTCCATTGTGTAATGAATATGAAACAATGAAGAACCTTATGAAATATTACATCAACAAGTAAGATATCATTTACAAGTGTCATGAAAGCAGGTTTTTTCCCCTCTTCCATGGATAGGCTAGTAAACTGGTAAGAACATTCGTTCACCTCGGACTTCAGTTTGCATAATACAATAAACACTAAAATGCAATATGATTAATCTTCTCTGGTTCCAAGACTATTAAGTGAAAATCAATACAAACTTAATGAAATGTTCTTGGTCAACAAGCCGTGTCAGTCGTGGACAAACGCCTGATGTTTCGGAGTCCATCTCTGCCTCCATCATTTCGCTGATGATGGAGGCAGAGATGGTCTTTGAAATATCACACTTTTGTCTATGACTGGTATGGCTTGTTGCCAGAGATGATTTTGAGTTCAGTTGCTGTGAAAGCTTCAAGTCTAAACTTACTTCCTTACTTTCATATTGTGCTTTCTAAAACTTCTATAAAGGAAAACATTCCCATTACAAATGGGACAGAATTAAGCACAACTGTCAATAAATTATGACTAGAAAATATGAAGGACTGCTGGATAAAGAAAATTTAAAATGTACACTGTAACAGTGCAGTGAACATACATAGGTAATTTGGACCATATAAATACAAGGAGTGTGTTCTATACAATATTTTTTCACCTTCAAGTAAGTGCCTATATTAAATATGTGACCAAACTGTTCAGGACCTTGGGATTCGAATACAAGTAGATTTCTTGTGAAAGTAATAATGAGTCATGCTATTCACAGGTTGTGTGGCTAGGTGCTGGGTTGACCAGTTCCAGGGCATTTGTGGTATGTGGCAGGCAAACTGGTACAGAGAAGCTGTGCTTCGGCCTCCTTCTGTCACTTATTCTCCGTCATTTTCCACGAGGTGTCCAACTGCCAGAGTACTGTCAGTGACACAGCATTTGAGCAGCCTCAGATTAAGAAAGGTCAGATTTCAGTCAGATAATTATTATAATGTAGACTTGTTTTGTTATGTTCACAGCCTAACATGTGGGTCACCATGCTGTAACTGCATCCGTCCATGTCATTCACTACAGTTTGTACCTTACATAGTGAAACGTCAGCCTATGGTAACAACGGAGCCAAATCATCGTTTCAGCCAACTGTATTTATTCTATAATTCCCGTATGGTTCAAGTAGCAGAAGAACACTTGGCATATGATTGGTCTCTGTTTTTATCAGATCTTGGTGGCTCCCTTGGTTTCCTGCTAGGTCTCTCAGTACTTGGAATAATTGGAATTGTGGAGCGACTCATCGACCTGCTGTACGGCAGTCTGCAGCTTCCGGCTCAGGTTAAGACGAGTGGCGGAAGGCAGTTGGGCTTGAATAGTAACAAAGATTCAGACGAACACATGGACTGCATTTGTTGTAGAGCAGAGGAGAAAAGTTTAAGTTTACATAACATGGAGACAATGAAATGTAAAAGCAAGCTTTCTCCACAGCCTCATGATACAAAATATTAGGTGTTCATATCCACAATGAAGTATACATATCTATGGTATCAGAAATTATTATGATCTTAAACTGATGTAAAATGTGACAGTGAGGACTCTAGAAATGTTATGGCCAAATGATTCTCTCTCTTGCTTCATATGTATGCGTTGCCATGTTTAAATATGGGCCTGAAAACTAGCTATCCTGACATTTTTATGCGGTTGTCTTCAGTCATTTCAGACAAATGGTGGAATAGTAATAGCATTTGGTCATGATGACTCCTTTCATATCCATTCAAATTTATTGTAACCTTTGCAGCTGGAAAAGTGATGTTAAGTAACCAAAAAGTTAATTGATCAATCAAGCTATCAATATGCTCACTCACTAGCTACATGTTATTTAATGGAGATCACTGGTTCATACATTTTTGGTAATAAGAACAGATTAAACTGAGTATTTTATTATTTTATAAGGAAAAGAACATTAAAACATTTCTTATGTTGTTACATGATACCACATTTAATGCTGACGTTTTAAATACATATGTTTGTATGAAACATATTGGTCAAGTTGATGTTTTCATGTTTCTAGTAGATTTTAAATTTACATGTCTGTAGCCTGATTAAAACTTGGTTTTGTTTGTTTAGAGACTGATTTAATTTGTGCACAATACTGCAGTACAGAATTCCAGAGTCTGTCTCTTTGACTTCTGGATAAGTAATGCACAACTGACATCATTACTGCAGTTCATTTTGAAGAGTAAACTCTGAAGCACTCTCACTGAATAAATTTTAATTTCCCTGATTATTTAAATTATGTCCTGTACTTGTGCAT
Organism: Zootermopsis nevadensis; assembly: GCF_977971745.1. Taxonomy (NCBI): domain Eukaryota; kingdom Metazoa; phylum Arthropoda; class Insecta; order Blattodea; family Termopsidae; genus Zootermopsis; species Zootermopsis nevadensis. The sequence continues at coordinate 10,575,507 of NW_028259151.1, read as the reverse complement.
GAAGTACATACACAGTAGTGGGATGAAAGAGGTGGAGTGGATTCATCTGGCTTGGGATAGGCATGGTCAAAAATATGTCTCTTAGGTGTGCAGTTGCCATGTAAATATGGTTGTGTTATTTGGGCTTCATTTTGAGTCTTTATTATGGTTACCAAAATCCATCGTGTTGCTTGGATAACTTTGTCCCTTGGTGCAAAGAGACTGCAGCCACTCTTTTCATAAGAATGAAGCTGATTTTTTTGTTGGAGAAGCAGCATCATTAATAGATTCTACAAAAATTAAAAAGATAATCTTTAGGGCAAAATTATCCTTAAGATGTTTTTGTAAGCATTGCAATTGAGCACTATAATATAAAGGCAAATATGCTTTTAGGTGCAGGGAACAAAAATGTTTTCTAGTAAATGGTAACAATAAAATAAACTTTTAAATTCAGTTTGACAGAAGCAGAGCCAAGATATTTTAACAGAGGGCTATAGAATCAAAATAAAACAAGATGATACTTGTATGATGAAAGATAATTAATGTATTTAATGAATATAAAAGTTAAAAATATTGTATTGCAGTTAGTGATTACACAGTGGGTTCTTTATTTAAAACATAATTTGGATTTATTTTACAGAGTTGATGATTCTCTGGGTTAATGTCTGTCACTTCACAAGCTTGATTACTTAAACGTTCGCTGCTAAACGATAGTACATAAAGGCAGAAAAGGGGGAAAACATCCCTTCTAGACACTGAGAGGATGGCAACCAACTGTAAACTAAATTAATGGATACGGGGGGAAAAACCACTGCTGTTAACAGGGACGGGTAAAACTACGCGAACATAGTGAACACACTCAATTGCATCGACCCTCTTTCAAAACCCTTCACAAAGCAGGAAGCGAAAAGAACAACACGGATCATATATATATATATAACGGGATTGGTAACCGTGCTCCTAGTTCACCATTTTATTCATAGGGTATGCTGTAATCTTGCCACGTATTTAATGGAGTGCTGAAATGTCTTAACGTTTTACTCTAGTAAGGTGTTAATGTTGTCTGTATGTTATCACCTTATTAATGTTCTAAATAATGGGAGGAGCACACAGTATTGAAATTCCCGGAGGTGGCACGGAAGGTTATCACGTCTTGCGCGTAAGTTGAAAACATTGTTTTGGTTAAATTATGGGACTTGTTTATAATCGCATTAATTAACATTATTTATAATAAGTGTAATCTCTGCAGGTTCAGGATGGATCACCGGGTCAGAAGGCAGGTCTAGAGGCTTTCTTTGATTTTGTTGTTGCAATTGGAAATACACGATTGGTAAGTTAAAAGTCATTGCATAGTACCTTGTCATAGTACACACTGTCTGTACTCTGTCCCCAGTTTAGCATTATAATCAAGTCGAATACAGGGCCATGCCATTTTGTATCCACTGGCTACAGACAAATCATTGAAATATTCGTTTGTAAAAATTATGCTCACGAATTTATGCATTTCCATATGAAACCTACTCAGCTGAAGTGCCACCTGTAGTACTTCAGTGAGGCAGTTGTGTTATTATTTGGAATCAACTGTGTAAATGGTAACATTCCGAATGGAGGTAGATACAGAAAGTGAACATGCTACTGGGAGGGGCATTGATTTGAAGAGGGCAACAATGTGGAGAATGAGGTGCGAATAGTAACAGGTAAAATCCAAAACGAAATTAGTGTAATTAACTGTGATGTTTTGCTCCCGAGGTGCCTTGTAACGTCAATTGTGTATTGTTTAGTATGCTTTTTACCAATGACCAGACTGCTACAAGCTCACTTTAATCCTTACATAACACTTTTGTGCCCTTTCAGGCAACGTTATGTCGATTGGTTTCCTAGCTCTTATTAATTTTTTATTAATAGTACAGATTGTGACTACTGGGACACAGATCTGTTTAAGTATTAGGCATGGCTCTGCTGTGTTTAAATTGTTCACCAGTGTTAAGTAACACAACTGCATGATATTAAAAGTTCAGTCACTCTCAGGTAGGAGTTGTGCTTCACAGTTAGAAGTTTCCTCATCAATGTTTCTGGATATCCATTCTGCTACTTTACTGATTGTATAATCTCTGTCATTATGCCAACTTGTCACATAACTTGATGAATAGGACAGTTTCGGTTGTTTCTCTAAATCATACTTTCTGATCATTAACGTCTTCTTCTGTTTTTTGTGGTAAATGAATGGCAGGATAATTTTATTACAACAGAATTCTTTCTTGCAAAATTTGGTAACCTACAAAGATGTGTGTCTCAGATGAAGATGCTGTTCATCCTGTTTCATTTTGTGTGTGGCCAGACTGCATTATTTTATTAATTGATCCATGAGATCAATCATCAGCCTTATTAATCATGTTTGGAATAAGGGAGAATTTCTGTCATAGTGGAAGGAATATATTATTTTGCCAGCTAATAAAAACAATAGAACTGGATGTAGTAAATATCAAGGATTGTCACTGTTACAAACTGAGTATAAAATGCTATACAACATTCTTCTTTATAGGTTATGTAGACAAAATTATTGAGGATTTCTGTCATCTGGGTTGTTGCGCTGTGTAGTCTGGTCGATGTTTACCAATGTTTCGGAGGTCATCCTGCCTCCGTCATCAGCACAACATCCCAGAAGACAGAAATCTTCATACTCACCGCTGTGAAAACCTCAAATCTTACAAAATTGTTGAGATTATCATTGTGAATTTCAGTGTAATCATCAAATATTGATCATATAGTCTGCAGTCATCAGATGCTGTAGAATAAATGGGAGTACAATGGGACAGTACACCAGCCGTTTAAAGACTTCAGGAAAGCATACGTTTCTGTTATGAGTGAAGTATAAAAGAACATTCTCATTAAATTTGTTACAAACATGAATCAAGTTCTAAGTCGAATTAAAATGTTTAAATTAAGCCTATAGTAAGGTCCATGTAGGTAAACACCAGTCTCGTGCATTTCTTAATCCGAATGGCCTGAGACAAGGAGAAGCTTCATCACCATTCTTTTTAAACTTTGCTTTGAAATGTGCCATCACGAGGGTCCAAGAAAACAGGGGGTTTGAAATTCAATGGGACACATCAGCCATTACCTCCTATATGTTTTACAATTTATCACTCACATTCATTTGCTGTGCCATTTAATGCTATTGAATGAGCAACATTAAATAGCCAAAGTATAATTCAAAACTGAATGAGGCTTTGTCCATCATAAAACAGAATTGGAGTCAGCTTTATCATTATGAATATTTCGAGGAGAAGCCATGATGTTAGTTACTTTTCGAAAATACATTTGCAAGTTTTAAATCATGTGCCAGTGATATTGTGTCACACAAATGGGCAGTTTGGAGAAATCTGTGCCTTGTAAGAGGCGAAGAGACTTTTTCTTGGACTCGACATAGATGTCTGTGCAAATTCTTGGTTGATGGCCCACTTTTCTTACATCATCAGGAAAGACTGTAGCGTGACCACATGTGTGTTCTTTCAAATAACTTGTGAACCATCTTGTGGATTTTCATGCCACCAAAGAGTACCCCATATTCGTATTTTTAACTGTTTGACTAATACAAACAAATCGCAGATCAGTATATTCAGCATCATGGTGCTGCATGCGGTATGAACACACCTGTTTGTTTTACATTTCCTATGTCCTGTAGAGTGTCAGTGTGAAGCAGACCTTTGCTGACATCTGTTGGGGACTGATCACAGTATGTTCTCAGTTTGTTTCTCTATTTTTTATATTACCTTTGTGTGACTCTGAAATTATGTAATTATGGCAGTAGTGAACCTGAGCTAGTGGCAGCATCTTTTCTTGGCAAAGGTTTGAAAAGGAAGCAAATATTGGAAATTAATTTATGTGGAAAAACATGAATAACTATAACCTGAAATAATATTATGTGACCTAACCAAACATTGCTTACGCGACACGATTTTATTGTGGGATGAAAAAACTGATTTTTGAGTTGTTGATGGTAAGGTGGAAATTGCTGTAAATCAGCAAGTGGTTCTTATTCATGGTCCTCCTGATGTTAATCATATAAAGAAATACCTGAAATGCTGATATTAGTTTTAACAAAGAAAGTAAAATTAAGACTGCACTCTAGAAAGAAGCACTCAAGTTGTATGTTATTCTCATTCTCGGTAGGATCAAGATAATGACACCTTGAAGGAGCTCTTGAAGGCTAACATTGATAAGGAAGTACGCATGACCATCTACAGCAGCAAGACGCAGTCGGTGCGAGAGGTGACGATTATACCCAGCACAACTTGGGGTGGCCAAGGACTTTTGGGTGTGAGCATCCGCTTCTGTTCTTTTGAAGGTGCCAATGAGAATGTGTGGCACATACTGGTAATTAAGAAAGAACATTTATATACTCTTTATTCCATAAAATAAATTATTGTTGAATATAAGATATGAGTATATAATTTGGAGTTATGGCAGCCTGAACCTGGGGAAAAATTACACAGTAGCTATTGCTGTGCAGTGCACTGTTATCAGGAAATAAGCGTTTCTTCAAAGATAATTCACAGAACACTCCGAAAATGTGCGTGATAAATCTGAAGGGGCTACACTTTTTGCATACAAAGTTGTACAGAATTTTGTGATATTGAGTGTAGACAAGAACATTGGGACAGGTTTGTTTAAGCACAAGGCCATTAGAATTTGTATAGGGTCTTATGTGTATGGTATTTGTCCATATCATGTATTTACATCAGTTCTGAATATATCGTGACCTACTGGGATTTCTTTTTTTAATTGATTTGAAGGAGATACACCCATCTTCACCAGCAGAACTGGCTGGATTGAGAGCATTTTCAGACTACGTGATTGGTGCAGACTCTGTACTTCATGAGAGTGAAGATCTGTTCACATTGATTGAAGCGCATGAGGGCCGTCCACTTAAGCTGTATGTGTACAATACAACTGAGGACTCCTGCCGGGAGGTTTCAATAACTCCAAACTCTTCTTGGGGTGGAGAGGGCAGGTGAGTACTTCTAACAGTAGGTGTAAATTAAATCTCTTTGTAATATGAGAGGCAGCCATGATTGTCATCCATGATATTGTTATCTTATTTGATTTATTATGTAGGAATATTTGTTTCCTTGTGAGTGGCCCACAGTTTAGTGCATGCTGATTTTCAGATTCTAGTTGTGCAGAACTTTGAGAAGAACAGTTCACAATATTTTTGCAAATAAAAAGTTGTGATTCAAATGGACAAGATGGAGCATGCCAATGCTTTGGACATTTTTAAACTGTCACTTCATAAGTGAGTAATTTCAAATGACTCTTGATTCATTACCACTTGATTCTCTTTATCTTGATCCTTGTGGGAATTTTTTATGTCTTTTTGAAAACTTGTCTATAAAAATCATCACCTAACACTGAAGAGCTGAAAATTTAAATATCTGCTGTCACAGAAAAGATTGATATAACATTTTTGTAAACAATTTCCCTGTGTGTTTGTATCATATTATTAAGGTTGACAGTGTACATATTGAACACGTCCTCACTTCATACAATGTGTACACAGAAAACTATTTTTGACATTTGTTTACCGCCATGAAAGTTCTTTATAAAAATAAGTAGTCCTTTCATATTTTCTGTTTCATTTCCAGTATTGTTGACCTTGATGTTAATTTGTTTCAGATTTGGAGGCATACTTAACCTCTGTTATCAACTCATATGTCACCTGCTTATAAATTACAAAAATTAGTTGAAACTGCGTGACACTTTATTAAAAATGTTATGAACTTATTGTTGCAAACAGGTTTGCATAGTGCTCGATAATTTTCTTTAAGGTTATGTTTATTAATTATGCCTTAAAGTTCAATAGTTAATTTGGGCAGTAACTTTTTATACAGGATTATGCATTATTACAAAAATGTAGAGGCTGCTCGGAACACATTGCCAGGCTGCAGTTTGAGAACATCTACATAAGACATGTCATTTGTGTTGCAGCTTGGGATGTGGTATTGGATATGGTTACCTTCATCGAATCCCAATTCGCTGTTCTCCTATGCTGCCTGCATCTCACAATCCACCGCCATTCTCATCTCAGTCCGCAGCTCGACAAGCAGTTGTTGCACCTCAGGAGGGACATTCAGTGACTCATGTACCTCCACGCCCAGTCATGGTTTCACAGGAAACGGTAATGCTTTGTTGTATTATGTTATATATTGTGGTGTACCCACTGAAATTTCAGCAGAATATGTGAGGTATAATATATGCATCACAACATTCCCTCTTAAAGAAGTGCTGAAGTTGACAGAGTGACAGTGAAGTGATTTCAACCGCCTGATTTAGTGTAGCTGTTGTAGTCTAAGGGCCAGTCACGGTGGCAAAGCGGCCTGAGGCGTGGGCCTTGTGTGCTTGGCCACTGGACCGTGGGTTTTGATTCCCGCTGAAGGCATGGATGTTTATCCGTGTTTTTCTGTGTTGTGCTCTCTTGTGTACAGGTAGAGGCCTTGTGACGAGTTGATCACTAGTCCAAGGAGCCCTACCAACTTTCTAAATAGATTAAGTGACAAAAGAGGTGGTTGTAGAGCCACAGACAACGATGATGATTGTAGTCTAAAATGAAATGCTATCCTAGCAATTCGGTGTTATAGCATCCAGAATGGTGCATTTTTTCGACACAACCTTCCCTGGAATAGTAATTTAGTCCAATTTGTGCACAGAACGTGTTCTTTTTCTCCATATTCACATTCGAAAATGATGGGAGTGCAGTTAATTTCCCAACGTGTTATGACTGAAATATTTAAATTAGTACTATGTAACATATTTCAGTGTCTCGATGTCATTTGACCACTAGCTTTATAATTCTTATGCAAAGGTTTTAAATGTTTAATTTATTTTTTCATAGCAACAGATTCCCCCACAAAGTTTATGTGTGCAACATTGGAAAATTCCACTTTGTTATGGGTATCCCCAAGCACAGGGAACAATAAAAATATAATCAGTTGTATGTCAGTCTTGACAGAATGTAGATGAAAACATACATTCTAATGCAGTGGAAGGTGAACCTTGAACTTCAAAATGCCACGCATCATCTGTATTTGATGATGACAGTTCTTTGGAAGCAAAAGTTTTAAAATAAATGACATTTTATGGCTTGCACAGACCTGGTGATTAAAAAAGCTTTCTTGAATCAAGCCTGGTTTGCCTGCACTGTAGGCATTCATGCTACTAATCAAATTACAATAGTGAACTTAATAGAGACATCTTTATGGAGCTTATGAAGAATGTGTAAAGTAATATTGTATATTACACAAAAATAGTGGAGTGTCTACACTCAATATTTTGCAAAGAAGACAGAGGAGGGTATATACTTATGAACTTTGAATTACTTCATTCACTTCTCGATTATGCATATAGTTTGGTTGCTCAGTTTCAGGTCCATGGTAGTCCTGCACTTAGCGCCGACACCGTGTTGCATCATGGGAGTCCTGTACTTGGCACTGACACTGTGCCACGTTCTGGGGTGACGGCAGCATTTCCGAATTTGGCAGGTGCAACATCTCCATTTTCTACTGCAGCAAGTGCCCCGGCACCACACCCCACACTTGCTGGTGGAACCGTAACTGTGTCAGGAACCAGTCATCTGTTTCCTTTGCCCCCACGCAGTGGTATCGAGACTGCGGCTACTGCTAGTGGTGTGGTGCCATCTGTTGTTAGAACAGTTACCACACTTACAACAAGTATGTAAATTGAAGACACCATTTATTGTATAATTTATGTTGGTGATTGTCTTCATTGTAGGCATTTTTTACACATGTTACAGAATAGAACAGATCACCGTACAGGGGCATAACTGCATTTCTGCCCATTTCTATTAGTTCCATGGTTCAGCCCACCTACCAAGACCCACTTGACACTTGTGTGTGGGTTAATTAGTCCATGTGAAGTGAAATTTATTTCTTGCTTATGCCGTAATTATAAAGGTTCATACACTGAATTAAGCTAAGAGACGCATGTTTAATAACTGTAAAAATTGTCTTTATTTGTGTATTATAACACAGGAGGAGGAACAGAAAAAATTAGAAATTAAAGAAGTTACCTTTCGTACTGTCACACTTGACACCGTATGATATAACAATTTTCAGTTGTACATGTTTTCATGTAAAGTGTTTCTCTGCGCATGTGCTAACAATTTTCATAAAGGATGTTAGGTGATTCAGCTTATTCAACAAGGCATGGTGCCATAAGAGGCCAGATGGCAGTGAATTTAGAATCAAATTTATCTGAATTAACAATTGAAACAAAATCATTTTTTGCAAAAAGAGTGGCAGGTGATAGGAACTGTTTATTCTGGACCCTCACTATATTACTTGAAAGTGAGTGAAGCCAGTGTGATACTATGAGACGACAAACAAGCTGTTATGCGACAATTTGGATAAGTTTCATGAGATATGGCTATAAGTCAATGATGGACCAGAATGGGGTATGTTGGCATCATATGGAGATAGTGGCTTTTGTGAGTTAAAGTGAGTGTAGCCATGTATTTTAATAATGATCTGATGCCACCTACTGTTGTAACTGGACAACTTGCCATTGAAAAGGTCTTTTTTATACAATGGCCATTATGATGCCCTGATAATGGATGGATGATTCAGGTGGTGATGTTCACAGAATGAAAAGAAGGAAAGCAGAAGAGACATTAAAGTAAAGGGAAAGACAACTGAGGGGAGGGAAAGAAAGGAAAGCAAAGCAAAAAGACTGTCACAAGAAATTGCAGAACAAAGACAAGGAGGATTACAAAATGTGACTGAAAGATTTGTTCAAAGAAGAGATGAAGAGACATCAAAGCAAATAAAAAAGATGACTGAAGGGACAATTGACATATGAACTCGCTGAATGTCAGCAGGTTGTTCCGCTAGTGATCTTACATTATTTAAGTAAAATACACAAACCCTTAATGCAACAATACATACATAAATAACAGTACACACACATGAACATGCGACTGAGCAAATGAACAAACGTGCATCACACGTATATAAAATGTTAATTTGAATGAAAATAATGGTGATATTTTTATAATAGTTTATTTGCTTGAACAATAATGATTTATGATAGTTATGGAAACATAATGGGTCCACTGATAGAATGACTGTGTGCATGATTCTTGTTCAGGATATAGCTAGATCGTAAAGGAATTACCTGAATACGACTATAGGTTTTTAACTCCATCATATGAATAAAAGTAGTTGTCTACAGATAATAGTAACAGCTAGTACTGAGTGGTACAAATTTCTATATTGTTTTGTTTTGCAGGAAAATATAGATTTCAATATCTTTCTTCTAAAATCTATTTTCACACATTTACAAATATTTGCTTTTATGTTCTTATTTGGAAAGCTTGTATAGACTTCTTCAAAATATTTAATGGAGCATCAACAGTATTTCTTATGCATCAAAAGAAATTTGGTTCTACAAATTGAAGATCATAGTTTCTGCTGTTTTAAAGACTGAAGTTTGTGACATCCGACTGCAGTTTTGTATTGCTTGAATTCAGAGTGATATTTGTGATACAATCAAGAGCAGAGATCAAATTCTATTCCTGGTCTTTTGTATTTTCCCATACTGTGTGTTTGTAGCTGTTGTTTCATATGGATTTGAAACTTGACATGTAAGCCTAAGGGAAGAATACATTAAGGTGCTTGAGAACTTTGACCCAGGAACAGCAACAGAAAATTCTCAATACACCATTAGGAGGATTAAATCATTACTGTATTCTAACTGGAAGATCTAACCAGAATAAAACACTTGTGGCTCAGATCTAGACATGGATGGAAGAATGTTTACATGAACATAATCCACGTGAATATGTAAGCCACACCAGACTTCAGAGAACAGAATGAATAAAATCTTATTTATAAGCAACATGAATGTTTTTAAAGTAACTCTTCCATCAAGTACCAGTCAGACTACTGGACTAATGCTCATGTTTGTTAGGCTTAGGTTACATTTTTTGGAAATGGAGTATGATTGACTGATGATCCTTATGCATGCAATCTCCCCTCCCAGTACACTCCTGTGATGATGCTTTCCCCTTACCTTTTCATGCCTGCACTCCTTCCGTCAGTTCCTGTTCAACAACTTGCATCAACGGCTGAGACATTGACAATGACATGACCTTCTAAACAAAGTCACTACACTTTTAATAATACATTCTTCTGTAAAGTAGGTGTTTGTATATTTACTGTTACTGAAATATTTGCATGATGAACACATCCTAATCAACTGTGATACATCTTATTTGTTTTACCATTAAAGAATCCATTTATAAACCATGTTCTAGTTTTAGGGGATACAAATTAGGGAAAAGCAAAAGTAAAGCAATATTATGATCGATCTTGGAGAAGTGGGGTACAAAGGATTCAGGTTGCTCAGAGTAGTGTCTGGTTGTGGCCTTTAATGAAGATGGTGATGTACTTTAGATTTCCAAGAAAGCTGGAAATTTCTTGTTTACCCGAGCAACGATCCTGTGTGTTGTGTTTCAGGTTTTCCCTCACCAGCACAAAGTATTCCAGGAATGCCTGTGACAACACCCATCTCATTACCGGGCATGCCACCAATTACAGTCAGTGCCACACTGCCGTACACCACACTAGAAAGTCTTCAGGTGACTGGAGGAAGCTCAGAGACGCAGCATGTTGCGGCCTCTCAGTAACTGTATGCCACACAATGATCATGTTTTTATACTTCCCCAAACCGGTATATGGGAATCTTCAGATGTATTTACAGGATTCCATTGTGCCAATGCTTTAAATGTGTCACATTAAATCTGAAGTGCTTCAGAGTATGTAAAATAAGAAACCCACAGTTAACTGAGAATTTTAATACTGGAACAGCTGTAAGTATTTCACGTGCTTAATAATCACTTATTGTTTCCTGATGTAGAGTGAACAAAGTAATTTAGTTAATGACTTTTTTCAATAAGACTTTGAAGGTGTGGTTTCAGTCTTTAAAATGAGCTTCATTTTGAAATGCAAGAATAATATATGCAAATAAATAAGGTAAGATATACATTGTACTTGTGTTAGCAGCTTTAACCTGGTGTGTTCTGTTTCATTCATCGCGGTGTACGAGTAGATCTTGGAGGATACATCCTACAATCTTAACTGTGTGATGCAGTGGTGTGGCATGTGATAAAACATGAATTTATGTGTACACACTTTATTCTGTTGTGCGCTATTCATATGTACAGAGTAGTATAATATATCTACACTTTTGTTTTAAGCAACAGTGGCTTTCCTGTTTGTAGTCAAGTATAATAAACCTACAGAGGTAGTGAAAAATGCTGATATGTTTTGGGTTCACAACTTTGTAAGTTTTTCTATAATTAGAGCATCTGATGTTTAGATTAGTTAGCCATTTGTAGCAAAATTTGAAACAAAAATAAAATTCTCATTTATATCTCCAGTGACCTGGCTGGTATTCTAAATTACCATCCCAGCTGGTCTACTGACATGCCCTGGCACAGTGTGCAGTACACTGTAGGAAACAAAAGTAAATAAATATCTTCTGTCACATGCATGTTTGGTGAGATTAGTTTTAGTTTGACTACCTGGAGTGCTTGGATTTGCTGTGGTATGTTATGCTTCAAGTGACCAGTACAAAGCCCCACATCAAACATTGTTATAATTCATGTGACATTCAGAAAGAATAAACTGGTGTTTACTGAAGTTCACCTTCAATCAAGTAATTTTTTTCTTTTGTACAGATTTTCTGCCCAAGGGACAACAGTGCAAGGTAAGCAAATGACCATCCTTTTAAATCAAGTTCAGCTTGAGGGAGAGTTGGAAGTCTGTGTGAGTCATCTTGGCACCACATGATGTCAGGAGGGGGAAGATAATGTCAAGTCTAACATGCATAAAAGGACATTTTCTTTTGTACACTTTAAAGTAGACTGAGTAACTGCTAGCTATTTTGTCATGTATGTCTGTGTCCCACATATCAGTTGTAGCCCTGTACATTTGATGGCTTTGTGGAATTTTTTGATATTTGCAGTAGTTCGTCTTCCAGGTTGCGACAACCTCAACATGTTTTTCCAAAATGCTGGTATCTACCTATAAGTCCACATATTATTACTGAAGCATACTAGTGCACAAAAAAGAAAAGGAAATTAACTTTAAACCACAAATGTAATTGGAACATCTAACTGGTTGGTTTGTGTACATCATATAACATGTTTAATGAGCAAATATTTCCATATACAATCAACCTTAGATGGATCACAACAAGCAGGCTGGTTTCTTTCATAAAGGGTTCCACTGATCCAATGTATTAATTTATGATGCCGATTTGCTTTGCAAATATTTACATACCTTGGAAAAAAAAGTGCACTGTAACACAATTTTCATATATTTATAAGATAAACTTCTGATACACAAACTATCAAAATTCCAAAAAATGTTTAACTTCAACCAAAATACAGAACCTTGTAGTCACAACTTATTTGGTTCAATACTACATATGTAAATATTATACAGCTGACTTATATTATAATATCGGTGTCTGCTAATTCTTCATCTGAAGGCAACACAATTTTTTGGGGATCAATGAGGTTTCGGTCTATCGGTGGCAGCCCCTGCGCCTCCCTTCTTCGTAGCTCAAGATATGCTTCACGCTGTGCCCAATCACGTAACAGTACATCAGGATAATAAGTAAATACGAATCCTCCAAACACTATACATAATGTAATGGAAAAGAAAAATGTAGAATGCATAGCATTTGTATCATCCTCTTGCCGTTTGAAGTCATATCCATAACTGACCCAATTCTTCTTTGATACAATGGTGCTTTCTGTCGTTTCACTTTTGTCGGTAGGTTCCGCCACGCTTACAGTCTCTCTGTTTTTCTTCGAAGTTGAAATTATACGAACATTTTTGCCATATGACAACGTAATTGAACGTCGAAAGACGGAACCCTGTACCATACGTACTACACCCGCCATGTTGCTAAATGCTACAAAGGAACGAAAACATAAAATTTCTCTGCAGTAAGTAATTCAATTTCCTACTTCTCTCTTCCGAGGTTAGAAATAAAACTAAAGTCTTAGGTGGACACTCAGAACCTCAAAACAAACATTATAGAAATTCACATATAAGGGAACCTGTTTTATGTAATCACTGTTGAAGAAAAGACAAGTCTAATCTACTAATTTCTCATAATCATAACTACTTTGAATTCCTTCTGTTATGGTGGCAGCAACACTGTAGTGTCGTCTGTAGTACCGTTGAACGAAGTAAGGCCATTAAGAAAAATTGTTCCTACTTTGAAGTAATTTACTGTCGGCTTTCACGGCGGTGAGAATGAAGATAGCTTTCTTCTGTGTTGTAGCGCCATGTAGTCTGGTAGAATTTAACAACGTTTCAGAGGCCCTTTCTGCCTTCATCATCAGGGCAATTTGCGTGGAATCGGTTTGAGCAGTGAAGTTAGGATCGTGTGAGGGCGTGGTAGCGAGGAGCGTGTCTTATCAACCTGTTGATGGAGCAGCAAGGGCCTCTGAAACGTTGGTAAACTTCTACCAGATTAAACGATGCTACATCACGGAAGATAGCCACCTACACCATTGCTCATGACCTGCGCGTTCGTATTGGTTTTTACATTGATGCTCAAATCGTGAGGTGGAACAATGAGGTGAATTATGAAGCAGTTCGGATTGATGAAAGAAATCTCTGTTGATATCCGTCTGTATGCTGGTAACAGACAGTTGTTAGATACATGAAATTTAGGATTTGAGGTTTTCACGGCGGTGAGTCCGAAGATAGCTGCCGCAGAATACAGCAATCTTCATGAAATTTGTTACGGACGTCATAACGTTTGAGGGTAGCAAAATATCGTACTTATTAATTCATAGTGTCTGGTAATACTAATGTGACGATTGCCAAAATTTGCAGGTACTCGCTGTCCTGCTCTGTATGTTTGAGATGTAGAATATTAACGTGCCACAACTAACACTTACAAGCATGGTGGCAACTTTATAAAGTGAAAACAGTTGAACGTTCTGTTTACATACAAAGTTTTATTAACCTGTGCCTGTGTTTGATTGTGTTCACGTAGTTCCTAGTTAAACGAAAGGTAATTGTGTTTATATTTGATATGCATATTGTGTAAAATGATTGCTTAGGCCCACCTTTTTGTGTGATTAGTTGTGAATATTGACCAAGAGTTTGGTTACGTAGTACATTTTACAGAAAGGAATACAATATTGTAGTGTACTTTTAACATTTTAACTGTTCCAAATATATGTGTAATTGCTAAGAAATTATGAGAGTGAATAATGTATCTTTATGGTTTAGTCTTCTGTAGTGTATTTTACTCCTGGGACGTGTTTCTGAAACTGTTTTGTTTTCTGTATATAATGTACTCTGGCTTGCCCCACAGCCTGCTTACTAGGATCTGTTGGTTGCATTTATATCTTGCAGTGTGTTGACCTCCATATGTCAGGATGTTGAAGTGCCTTGTCATTCATTGCCCACTGTTTATGAAGTTCATTAAAAATGATTGTAGAAAACTGATATAATGTACACATTATTACAAGCACCAAGTAATATGTGTGATGTCACACCATTTAATGTACTGATCATACTAATTCAGTACACCCCATTAGATTGTCACTACATACATTTTTCTTTGCAGTCATGCCGGAAACAAAACGTGAGAATGTTTTATTGTTTGCCACAGTATCAGTCATACTGGCAGTTGGAGCTTTCATTTTCTGGGGACCTTTGTTTCATCAGAAGCGTAGGGGTGAGTTAGATCCAGTCCATTTCTAGCTAGGTAGGCAGTGTTAGGTGGTTATGAAAAGATTTCATGTAAAAAAATAAATATTCAGTAGGAGTGTTGACAAATTTTATAACTTTATAATTTTTAGGCAATGAGGAGCAGTATAAACTCAGGAAAAGAGTATAATATGCAGTAAAGAGAAATGCCTTTAAAAGGGTTTTATTACACCCAAGCTATAAAGGTGGGTAGAAATTTGCTGCTCAGTTCCAAAAAATTATAATTTTGTGTGTATAATACTTAATTTTTCAAAAAAGCTGTCTGTAAAAATTTGAATTTTTTTTAGTATTTCACCTGTGTTGTGTGTATAGAATGTAAATGAAGAATGTGCAGTGAGTATTTGTATTGTCTTGAATCTTGCATCTTGAAGGTTGTATCATTAACAGATAGCTAGTTATGTCACTAGAAAGTTACTGTTGTCAGTACAAAGTTCCTATTTTCATACCGAGTCAGTGCTTCTCTTGCCATTTTCCCTTTGGTAGGTGACTCCCAAGAGCTGTGTGTTTGGGCTCCATTTGTTTTATGTTCCATTTCTCATGAAAAGTCTTGGGAAATGTGTCACTGTAGTTCACACTAAATCCAATATGCATGACAAGGCATATACAGGATATCAAGTACTTGAGTCATACATAGTGAATACAGTTGTTTTAAAGATTTTAGTGTGTGTCATGGCAGCCAACTGGATGAATTGTGGATATTATTTGAGGCTGTCCAAGATTCATTTGTCTGTTGACTTTGAGCCATAAGCAGGTCAAAAAGAACAATTTTGAAGTTTGGATTTGAATTACGTAAGATTGTTTGAATAGAGGCTAGCTGTCTGTGGAATTTTGACACATACTGAATAATAACAAATAGTAACAATGGTCATCATCATCTACGGTGCTTCGGCCTGTTTTTGGGCCATGACCTCCCCACTTAGGAGGATTCTTGGTCTTTTGAAGCATGCATTTGTGAGTAGTGAGTGACCAGCCCACTTACTCTGCACAATCCTCAATCCTGATTTAACTGCCAGAGCCATCTAGCAGTAAATCAGGAGACTTGGGTGAGAAATGGCCGCTGAATTTTGCTTATGAAACATCTCATATCATGCTCGTAAGGTTCTTTTACATGCCATAAATCTACAACATGGGAATGCTGGCTTTACTTCCCCTCAAAAGGAAGTTGTACTACAGATTTTTTCTAGATTCCTTTAAATCCACGCAGTCATCTTGTTTATATTCATTCTCAGTTGATATGTTAAGGTCCCAGTGATTAAATGTTAATTCATGTTCTGTGGTTTTTTCAGCTGGATTTCGGTCTAAAACTTTGGTTTATTCCCAAAAGCTTCACATCAGTTTTTTGTCTTTCTCACACATTAACACATCATCTACAAAAATTAATGTCTTTATGTCTGGTTTCCTATTTTTTTCCTGTAATGTTACTAATAGTGTCATGCATCACTGAAGTCAAAGCATGTTGAAATAACATTTATGAATTTGGCCCATACCGCAAAGAAAACATATAACACTTCTCCATTGCAAAGATCATCTTGTTAACACTGTTTTTTTGGAAGTAATCCCTTTTCATAGTGGGAATCATACAAAATGAAGAGTTATTGTTTGTTGAAGCAGGAGTTACAGCTTGTGTCCATGTATGAGTAATTTATATTTTTGTTTCTGTTTCAGGTAAGGTTCTTGGCCTTGTGAATCTTGGTTACACGTGTTTTCTGAACACATTGCTACAGGCATTGGCATCTTGCCCTGTTGTTTTGGACTGGCTGTCAAAACATCAAAATAGTGCCAATAAGAAAAGCTTCATTGCAGCATTGCAGAACACTCTCCAAGGTAAAAGAACAAGAGACAGTTTTATATTTCTTGACCTCTGGAAGTGTGCCAGCAAACAGTTCTTTTAATTTGAATAATAATATCCAAGAAAATTTTTATTCAAATGACTCATCACCATCGTCAAGAACTTTTAGATTTGATAGTTCTTTTAATGTTTTATTATGGTAGATATTTTGTGGAATTTTGTCACAGGTCACATTTTGAAGAAATTTCTTTCAAAGCATAGGCATTAGATTGAGACACTAAAATTCTGTGTTTTCTTAATTAGCCCTGTGAAGCACAGTTATGACTATATGTGTACACTGTACAACAAAAATCAATCATTTAAAATTATCTAAGTATGAAAGCAAGACTAATGTAAGCATGCAGCTGGCATCATAATTTCAGTCATTTGTAATCTGCCTGTGTTTGTCCAACATGGCTTTTCTCTGCTACCCAGTAATTACAGTTATGCCACATGTCTGTTAAGCAAAGACACCGATATGTTTGCGCAGTTTGAAGAAAAACGTGAATTAACATTAATTACTTCTCCAAGACATGTGACTAGGTTCTACAGCAAAATGAAGGTGATGGCTTCTTTACTTGGACATTCGTATTCACTGGCAAGCAAGATGGTACAGTAGAAGATTGATGTGAAGATACGCAATTTCATTACCCTGATCTCAGCATTTTTTTAAATGCATATGTCATATTTAAACAAATACTTTTTCAGTCTGTGCAGTTATAAATTATTCAACTCTGTTTAAAAATTTCTGTGTGCCAATAGCAATTGGAGCTGGATACACAAATATGTAGGTTGTGTTGTTTGTAGTTATTATGTAAGCATGTGTAGTCCAGTAACTTCCTGTTAACAAGCAAAAAGTAATCACCAGTTATTACTGTGTTATTTGTGCTGCATTGGTGAGGTTAGAATTATGATGGAAGTAGATATTTCATACAATTTTCCATGATTTATTGTTCATTGGCATCATGATTTAAAGGTTTTATGTTGAAATCCGAATGTAGATAGTCTCTGTCACTGGACTAGCTCTATCTAAGGGACCCAACAGAGTAGGTACCTCTCACCTGAAAACAGAGACAGAACCAGCCTCCGAAAAGGCGTGGTTTCAAAGAATAGACGATGGAAAAAGTCCTGACAATGACTAATTTTAAGTGTAAACTACTGTCATCAAAACCCTTTAGAATTGAATTTTTCCATCTTCTGTTGACATAGAGACTTTCTAGAATGTTCTGCATGTGTATGGAATATGCTAATGAGCCATTTATACCTGCTCATTGTATTAAGTGTTTTCTGTCCTCCTTCTGCCCTGATGATGGCAGCAGTATATTCCTCTGAAACTACAGCATGCAGCCAAAATACTGCATGGTAGAAATAACCCAGAAGATAATCTATACTAAACATTGTATTTTATTGGAATCAACATAATGCAATTCATTTGAATAATTAAAAACATGTTTTGTGACTCCACTGGAGACTTAATCCAGCATTATGCTCTTTTGAAAAGTCGGTGCGGAACATCAAGATTTAAGGAAAAATTAGAACAGAATCATGTGGGTAGGCACAGTTTGTTTTGTGGAGAAGTGTTTGACTGGTGAGACGAGCCATCTTTTGTTGACATTAAATGTAGGTTATGTGGGAATTTTAAAATCAAATCCCTCTTTGTTAAAAAAAAAATTAAGTGCACTTGTTTGTTTATTACCAACATGACAGTGTATACAAGTTGAATTGAAGTTCTGCTTTCTAAAAAATGTCCATTTACTTATAGCAAACTGTTGGGATTTATTTTTTGGTACTCATAATATTTGGTTCTCTGTTGACAGCCCTGTAGTTGTCTGTTAAATAATACATTGTTACAAAGAATTTATATTACATATTAAATGAGATTTCGTAGGGCCTTAAAAATACAGAAGTAGAGTTTTTAATAAGATGATCGTATCCCCCCCATCCCCTGACTCAGACAGATCCACTGCCACTCCATAGCACCAAGTTACATGTTGATAATAATGTTGGCAGTATTGAATGGAAAGGAGGGAAGTGAAGATCCATACACTCCGTCAAAGTTGATCCAATCGCTACATGGCCATGGATGGATTATATCACCTGGGGAACAAGATGCACATGAATTATTCCTTGTTATTGTTACAACATTGGAAGAAGAGGTACAACAGAAACTTCCAAAGGTGTGACAGCTTTTATTCCTGTTTTCTGGTTTTAAGTAGAGCTAATGTTCGTTATGTATGCCCAAGGAAAGGTTCAAAGAAATGCGCTGTTGTACAAATGATTAATTACAGTCATTGTTCATGTGAGATGGAATAAGTGTCCATGAAGTGGCCAGCTCTGAGCTGATAAGAGCAGGGCAGCCTCTCACCAGTGTTATTGCACTTCAGTACAGTAAAAGTAATACTTTTACCAAATAGTATGATCTCATAAAATAGTAAATTAAGTATACTTGGTATTTTTCACTGTATATCATGTATATGATATAGCTATACAGTGTTTTGGGAACAGGATCTTCAGGTAATCAGTTGCCTTTACAGTGAATGTTTTAGTGGCGGTCAGGATTCAACCCAGATTCTTTTGAATACAGATCCGCTATGCTTGCTGCTAGTGCATTGATTTTATTTAAGAGATTCGCTGATCATTGAATGAGGTATGGTTGATAGACAAGGGCTAAGAAATGCCCTGCCTTTATGGGTCTTGCTGTTTGATCACAAAAACGTCTGTTTGAACCCATCCTTGTACCATTTCATTTTACCTGCACTGTTTTAAGTTTTCATTCAGTACACAACAAAGAACTAATTCCATGGTGCAGAATCTTGAGAAGCTGATAGTATGCTCAGCTAGTCAAAAAGTTTCCCACCTATTATGGAACCCACATCCAACTTTTAAAACACTGTTTAATTTAAATATACGAGGCGTGTCCCAAAAGTAAGTTTCCCACTCGTCCCACAGCTAGCAAACCTTATATTGAGCGAAGCGACTGTGCGTACGTGATAGAGCAATGACGTAGAATGGCGCATGCACTAACGGCACTTCCCGCGTTCTCACAGTAGCATCGTTGCAGCTGTTGAAGATGGAGGTTCTTATTCCAGCTCCCGCCGACTGTGAAGTGCGGTCAGTGATAACGCTAGGCCGCACACGGCTCGACGGACAGCGAGTCTCCTGCAGGAGTTCAGCTCGGAGGTGTTTAATCATTCACCCTACAGCCCGGACCTTGCTCCCAGTGATTTCCATCTTTTCCTACACCTCAAGAAATTCCTATCCGGTCAGCGTCAGCGTTTTGAGAATGACAGAGAGGCGGAGATGGTTGTCACACAGTGGTTCCAATCCCAGGCGGCAGACTTCTACGACACAGGTATTCAAAAGTTGGTCCCACGGTATGACAAATGTCTCAATTCCGGTGGCGAATATGTTGAAAAATAGCTGGACACTTGCTGTATCTGTTGCAATAAATATTTCCATGAAATTGTGTTTTGTTTCTGTAAACGGCCCCAGGGAAACTTACTTTAAGGACGAGCCTCGTACATAAAATAGTGACCACTGAAGCTTTGTTACTGATCATTGGAAAAGTGAGTAAAGTGTTGATGTGCGTGTATCATCACAGGTGTGTTCATTGTCTGCTGCTGTTGAGGACGGCCTGAGGGAAATTCAGCAGCATGGGCTGCAGGCCACATTGCTCAGTCCCAAGCCTAGCAGCTGGTGGCAGGAAGCCAAATTAAAAGGCCCACTCCCTTTCCAGGGCCTCTTTGCAAGTCAGTTGCAGTGTATGAGCTGTAAATACAAGGTACTTCATCTCTCCAATTACTGGACAGAGCCATATGTAATTTTTGTTGTAAAGGCACACAAAAGTTCCTTCATAAGCATTCTTTACAGGCAACTTATTGAATTAACATAGAAAGCATAGGTCATGTGTGAATGAATGAATTAATGAATGAGGTGTGGGCAATTAATGACCCTAGCATTGCAATGACATTTGATCTGTTGTGCATCCTCATGTATATTTAGCTCTGTAGTAGTCTTGTACAAGTGCAGTACATTTCTTAGTGGGCTATGGTGTTAGTCATTTGGTTTCATAGATTTTAGTTCCAAGTGGCAAAATCTTCATAGTCACATAGAATGTGCGAGGCAATTTGTGCTTTGCTGTGACATCCATCACAGTTCAGGCTCTTTATCAGTCCCAGTCCCTATAAATCTTTAAGTTACAGTTACAACTACAC
Organism: Zootermopsis nevadensis; assembly: GCF_977971745.1. Taxonomy (NCBI): domain Eukaryota; kingdom Metazoa; phylum Arthropoda; class Insecta; order Blattodea; family Termopsidae; genus Zootermopsis; species Zootermopsis nevadensis. The sequence goes on along the minus strand of NW_028259151.1, from coordinate 10,554,667 downwards.
AGGCGAATTCAGAGTCATGTGGCCACGCTTTGGGAAGTTGTTGGGCAGATAATTTTGACTGGAAAATGTAAGTTAATTGTTGAGATTTGGGGCTCTCACAGAGGTAAAACGTTAATGTTGGTCTTCTCGGTTGTAACACCAAGTGGACTTGTACATAGATACCACTGTTGCAGAGGAACATATTGTCTCCATCTTAGGGTTGCAAGGTGGACTGTATAAAAGGGGTCAGGATGTCTAGGCTAGGAAGAATTGGCCATCCTGAATGAAGTTGTGAGGAGGAATGACTCCCTGTTGGCCCAGACCATTTCCTCCTCATCTGTAAAATTTGGTTGGCCAATTCCCTCTAGCCTAGTCCTTCTCCTGACACTATATAAGCTCTTCATTTCCCAACAGCCCCACTTCAGCCCTGAAGATGGAGACAGTATAGTTCTCCAAAACTTTGGTATCTACATGCAAGTCTGTGTGACATTACAGTCCAGAAGTCCAACCTTGGCCAGTAAATTGTTTGTTTCATCACTCTTGACAAATTATAGTATTTGCCACTTATGAAAATTAAATAATTGTTCATTCATATTTACTGCTTCTTCTTCTTCTTTTTTTGAGGGGGGGCATATACCACCTTTATTTACTCCTTTTAATTACAGTGAATGTAAAGCGAGGATTCTGAAGTTATTGACTCTTTTCAATTTGAATTATACGAGGGTCGCTCATTAAGTAATGCCCCACATTTTTTTCCTCAGAACATATTTATTCAAGATGGCTCAAATTTAGTGACAATATAAATCAATGTTTCCTTTACACATACTATTTTTCCACATAGTCCCCATCAACTTGTACGGTTTTACGCCAGCGTGGAACAAGTGCATGCATGCCTTGCCGGTACCAGCTCTTGTCCTGTGCACGTAGCCATGTCCTCACTGCTTGAATCACGCTCTCGTCATCTTCAAATCTTGTTCCGCGGATAGCATCTTTAAGTGGCCCAAAGAGATGGAAGTCGGAGGGTGCCAGATCTGGACTGTAGGGTGGATGGGGTAGCACCGTCCAACCCAATTTGGTGATTTCTTCCCGGGTTCTCAGACTTGTGTGAGGGCGTGCATTGTCGTGCAGGAGCAAAATTTCTGCTGGATGCTTGTGAGGCCGAACTCGTCGAAAACTCTTCTTGAGGGTTTTCAGGGTCCTGATGTACGCGTCTGAATTGATGGTCGCACCTCTTGGCATCACATCCACAAGAATGACCCCATCACTGTCCCAAAAGACAGTCATCATGACTTTTCCGGCGGAGGGAGTTGTCTTGAATTTCTTCTTTCTCGGTGATTGAGGATGATGCCACTCCATTGACTGCCTTTTTGTCTCTGGCTCAAAGTGGTGTATCCAGGTTTCGTCACCTGTAATGATCCGGGACAGAAAGACCTCTCCCTCAGCATCAAAACGCTCCAACAATTCAGAAGAAATCGTTTTCCTTTGAATCCTGTGGTCTGCTGTGAGACTTCGTGGAACCCATCTTGCGCACACCTTCGAATATGCGAGAGCCTGGATAATTGCAATCACACTTCCATTGCTGACTGAAAGCTGTTGGGCCAATTGTCGAGTTGTGATGCGCCGATCCTCACGAATAATGGCATCCGCGCGGTTCAACATGTCTGGAGTGGTGGCTGTGGCAGGACGCCCAGAGCGCGGCAGATCACGGAGCTCGGTTTCTTCACTTCCTGAAGCTTTAACTCTCTTAGCCCAGCGACCAACGGTGCTCCTATCGACTGCACAGCTTCCATACACAGCACACAAACGTTTATGAATGTTCACCACCGTTTCTTTTTCAGCAACAAGGAATTCAATTACAGCTCGTTGCTTGTAACGAGAGTCGTTCACAGACGCCATTTTAACAGTTCACTACAGCTCCGCTATCGGTTGGAATCATTTGAAACTCCGTACACGAACGCGGGAAACATCAAATCTCAAGCATGTAAAAGTACACTTTTCTATCTTCATTATTGGCTGAGAAAAAAAATGTGGGGCATTACTTAATGAGCGACCCTCGTACATCATTCATTCGTCTTACAGTAGGGACTGACACACTGTTCTGCATAACTAAATTGTGCTGTCTTGTTTTCCTGGCATCACGCGCACGTCAACAAGCTTCTAAGGCATCCACTGCTGATAACTGTTCCCCGATTCCAGGACAGGTTAGAACATGAATCACCTCTAACTGTTTGTGAACAGAGTAAAATCCATTAGAGACTCGTGGTCTGACTGATAAATTAGACAGTCTGAGAAACAACGGCTGTAATTGAGACCTGGACCCAACTGGTCACCTAACCGATTTATTCATTTGGCCCTGTTCATTCTGGAACATTACATTACTAATGAGAATTGTACTCCCCACAATGACATTTTTATAATACGGCAATTTCATCGGTGCATAATGATAAATACAATCTGACTTTGAAAGTGTTACAGAATACATTTGATAATCCTCTTTTTGTTCCTGTTCTATGGCTACTGCTGTCTCAAAAGTGGATTGTTCTGGTGTTTCTAGACAGACAGAAACAGGAAAGAAGAAATTAGTAGTTTGCATGTAACTTTATTATTTTCTAGTCTGCAGTCCACTATGCCACATTCTACAGCTTGTCACTTGTACTTCCACCAAGATTATCTGTTCTTGGAACTATGGATGAGTTTTATACACTGCAAGAACTAATTGGACATTATGTGACCAGTCGAGTGGTGAATGATGTTACGTGTGATGGCTGTGGATGTCGTGACACTGCGCAGGTGAAGAGCCTCAACTTTGGCAAGGTGACTGTTGGATAAATTCTTGTACTTAAAATTAAATGTAAGTGTACATACAGATACAATGCTTGTTATAAGTTATTTCAGCTACTTCTATCATCTGTCTTAGCTTTCCAAAATGTGAAAGATGAATATATATAAAACAATTATTTTTCAAGTGTTTTGTGTTTTTGTGAAACATGATCTCTTATTTTGATGGAAGAGCATAATTCAGAAAACCAAGTGGGTAGGAAGACACAAGAAGGCACATGTAATGTTTACACATTAAATCTGTTTCTTAAAATTATGCCATATTTGGAACAAACGGGGTAGGACGCAGAGGATCTGTCAAGTAAGCCCAGTGATTGCCAGATGTAACCCTACCTGCCATTTTCTTGTGGGATTACTTGATAGATGCATTCTGCAGCACAAAGCCAGCAACAATTCAAGAGGTCTGGCAAGAAATTTAACAGTCTTGTACAGCTTCCCAGCAGCAACTTTTGTGGCTGTTTGCCAATCAATTATTTACCACTGAACAGTGCCATGAAGCTAATGATGGTAGCTTTGAACACCTGCGCTAGATTTGCTAATTCCCCAAGTGCAAATGCTGACATATGTAATGTTTTAGTTTATTAAAATGTCTTTACTTCATTTGAGTGTGTGTATACATCTATTTGGGAAATATTTCCAGTGAATGCAGTAGGTCATGGAAATTGCTGCAAGTGACTGCAGAATATTGTGTCGTTAGTGGTGGCGTAGTGATGCAGTTAGTGCGGTGACTTATTTGCTGTTGAGCAGAAAGAGAAAGTTGTGCTATTTCTTGTATAAACAAAAAGTCTTGCATTAAAACAGGTGATTTTGTAGCCAGTGGAGGCAATCCTCGTTGAGATTTTTTGTGGTAATCTTCTGTTTCTCTGGGCAGGTGGTAGAATAGAACCTAAAAATAAACTGTGGGTGTCTCCTTCCTTGACCTTTCTAATCACCGCACCATCGAATACTGCTGAATCTAGCAGTTGAAAAGGCTAATCAATTCTGTTGTTTCATGTTCACTAGCTGCCAAGATGTCTCTGTATTCACATTGCACGGACCATCTGGGAAGGAGAACCACTGAAGCGGGATGATCACATCAGATTTCCTGAGATACTTGTCATGGATCCGTACACATACAATTATATTCAACAGGTAATTGTCGTTTGTTAGTTAGCCAACATTTCTTATCTGTTTGCAATAAAGTGCATGAAAGGAATGTGTATATTATGTGTGTTCTTATATTTTATCCCTGAAACTACTTGATCTGGGGGTTACAGCAAAATTGTTAATTATACCTGTTAAAGTTAATATTAAATTTATAAGTCACTGTTATTTGTAAGTTATATTTGGATATGTTTTTGATAAAACGAATATTTAGCAGTATAAAAAATATTTGTTGATTTTGTGCATTGTGATATTTGTAGTACAAGTAGGTTTACAACAGTAGATTATATTAAATATATGTCTAGACAAGTTAGGTAAGCAAAACCGCAAAGAACATTTAGAAAGTATGTTCACTCCAGTGGAGAATACCTTTCTGCTGTTGTTTATGTTAAAGATTAATTTACTGACTGACTGGTCAGTATACCTGATTGAGCACTAATGCTGTATTCTGACGGATGAAATCAGGATTGCCACTGGCAATTACGCAGACTACCATTGTTGGTCTTCTGGATCATTGTACCATGTGGATCTATAGGTAGATCCTACAAGGTCACATGTCACTACAATCCAGAATACTGATCAGGATCTTCACTGCTTGTATGAAGCACCTGGGCTAATGTAAATGGTCTTGACCCTCTGTGATTACCATGTTTTCTCTTGTATGTGTTATCTTTTCTTTGGTCATTTGTATTTAATTCTCTTGTGCTTGTAAACTTCTATCAGACTACACGGTGCTTAAACCCAGAAGAGAGTTATCTTCACCCTAATAATATTTGGTTAAAAATATACATTATTGAGCTTCTTGTGTGATATTCTCCTGTGTACCCTTCACTTCATCTCTCTTTGGCCTAAATATTCTCCTGTGTACCCTGTTCTCAGACACCCTCAATCTGTGTTCTTCCCTGAATGGGAGAGACCAGGTTTCACACCCATATAGAACAGCAGGTAAAATTATAGTTTTATATATTTTAAGTTTTGCATTTTTAGATAGCACATGGAAAGACAGAAGATTCTGAACTACATGGTAAGAAGCAGTCCCTGAATTCATCAGCACTCTCACCTCGCAAACTTATGTGCCCACCATGTTGATATTACTGACTGTAAGAAACAAAAAGCTTGAGTTCGGGAGTTGTCTGCAGTGGCATAACATTCATACCAAGATTTGTGAAAAATGGTTTAAAAGTTTAAAAGTTAAACTGACAACATACACACACAGCTTGGTGAGCTCGTAAGCCTACTTTCATTCCTTGGGCTTAAAAGTAATGTTTTGGCAGTCAGAAAACTGAGCTGGCTGTCAGTGCAGCACACAGATAATTTGGTTACACTCATTATTGCACATTTTTTACAGAAACAACTATCAAACAGTAAACTGCAAGTAGGTGACCAGTCATGCACCAACGGGTTGATTAATTCATCTTCACTAACAAGGAAGAGGTACAGTTAAAATTCATTCCTTCTTATTTGTAGAAATGTTTTCTCAGTTGTAGTTGCAATATTTTATGGTATGATACAAAGCATGAAACAAGACAAGTTTTGTTTTCTTTGCTAGCTCTTTATGAACATCATACATTAATTTTGTAAATCCAATTTCTTTTGGTTTTATTATAGAAAGATGGTCATGGATTTATCTTGAAAGTTATTGAAAATGTTTGAATTTTGAATGAATATTTATTGTTATCCAGATAATCCTTAGGCTATTAGCCGTGTCATCTGGTAAAAACTCACCAACATTTCAGGGACCGTCTCTGTCCCCACCATCAGGGCGTCTTCCATGTGTAAATCAGTAGCCAAAGAAACAGAAATTCAAGCGTCTTTTCACATTGGAAACTTTAATCACGATAGATTTATTTGAATAAAAATTTTCTTGGATATTATCCATCGTCTAGTAAATAAAATATAAAACGTAAAACGACGTTTCGGAGATGGGGCTCTATTTCCTCCTTCAGGTTCCTACTCAGTTGGGCCCACTAGATAGAGCTAATCCCATCTCCGAAACGTCGTTTTACGTTTTATATTTTACTTACTAGACGATGGATAATATTCAAGAAAATTTTTATTCAAATGACTCATCACCATCGTCAAGAACTTTTAGATTTGATATACGATCGATTTAAATGCTTTGTCAATGTATTCCATCGAGATGCTTTCCCTCCACAGATTCAGACATCTCTACCAACTTACAGCTGTAGTGGTCCATAAAGGTAGTTTGTTTTATGGACATTTTATTACATATAGGAGAGGAGTCGGCAAGTATTACAACAGGTATGATCGTTATTATGCTCTGTGAAGCGCGTTTGAATGGTTTACTTGCCAGTGCTTTCTAAACTGTGTTATATATAGTAGCTTCAAAAGTCCAGGGACAGGAGCATTTTCCTTGAATGCATCGGCAGATTTACACTACCATGCTCCTTTATACACCCTAGCAAAACAGGTTTTAACAGAACACAGGTGTGTTTTAGTAACATCACTGTTTGAGTGGTGCCTGTAGAGCCTGGCCTGTGGTTATTATTGTTATTTTTTAATAAGTTCTTCTGCTCTGAATACGTTTACAAGTAAACCTTGGGTTTTGTGAAATGGCAGTTTTATTTTTCACTTAAATGGTCGATAGGCACAAATAACCTTGGAATCTTGCATAAAATCACCTTTCTGTACAGACATGTTCATTAATTGTAGTACAGCATATATAAATTTTGGGGTGCTGGTTGGTTTTATTTGTCATATTAAGGTGTCTGCTTAGTATTCCATTAAGGAGGTTTTCTTAACGTCTTTATAACTGATGTTTCAGTTGGTTTTACACGTCGGATGCAGAAGTACGTGAAACGACACTACATGAAGTAATGCAGGCAAGTGCCTATATGTTGTTCTACACAAAATTTACCAGTTCTGCATCTCATTCTGTACATTAGTACATTGTTGCATTTTGTGATGCACATTATGTAAGTAATTTTGGGACAGTATTGACTTGGTAAATGTTCATGTTTGCAAATTGTCTTGTAACACCAGGTGCAACAACATTCTTGTCAGTCATACTGAAGAGCAGTGAGTTGTTTCTTTTGAATTTCTGCAAAATATCTTTATGCCAGTGTTCATAATAAAGAGTCATGATGCTAATCAAAATTTGAAAATACTTATATACTGTGATAATTCCACACTTAGTTTATGTAATCTGTTTTTAATGTTTTAATGCTAGTATTATTTACCTGTTTTAATAAATTTGTTTTTATGCAGTTCTGTGTAGTGATATTAATTTATACCCGCCATATGAGACATCTAATTAAAAATACACAAGAAAAATTAATGTAAGCTATTCGATGTAGGAAATTGTTAAAAATTATGCTAATGTTTATGACAATGATAATGGCAATAATAATGAGCATGATAATAAGACTTTTCCTATAATAAAATCGAAATAGTGAAACACATCAGTTTTGGCTACAGGTTGTTGGTACTTTAAGTGCAGAATTATGTGACTATATGTATAACAGCTGCATGGCAGTAATCAAACATTACAGCAAGAAAATACTCCTTAGGAACAAACCACACCACATTCAATCCATGGCAACCAAAACTGACAAAAGATCCAGTTGATTTTATCAAGGACTGTATTACATAATAAGGGGTCAAGATTGCTGCAGCTGAATTCACAAAAAGTAAATATTTATACAACAGTCAAACATGCTTTCAAAATATTTCTTTGAACTGCTGCTGCTGCTGAATGAAGAAAGGAAGACTCAAACTTGTTTAATTTCTGGGAAACTAGTGGCAGAGTAAAGTGTGGACCATGCTAGCTTGCAGTGGTGAGTTACATTTTGGAGCAAAAGAAGTTTCCAGTGATTGGAAGTGTGCATCAAAACGAACTGCAGAAGACGAAAATTCAGACTCATAAATTTTGCCCCTGTGAAGGGCTTTGCATCAGCTGTAGCTGCACTAAGAAAGAAGTAAAATATATGTGTTACATGTGCATACAATATTGTTATTCACAGTGAATATAATGAACGTATATGCTTAGTAGTATGTAAGCGAAATGGTGTATAGTGAGTTCGTTTGTTTATAGTTTAGTATTGGTGAATTAGTGGTTTGTGAAAATGATGGTTGTATTACTTTCAGAAATTCTGGATAGCTGTCTGTAATAAGGTCGAAAAGTAAATAATGTAATTGTTGAATATGGAGGATAATTGCCGAACAGTGAAACAGCTGGTAAGTATGGAAGTAATTGCTTCTAATAGCAACAAGACCTGCGTAAAAGCGACCATATTTTATTTATGATTATTATATCGCTATACAGATTCTTGTGACTGATATATTGCACAATTTTAGTTCATTAATATATTACTTGCCCGGTTATTTTGTAAGAAATTTTTCATTGACAATTTTCAAACCTCAACTGAATACTGCCCTTATGAATATCAGACTTCATCATGGTTCAGTACATTTCAATAAGGGGACTATGTGTTGATATGGATGAAATTGTTATTTTAATTATGCCATTTTGAAGGATATGGCCTTCTTAGGATACCATCAATGGATGGATAAAATTTATGTGAAAATGATTATACACATTTATTTTTACCCCAAAGTTGGATGAAATTCCCCCGATACATGATTACTTACGATATTATGGTTTTAAAATTGTTTTTGGCATTTGTATTGTCTCTATGGGGTGGGAGGAAACATTTTGAAGGTTGGATAGTAGTTAACGTTTTTACCGACTGCGATATTGTCACGTCGCCTTTGTGTTCATTTGTGAATCGCTCACAGGGCACAGGACATTTGACACGGCTAAGCTGTGTGCCGTAGGTTTGGAGTTATGCACCTGGGCTTAACCTTGGATGTCGCAGACCGTTGTCATTTGCCGTGATGTTTCCTGGGACTAGTCCAGGGAGACCAATCGTGCTGATTTATTTTGAAGTTGTGTTAATATACAATTTCAAATTTAGGTGAATTGCTTATATTATTTGGTGTATTGACCGTCAATTCTTATATTGTTATAGTAATAATTTTGGTGTCATCCTTTGCTGTGGGTGTAAATTTACGCTGTGAGCCGAATTTGTATGCTTTATATAATCCATGATGTTGGTACTATGTTCGCAGAAAGTGATGTGATGTTTTATGTAATTTGTTGCATATATCGTGTGTTGAAGGATGTCTGTTTTGTTTAGGAACGTAACAAATAGCATCTGGCATGCATTCAATTCTTTGGCTACAGATAACAATGGGTTTGTTATGAAATCAAAGCTTAAGGTAGTGTACGTAGAATATTTTTAGATAACTTGAATTTTCTGTACCCATATCAAAATTGATATTTAAAATGTAGGTGTGGCTAGGGGTGTGGAGAGTCAACAGTACCTTAGGGACAACTGGTTTTGTAGGTTGCCTGCATACTCCCACGTAAAGGCTAACATCAAAAATGTTATTTGATCTTGCAGAACCTTTTAGAAAATTTTCAGCAACGCAATTAAAAAGAATGGGTACAAAAACTTGAGGAGTACATATGTTTTAAAACGAAAAAAAATATGCTCTGTTTTTAGCTCTTCTTGTTGCAAATGGTTTCTGTCTGTGTCTGTTGAAATAAACTTGCCATTGTAAAAGTAATTACATAACTTGTACTTTTCATCAGATGCTTTTGACACAGTTGCAGGACATTGTTTACTAAGGATACTGTACTAAATGTTCTTTTACCCTTTGTGATACTGGCTGGCAGCTTGCAGAAGATTTTTATCCAGTTCAGAGCCGTAAAGGGAGATCAGTAGTTGAAGTGGAGATAAAATGTTTTTGTCCATTGTTATCTTTGTGCTTTATTTATATTTTGTTTCTTCCAGCATGTCTCTGTATACATTATCATCATACTTCTCACAACATGTACCCATTTGCTTGTGGTTCTCTATCTGATGTATGGTTGGGTAGATCCAGGGTTTTTTGGATGTTGCATCAAGTGCCTGTAATGCCTCATAATACCTAACAGTATTTCTTTTGACAGGCTGAAATAGTGTAGAATACTGTGTTTTTGAGGGCTACAGCGGAAGATATTGTGTTATTGATACCATCAGCTGCTTGAATGAAGGATAGTTCAAACTGTGATTAGCATAGGGCCATTGCTGTGTCTCTAAGAATATGACTTTGAACTGCACTGTACAGTTGTTTCATATTATTTTTCTTCTTGTACCCCAGGCCATGAGAACTTGCAAATGACATGTTTTGCTTCTCCAGCATTGCTGATACAACCCAGATCCCAAGATACCAACTCTTGTGATTCCCTTTCTTTGTTGTCAGCCCTGACTGGCTGTTCGAATAACTTGTGTTCTTATTCTGCAGGTCTTGACTGCAAACATTGGCACTTTATTAGATATCTATGGAGTTGAAAAAGGATTGGAACATTTTCGCAGTACATCAAACCTGAACTTTGAACATTACAGATATTATCTTCAAAAAGAGGTACTTATAATGAACATAAACATCTAGGAATCATTAATGAACTATAGCTCTTTAAGCATAATTTCTGTGTGTGTTTGCAAAGTAGCTGACAGAAGGAAAATGTGGCTGTGCAATGGCACTGCTGTTTTATATTAATGTCCACAAGCAGACCAAAAATATGGGGTCAGTAATATTCCATGTACCATATTAGGTTAGGTTTGGTTTGGTTTGATAACGTAAAGTTCTTACTAGTGTATGACCTGACAAATTTGATACAAATGAAACTTTTGGTGTTGAATAGTAATACAGTTTATTACAGCATTATCTTTGTAAATTACATTAAAAGTACAAAATTTATAAAACTTCTTTGTAAACTAAATCAAGTGTGAAAACATCTTCCTGGTGATTGCAGCCTGATCCCTGCCAAATGCATCAACACAAAACTCCAGACTCTGTCAGACTTACCATAGTCTTGTTTGCATTTCTTGCTATCAGAGTTGCTACTGTCAGAACTTAATTTCAATTTTTTTCCCAGTATCACGTCAACATTTCTTTGCAATTATAACAAGTTATACAGTGTTAATTGTGTGTTGTTTGATGAAAATGCAACTTACTGTGAGAAGTACTACTTGATTAAATTGATGCACATGTTTTTAGGTTTTTTCATCCTTTCCTGACTCTGCCTTGTCTCTGAGTGTACTAAGAGATTTGGAAGAAAGAATTGATGAAGTTTGCTGGCTGGTCTGTCAGAAACGTTACTTGGATCAGAGAGAACACTCTTTGTTTCAAGATCATTGTGTATACAAGTTATTCCGAATCTTCTGTCTCCTTGCTGAATTACTACCAGACAATAGTACTGACTTCCATGATTGTTTTCAGGTAAAAATAATATTAGCACCCAATTGTTCCCTGGGGGGGGGGGGGGGGGGGGAAGGTTTCCCTGGATGTTGTGTTTGTGACTCCTTTGATCCTATATCTATTTTTAGGGTAATTCACAATTAAAAATTGGAAGAATTGGGCTATTGCCTTCACAGCATCTGTCTGTCCGTCTGTCTGTATGTGTGTAACAACTCAAGAACTGGTGACATGTGGAAGTGAGGGTGGAGAATACCCACACGAATGCAGACATCTCTCGTGCCTTTGCCAGAGATAATTCATACTCTTGAGAATGTGCCTGAATTCTGATGCTCTGCGTACATCTCTTAACTTATCGTCATTATAAATTCACGTTGCAGGTTCTTCTTCATCTTTCAGAAGCTCAAAGTGTAGCTTGCCAGCTGGAGTCTGCATTGGGATTGTCTGAAAATGATGCTTCTTTATCAGGGTTTGATTCCATAGCTGGCGTGACGTCAGCATTCCGTTTCTCAACGTTTCTTGCTATTCTCGAAGCAAGATGCAGTGCTAGAGATGTGGACAGGAGCAGTTTGGAGCAGGACGGTATTGATGAGGCAGTTACTGATATGTACAACATGTACTTGTATGACGTGATCAAGAAGGGTCCCCTATTGAAACGGGGCTACTTACTGCCAACTCTGCGGGAGTACTTGTTTGTCCTGCAGCCTACAGAACTGAATTATTACAAAGCACAAGATGAGCGAGAACATTGTGGAACCATTACTCTTAATGCACATTGTCGTGTAGATGCGTGCTCTAACACTGGGCGAGACAAGGTTAGTGTGATAGCAAAGTACTTCCTGAATTTTACTATAGTTATATGTAAAAATGTGTCTCATGTGACTAAATGTGATGGTGTTCTGGTGCAGTCAGCCAGGTTAGTTTGATTTGTGTCTGGAAGTAAAGTTCCAAGACTTTCTTTCATCAGGTGGCAGCACTGGCTTCAGTTTTGAAATTGAAAATGTTCCTTAACCTTCCTCTCAATATTGGGTTATTCATTTGTGTTTTATGGTAGTAGCAGCATTTTATTCCTGTATCATCTGTGATCTGTAAGTCACATATAATGTTTTACCTCTTGCCTCCTCAGTTCTAGAATTTCATCAACACCTGGTGGTTTATGTATTTTGAAGTTTTCATTGGCAGTCTCGGCCTCTAATGAACTGGGCTGAGGTACTAATGTTTCAGCTGTATTTCAGTCTGCTTAACATTATTAAACCTTTGAAACTGAAGGTTATCTGAATATTATTTGAAGTTTCAGCCTGTACCACAAAGAAAACACAACATGTCTTCGTTACACAGATCAGCTGGTCAGTTCTGCGTAAGGAAATAATTCCTGCACACACGCGCACACACACACAACTCCCCCCCCCCCCTTATTATATTCCATGGATCAACAGGTTAGTCACATGACACGAGGATGTTAAATAAGCCATAATAATATGATATATATGAGTACAATTTGTACAATTATAAAGGAGTCAGTGCCATCCCTTCTTGCAGTATGGCCATACAGAGGTGTTTGGTTACAGATTTTTGAAAAATACAAAATTTTGGAAGGATATTTTTTGTATAATGTGATGTAACAACATGGATGCTGAATAAAAGAAATTATCTTCAGCAGGATTTGATCCTGTGACCCCACATGTACGAGTTCATTATGCTACCATGGACCTAAAGCACCTGAATTGTAATTATTGGTGTACAGTACTTAAAGAAGGCTTTAGGACCACTTGATTTGTATAGTTTGAAATTAATGTTGTCCACGTAAAATAATCAGTGTAGTCTTTTATTGACAAGCCAGGGAAGTGTACACCGTACCAGAATACACAGTATTCCCATGGGTTCTTCGTAACACGTTTAGAAATATTTCATCTGCCCTCCCCCTCCATATACATTTTTTCAAACCAGTATTTCCTGAGCACAGCAGATTAGCTCCAGTCATTTGCCTCACTTAATCTTGTGCTGTGTGCACAATTATTTATCAATTACATTACCAGCCGGTTCAGTCTACTTGAGAACATGCACATCCTTTCTCCCTCTTACCCCCACCCCTCTTTGTCTCCATTACTACCCTGAAAACCCAAGAACCAGTATTATTGTTTATATTTCTTCATCGCCATGTGTTACCATAATTTCTGTTCTTCTTTCATTTATTGTAAATTCAGAACACACACACACACACTTTCTGTTACTTTGGCTTTCACCTTATTTTATGCCACACTTAAAAATGGGGTTGGCCCCATTATACTGCAGGGGCCAGAAAGTCAAAATTTATATTTGCTGCAAGTTGTTCACAATTATTCTGATTGTAAAGAATCTCTCATATTCACTTGACAGGTGCAGAGGTTCGTGCTGTATACAGGAGAGCGTAACATTGAGTTGGCAGCAGCAGATCACTGCAGCAGGTTGCAGTGGCTGTCTGCTTTGCAGACTGCTATAGCTCATAGTTCTGGTACTGGATATCAGCGTCTGCAGGCCCACCGTCGCCAGCAGCAGCGTGATGTGGCAGAAAAGAACCGCCGCATCGAAGAAATCCGCCGTCGTAGCAGTCATCTTTTTGATATGGAACAGACCCGTGCCCAGTTGCAAGCTGAAAAAATGGTAATTCCCCAAGTATGTTGTGCTTAGATGGCTGTCTTCTGTCCAACACGATTGCCAACAATCGATAATGGCCAAGGCACCAGAAGAAGAAGAAGTCTTCTTTGGGCTGAAGTACTGAAGCTGAATTTTTGATGTTTCGGTTAATCCTGACTTCCTGGTGACTAGTGATTTTTCTCCCTAATTTCTTTATGTGGACCCTTTGGTAGCAACCTTTATGCTGGTATTGAATTTCTCATGGTAGTTGTTGGTGTTCATCATTACCATCTCACCTGGTTGCAAATTATGCATCCATTGTTCCCTTTCCTTAGGACCAATAATACTTCCTGTTCTGCTTAAAGTCTTTATTACTTGTGTTGTTTTGGTGTTGCTTGAGAATGGCAATTTTCCTGCAACGTTTCCGTTGTCTTCGTTGGTAGAATTAGGACTGATCTTTCCACGCCACTGGTAACCTTCCTGGTGTTTTTTAAGATGACAGCTTGTGCTCCAATTTGAATCAGTCGACAGCCCAAGAAGATTTTATCATGTGTACTTCTTTCTGTTTGGAATTGTTCTTTGCAGCTGTGAAAAATTATTCGGCATTTGCACATTAATTAAATGTGTCTACATTTTATGTTCAGCTTTACTAAAAGATTTTATTGAGTTGAATAAAATACATACTTTTTTAAGTTCAAACTGGACTGAACCACTCTCATAGTCTGTGAAAAGTATCACTTCACTAAAATGTACTTTACATTTTGGAAGACAGCACATCACCTCCACACTTGTCTGTGTTAGGCTCGGGTAGCAGCCGAGAGTCAGGCGCGAGCCCTGGAGGCCGTTCATCTTGAAGAAGAACGGAAGCTGCAGGAGCTGGAAAATGTTCGTGCCAGACTTGAAAAATTGCTGGAAGAGGAGACACAAGCCAAGCGGGACGAAGAGATTGTACGAAACTTGCAGGCTAGGTGAGCACGTTGTATTGATTAGTGTTGCTGGGTTTCAGGACTTTATCCATTTCTGGTATTCAGTACAGACCACAATATTTTGGAAACTAGATCTGTTTCCATCCTTTGGTGAGAAGTTGAGGAATACCTTTGGGACAATTAGAAAGAGCACATGCGCTTTGCATTTAACTGCAGAACACCTCTTAGCACTATTAACACATATAGTGTTCTGTGGTAGAATGCATGATCTTCGAGTTTAATTGTGGGGTACCACTGGAATTACCAGTGCTTCTACACAACTTTATTCATTATTTTTACAGCTCTTTAGCAAGTTTTTTTTTCAATTGATGTATCAGCCATATTATTGATTACTCTGGTTACTCATGGTTTTTGTTAGTCTCCTCAAGCAAATACCAGGATAGTACCTTGACATTGAAATCCTTGCCTACTTGACATGCATAATCATTTTCCTGTCTCTATATATATATATATATATATATATATATATATATAAAAACTATAGCAGTTGAAAAAGAACAATGTTAAATAATAATTGCTTGATGGTTCTTATACATATTTATTTTTTGGACATGTACAAACCCAGAAAGGTCGGAATTGATCTCATCATGGTCCTAAAGTAAATAATCCATGCAGCCAAGTGAACCGTTATAAATTCTACAAATTTTTAAATTTGTGGAAAAAAATTTTGTGTGTGCTTTTTGCCCATGAGAAAGCAACACAGCAAATGATTGCAACCACTTTCTTTCATTGTTGATTTTGATGCCAGAATGTTGGTAACCTAGCCTCACATGCGTACATCGCATCACAATTTAGCAGACATAATAGACATCTACACCTTAAAAACCTGACATCTCACTTTTTTTACATTTCGTTTCCAACGATCATAATTTCAGTTGGCCCTGACAGCACTGAGAAGTTGTCACAGGTGAAGGAATAATGTGGCTGAGAGTGCAGCAAAGTAAGTAAAGATACAACTCAGACAGATAATGATGTGAAGTCTGCTGCGGCATGTCATGCATTTAGCATTTTTGTGCTAGTGGAATCCAAGCCTCAATTATGATGAGCACCTTGTATTTTTATCACAATATTTAAAAATATATATATTGTGTTGGATAATTAACATTTCACAATATTTGTGCAGAGTTCTAAGGGAAGAGTGGGAGAAACGTGAGGAATTGGAGCAGCTGCAAGACGAGCAAAGAATTTTACTTGAACAAGAGCGAGAGAAGAGACGGGAATTTGAGACGAGACAACATGAGAAAGAAACTAAACTGCTAGGTATGGACTCATATTCTTCTCATTTCTTTTCGCTCTCCCTACCCCCTTCTTCAGTTACATTCTGATTTATGAACAGAACAGTAATTTAATTTGTCAGTTTAATTTTGTAGAACCGAGAAGCTTTAGTGAGTTGTTCTGGGACTGTAAAATGTCAGCAAAGATTAAAACACATCACCTGCCTATTTTGACACATGGGTCAGAAATGTAAATATTGACCAAGATGTTCGTCAACATGACGAGGTGTGATGGGCTGCATCCAACCCATGATTTATAGGTTGAGGTCCCCTGGTTCATTGGATGTTTGATCACGTTATATAGGAGCCATTTCTCGTGAGCTTCATACAGCCTCTTCCTCTGCATTAGTACTGTACTATGTGAATCTGAGGCAATGTCAGATGGGAACTCCATTTCTGTAAGTTCTTATTTTCTGATTTATGTTTTGGAGGCTCAGTAAAAAATCATATCTTGACAGTTCTCAATCTTGCTTCTCTCTGCAGAAGAAGAAAGATCCATAGGTTTTAGACTTTCATTGCTAAAAACCTTCTGGAAGAAGGTGGAAGAGAACTGTAACTGTGCCCTCAGTCTGCATGAGAGGGAGACCAACCCCCTGTGGCCACGAAATTAGCGTAGCCAGCAGTGGCGTAACACAGGCAAGAGGCTGTGTTGTACCATAAAGATTGATAAATTGTGTTCAGTTGTGCTAACTTTGAAGTTGGATTATGCATGTGTCTGTGTTCTTTGTATTACAAAATTCATTTATAAACACTTCACAGCTATTTAGGTGTCCATGCTGGTTGTGCTCTATCATTGAAGTCGCAGCCCCTTAGCCAGACCTTCATCCATAACGAACAGTAAATGTTACATAGTTTGAGGTCAGGAGACTTTTATGGATAGGGATGAACCGTGCATAATGAGTTGGTGCTCCTTAAGAAGCAACAACTTTGCTGGGCTAATGTTGTGCAGGTGAATTGTCAGTGGTCAGAGGGTGGGAGGGGTAGCAGGTAAGGAAGCATATACTGTCTAAACCATAAACATTATTTCACAGTGGCTGTGTATTACTGTTTCAAGTAATATTTTTAGTTTACACAGTATATGCATTTGTTTTCCTTCTACCTGCAAGCTAGTGACATAGGCGAAATGCGTGGTTTGGTCATGACTGCTGTACAGTTTCTTATGCACTAAAGCCTCTTTCTCTGTTGTAGTTTTGCTTTGTTTGTACAGAGGCAGAGAAGCGATTGAGGCAGCTTGAAGAGGACCGGCTGCAGCTGGATACAGAGCTTAATTTTGCGAGGGACAAGATCATGGTCTCCGAGAAGTCAAAAGAGGTGCTTGAAGCGCAGCTCAGGGTCAGTAAAATCATTAGAAGTCAATTTGCAGTTGTCCTGAGTTTAGTAGTAAAACTTCATGTTGACATTTTTGTAGATCAAGAAGTTTCTATAGACATTTATATCACATGTGAATATGAACTAGTTTAACTTGTAACACCACTTGTCAGGGTCGACAAATTTGCTAAAGCTTCCAGTGTTTGATTCATTATTATTATTATTAAGTGTTCTGTCTTACGACAGGTCCATTGCTCTGCCCAGAAAGAGCTCTCCAGTTGTCCCTATTCTCGGCTTCTCGCTTTAATTCCTCGAACGTCATCTTCTTTCCTTGATTCATATCCGGGCATATTTCCAAAGTGCCAGCCATTTCAGTTCAAAAGCATACATTTTAATTTTGCTTTTTATCAACAGATTTTCTTATTTAAAACTTTTATTAGTGAACTTTCAGTTACCAAGGAAGAAAGCAAGTTATCATTGCAACATTTTTACCATCCACGTTGAGTTATGTGATATTTGAATATGAAATGCAGCATTTTACATGAGTATGATTACTGAAATAAACTGAAAAAGCATTGACATATAAATTGAAGATTCTCTGTGTCCACATCATTGGCACGTTTTTGTGGCAGTCTGAATCCCTTTTTCTACCCCATTAGTATGAAGGTAACCTAAAATTCAGTCTCCCATCTCTTAATTTTCTTTCTACCATTTTAACAAGTTTTGTCGTATATTTTTGTCCCAAGACAGTAAAGTGGTGGTGTGTTGCAGGTAATGGGGCATCAGGTACGACAGTCAGATCGCGTGAGACGTGCTTTGAGCTTCATGCCTTCTACTAAAGAGTGTCCAAGTTTGGTCAGTTTGCGTCGACCAGCACGAGACAATGGTCAAATGACAGATGATGGTTAATTCCTGATGACATCATTAAATACTTGCTTAACCCCTTTTACTGATGTGTCATGTAACATGATGGAGTACGCTGTAGCTGTGGTGTAGTCTCAAATGAAGGTACGTCCACACAGAGTACTTGTGCGATCGAGAGCCAGGATGGCTGAGACATTCATATTCATTTAAGTATTTCACATGTGTATGATCTGCCTTTAGTCTGTGCCGTCTTGCCGCATAATGGTCCATATGCAAAACCAAACTAAACAGAGGGAAGTTCATGTACTTGCATGGTGCTATTACATTCTAATCAACAACTATATTTTTTTATCAGACATTTATTTTTATTTCTAACACTAATTTGTACTGTTCAGTGTTGAATGTTGTTAATTTTTTATACTTAATATATTTTAATGATTGCTACCTGCTATCTTGAATTTTAATTTTATCCACAGAACACCTTCAAGTTTCCTCACTATCATACTCGGTATTGAATCCTGATTTTGACAAGAAAATGTTTTATTAGTGCAAACTTAATCCCTGTTGTATGTGCAGTCTACAGCCTCTTCTGTATGTTAAACTCTTGAGTATAGATGTAGAATATTCTTTTATTTTAAATTTTATTTGGTGTATACTAGGGGTAAAAATCATTGTTTATTAAGTGAAGTACGTTAGAAGATTTAGGTTTTTGATGTTTTTATAATGGCGTGCACACGTGATCTTCGCCTTTCATACTCTGGAAGCTGCAGTTGATCTTCTTACTTTGTCTGTGGGCATCCGATATCTCTCTTCGCAGTAGGTTTATATTCAGTAAACAATTCAGGTACAATGTCTTGGTACTTGGGTCTTCTGTAGTAAGTGGTCTAGTCTTTCTTCTTGTAACTAACTAATTTAATATTAGTCACTTGTATGAGGGTTCTTTCACGTTCAACCTGCTCATGGTGCTACTGGCAAAGACAGCCTGTCACAGGCGATAATGTGGCTGTGTACATTACACACCAGCAGTCAACCACGAACTGTACAACAGAAAAAGGCGCATAAGAACAAATTGAACATTTTGACATGGTCAAATGCTTGCATTCCAGTTACAGAATCCATCCATGACATCAGTGAGCACCTGATGCTGGTGTTCAAGGAATCTGACATCATAAGTGCACAAGTTATTGTGAACCCTCCAATGCCATCAAGACAAGTGTCCCAGCATCCTTAAGAGGGGTGTCATCATGGACATGGACATATGTTCATGACAAATGGCTGTTGTCATGTTCTCATGACCAGTGTCATTGGCCATGGGTCCATTTCAAGTTTAGTATGGCAAAACCTTTTTAAAGTCCTGTGTTTGTTTCTGTGATGTATTTCAAATAAATTATTCCTTACAGTATTAATTGAGAAGTTTGCTCTTGAATTTTGGCTACTAATGCTGTTACATCAGATTGGCAATTGTCTTCCTCAAATTCGTGAATGCAACACTACTTCCACTGGTAAAATTATTTCTGAAATTGAAGTTCTCATGATTCATCTTGGGAAAACAGGCATCGCAAGGGAAATTTTATCACCACCACTTAAAACTTTTAAAGTGAGAAAGTTTTGGATGAGCTGTTTCACTTAAACTAGCCAGTTTGAAGAGTTCTTGACTTTGTTTACCTTTCACAGAATTAACTATGATGTCTAATCATCACAAAGATGTGACATCTGCCATTTCGTGGTGGCAAATGGAGAAATAAGTACAGCAGGTTTAATGGGACATGAGCTAAGGACTTAAGTTGTTTACCACTCAAATGAATATTGCAAAACCCATAGCCCATGTCCCATTGAACTAACTGTACAAGAATGTGAATCCATGTTCAGTTCCAGTGTCAGGTTAATTGTGATGCATTGTGTCTGATCCTTGGATTCATTTTCTAGAGGCCTAAAGGTTCAATCTGAACAATGGATGTTACAGCAAGGAACAGCCATTCCCAGCGTCTAGTAGACGACTATGCTGTGCTGGGTTTATGGCCAGTCCAGTCTATTGAAAACAGCTTTCACTGCACACACAGGTGATGTCTTCTTGCCATACCAATCTGTTGAGCCAAGGATTTAAAAATTTAATCTTTACATCCCATGCCACTGTATCCATCCAGAACAACATTGCTCTTCAGTATTGTCCTGTAAGTAAAATTTGGGACAATTGTAGCCTAGCCCTGATGCTGGCATGTGAAACTTCCACCTACTTATTTAGGGCTATATTTCGAATGGAATGGAATGAGGACCCTGTTGGGGAGTGTTAAGAGTGAGGCAAGGCTTCTATATTTTCAATAATATAGTCATGGGGGTAGATTTCCCTATGGATACTGCTGTTAGTCGAAGGAATATTATAGATGTGATGCTAGGCATATATTAAGTCGGTAATGAGGGCAGTGACATCACAACTATAGGACCCACGAGAGTCACACTTGTACGCACTACTTTAGGTGGTGAGAGGACTGTGCAGTCAAGAGATACGGGCACCTTGTGGGATGGCTATATGATCATTAATATAGGCCCAAGAACGAGACCTTGTCAGTGTTACAAATTTTTTCAGAGGCGTCTATAGAATCAGGAACATGGACACGAGGCGAGACGTCTGCGCAGCCAATATTATATACTTAAAAGGGAGGCTTTCATTTAGACAGTTCTAGGCAAGAATAATGCCTATGTAGCCAGTGTTTGGTATGATCATCGGCATCCAACATATCAGCATGGTACTCGAGTACAGACTCCAATATAGCCCATACAATATGTACTTAAGCTATATTTACATTTTCATCTCTTTTTTTTTGTCTTCGTCGTAGGCTGCGGTCACACTGCAAGCGTATTCGCGCGAATTAATTGTCGGGCGTTATCGAGCAAGTTCGGGCGAACTTTTAGTGGTAGTACTGCAAGTGACATCGCGCGAACGTTTGTGGCGCGAGCCTTCAGTATGAAAATGGAGTTGAGGAAGAGAACTGTTTGAATACATACCAGTACATATTAAATGCTACTGAGGAAGCAATAAAAAAGCAGAGTAATTTCCGAAACTGTATTTCACCATCAGAACGCTGCTGAATTCTTTGATAGATGAAAATTTCCTAATTGTGTGGGCTACATTGATAGGAAACATATCCGTTTGAAATGTCCAGAAAAATCGGGGACGCAGTTTTATAATTACAAATAATTTTTTTCCATTGTTTTGCAAGCTGTTTGTGACGCAAACTATAAATTTGTGTGTGTTAATATAGGCTGGCACGGAAAACAGAGTGATGGAGGAACCTTCGCTGCATCAAGTTTTTACATACCCCTCGAAAATGGATCATTGAAATTGCCACAAAATGCAAATCTTCCTCAAACTGATGTGTCACTTCATGTTTTATTAGGTGATGACACGTATCATTTAAAGACTTATCTGATGAAACCATATTCAAAAAGAGCTTTATCAAGGGAAGAACACATGTATAATTACAGACTCTCCAGAGCACGGAGTGCCTTCGGTATAATTGCAGCCAATTACTCTGAACCAGATAAAGCTGATTTAATCGTAAAGTGCATATGCTTGTTACATAATAATATTATTGAGAAGGAAAGTATTTATGATCCATCTATCACATCGTCGACACCACAAAATGCAAGCATAATAAATATAATCAATCACTATCAAATAATAGGTCAGCACAACAGGCTTGTGACATCAGAGATACATTTAAAAAGTATTTTAACAGTAGTGAAGGTAGCATTATCCAACAGTTCAACGTTCCCTAATTTTCTGTGCCACACACAATCCACTACTTCAACAAACATAAATGTAGAATTTGTACTGGTGTAGCAAGGAAGAGTTTGTAATAAACTTAAATTGCAATATTTAGTCACTAATTTTATGTCATAACTACCTTGAAACCTCTCTGTTGTGATAAGTTTTCATTTTTTGGTCCCACAAAGCCTTCTCATTGAACACAAGATGAATTAATTTTTCAGTATCCATCTATTCGCGCGAATGAAACAAACATGTTTGAACGGCGAGCGATGTCGAGCGATACGCGCGATAACTTCGCTTGCAGTGTGACCGGTTACAGGCCTTGTAACGTGTTTGGTAGTTCGCCCGATAACGCCCGACCGTCAATTCGCGCGAATACGCTTGCAGTGTGACCGCAGCCTAAGATTGGAACAACTCAACAGCTTTTCTTGGCTGAAATACGTTTTGCTCGGTCCGTACTGCATCATTAAGTTTGCTCAAAACAAATATTCGTCCGCTGCCTGTTACGTTCACCTATGACCCGGAAAAGAATCTTGTAGACAAAGGAACGCATCTTCTGGCTCCGTCAATGGCAAACGATGTCTTGAGCAGATGAGCGAGTGCCAGCTTCTCAAAAAGAATTCTGCTTCATATGATCAGAGATCAGAATTTCAAATTGGACACCGTCGATTGTTTGTGTTTTTCTTTCGTTGCAGTTAATGATGGGTCTGATTAAAACGCCCTCGTAATGTGCTTTTGCTAACTAACAAGATGACTCACGTTCGGCTATCCTACGCTGCTGCGCTGTGTACTAGAACAAATGCCGACAGGGTGGCGCTGCATTCAAAAGTCGACGTAGCTGTGCTGTGGCAGTCATTCTAGTGGAAGCCGTCGAGTGAGAAGCACGTGTAGAGAGGCTGGGAACTAATCGGAGCAGTTCCTAGTCGAAACTAAATATTTGATCAGGAATGTAGTCGTCCGCGGCTCCAAAAGAAGCAGCACCTTTTAACACAAGATAATAGAGACAGCCAGGTATGGTCAACTATACTGTACTGAATTTAGGTTAGAGAAATCGTGTTCACAGTGACATATGAACCTCGGTAAATTCTGCCACACGGCAGTCATTTATAGTTGACTCATTCATTTGCATCCAGTTCGATGTTGACGTGCGCTAACCTCAAAACGTGTGTGTACCATGAAGGTAATAGCAGATGTGGTCTTCCTCAGGGACGGCCTTGCGCAATGGCAGCAGGTCAGTAATAATTGGTCTTACGAAACGCGATAATATGGTGGACTGATGTCGCAAGCCTGAGCTTCAGTTTCACAATTCCATTGGAATTTTACATTATCGCAGGCGAATCTCAAATGTCAATCGGTCAGTGCCACGAACAAAGAGCGAGTGGTCTTCAACTTACAGAACTGAGTCTTCACAACCTTGTGTTAAGCCCTTCTTTCCCTACAGCAAAAGCATTCTGGCTCAAGGGTTTTGACGTGCCATAAAACCAGACGAACACATTGTTTCCAATTAAGGCTTTGAATTTATAGTCTCGCGTAGTATGAACGAACAGCCCATACTTTTGCGTAAAAGTATTTCCTACATAATTTCATTGTTGAATCTGCATCTCACTAATGCAAGCGAAACAGAAAGACTTGGTGATGTCAGTGGGTTCATCAATAGCAGAACCGCGACTTCTTTCAATCCGTTTAATTAACTCGCATTTGACATGACTCGTGTCCATTGTTGTTCTCGAAACTGCAGAATCTACGTGTGGAATGACGTGATTTTCGGCAGTCGTATGTGCTTCGCCCCAACCAGACGCTCCACACACATTACTTCCATTTTTATTGTATAAAATTAACTGTGCATTGTTGTGAAAGCAAGGACGTTGTATATAAAATGAGTTAGTCCGCCATTCGACAGTATTATTTAGTGGAACTGCAGTGTTCTGCAGAACGCATTGTGGACTGCCTTACCACCAGACACTTGCAATGTCAACTTAATGCATTAGCCTGCATCTGATGTTTACGTGCACAGGCGTAGAAATGTTGGTCCGTAACCGAGCACTGTCAGGCATCCAGTGTCGACTTCCAGCCCCCCTTTTACTGCAGTCGCCCGCAGACAGACCAGTTCACCTTTGATATGGAATCGAGTTTGTTTTCTTTGAGGTACGAACTGAAGTCAAGTTCGCTCTTCACAGGGTCAGTTGCTAGTCAAAATTTAAGGACAAAGATTCTCAGAGCAGATTAAATTCAGGGAATTATCTCTACCATTTTGTTACGCAGTCTTGTGTCTCTCAGATTACTGTCTGAATCGTAAATATTAGAATATACCAGACTGCTTTGCGTGGGAGTGAAACTTGGTCACTGCCATTGACAACACAAATTGAGTTTCCTTCAGAACAAGGTCGTTAATTCACTGATATTTGCGGCTATAAGGACACAGGAACAGGATAATTGCGCAATTAGAAGCTTCATAATTTGTGCCCTTCGCCAGATGTCAGGAAAACCCGGGAGAATAAGATGGTCGTGCCATGTAGCACGCCTGAAGGGAGAAGATCCATGTATTAAAACAGATCTCGAGGAAATAGCGTTTGAGGGTGTGGACTGTAGCGGGCTTTTGTGAACATGGTGATGAATCTTTCGGATCCATAAAGGACGGGTAATTTATTGACGAGCTGAGCGGCGGTCAGGTTTTCGGACTTGGTTGACCATTTGAAGCCGAAGGTTGATAATAATTCGGTCCGTACCGCAAAGAAAACAACATTTCACCATTTCAGATATCAGTTGATTAACGCTGTTTGAAGAAATAATCGCTGTTTAGAATGAGAATCATACGGTACATAAGTAAAAATGTTATGGTACGTATAGTTACCAGCGAGCTTTGAAGTGTTGATATATATAAAATACGGAATATTTCAAATCAAACTGGAGTTTACTTAAGAACTGGGCGTAGTAATAATTTTTGGTGATGCAAAGTCTCTGTGACATTTGCCCAGAAACTGGAGGTGGTAGGTTCCTACAAAACTTTGTTGACTAGCCATGACCCATAATTACTCGCGCAAAGACGTTGGGGTCGGCACAGAAGATATTTCGCTACTGTCGGAGACGTAAACTCTTATGTCGACTTTACAATCGAATCTGTCAATTATGTAAGAGCTTTTGTTCACTGCCGAGACGTCACGAAAGACGAGGCGGGTTCCTAGAAAAATGTTAATTTCCATTGTGCGTTCCATTCTTCTCGGCGCGAAGTGGCGAGTCACAGGCTGTACCAAGAAACTCTGCGGCTGTCTGAGGGGCCACATTGCGGCCTTGAGACGGCCTCAGGTTAGAGACACGAATCGAACTTCATTGGAAAAAAAAAAGTAGCCCGGAGCCCATCGAAAAACGAAAGGTCCGGACATTCCTGAACATTCAGCGTTTTTGTTCAGCTTAGGATGAAAATCTGCCAGATTCCAGTCCATCGCTGTTTGGATGGTTTTATACGAGGCTCGCAGATTAATACAAAATGGTGTTGACAGATTGCCGGCCCCCACACGTTGTCACCTGGGCCATTTATCAAGAGTCAAGTCTCGCCCTCGGTGGACTAGTGGTTAGCGTGCTCGCCACTGGACCCAAGGTTCGCGGGTTCAAAATCCGTAAGAACAACTTCCTTCAGAGAGGAGGCATGTATCGTAAAAGGACCTTACGAACATGAACGAGATGTTTCGTAAGCAAAATTCAGCGGCCATCTTCTTACTTTGGATGCCCGGTTTGCGTGCGGTTACAGGGCGAGATATAAATTTGGGTATGCGGAAGGATATGAAGGGATATTTGGTGCAGGTTTTGTCGGAGGGCAAGAGTCTCCGAATCTCAGGAAATATACGAGGACTGTGATATTTAGAGCGGCATTTGCTCCAAGGAAGTGAAATCTCTGGCGTTGAGGAACTGAAGACCACACCGAAGTTACCTCGAGACACACTGTCGTACAACCAATTACTCTGATCGGAAGGCAGCGCGATGATTCGGCTGTTGTATTTGTACTTGAAATTTAAAGGTACAAGCAGATACTGTCTGCTTGACTTGAAAAACCAAAATTTTTGAGGGCCAGCACCAACGCAATCCCGCTATAAATACCCCCGCAACGTAACTGTTCTTAAATTTTGAATTTAATACGGCGATCTGATTCGTCAACCCAAAAGTCACCCCATGAACGCGCCGAAAAGCCACATTCGAATTTCATTGGTTCCAGTCGCAGTGAGAGGCAACCGTCATTCCACATCTTGGAAGGGCTTAAGTTTTCGCCTCGTAAACAAGTTTTACGAGAGCGAAAGCTTTGTTAAAGTCACGTTCCCGTTAGACGGAATGTCGGGAGGAGAGACGTTCAAGCGACTGAGTGTCGCCACTCTCTTGCAGTTTAATTCATTTAACAATGCAATAATTAATAAAATAACTTAAATTTGGATGAAGTCAGGCGTACCAAATATCCTCTAATCGCAATGCCAAAGCCTGGTTCAGCCCGTTCGGGAATCGAACCACGAACCTGGACTGAGTAAATGCACACTTCAAAGACAAAGAAACCTCCCACATGGGAGGAGGAGGAGGTCAAGGCTTCGCCATAGAAAGAAGATGAAATACATTGGAGCTAATCACGAACTAAAAGTCGAACGGGTGTCACTGGTATTCTGTAAATATTGACATCTATTCAGAACCTTCAAATCTCGTTACTTCGTTTTTAGCGACAGGACGACGAATCCACCCACCAAAATCATTTGTGCTGGTCCGATAGGTGCAGGGGCCGATTACAGTCAACACACACGAAGGTGAAATAGATACAGAGAAAAAATACACCCAAAAATGTGGGCATGTCACTTTGGGCACTCCGCTCACACAAAAATTGCGCGCTTATTTGTAGTTTCCCTTTTGGGGCGTCGACAGTTTTATTCAACAAGTTTTGTTTTCGCGTGTCTGCATTCTAACAGGGCAAGGATTTTTCGTGAGACGAATTTTTTCGGTGTGCCGTCAAGAGTCTTTGACAAATCAGGGTAAGAAGTCAGCGGAACACTTTGCTAGACAAAACTTTCTCAAAGACTTGAAACTTCCACGTTCTTACGTAGGCTTGCGCAATCTGTGTTGCCATAATTGATGTACGTTACTGTACACCAATGATCTCGTTGATGCGTTCCTTCGAAGTCAGCTTCCTGCAGAAATAGGGATTAATAAAAGCTGAGACAATTTTAATAGGAGTCGTTTCAGGAAGTGTTTACATCAACTTCTCCTTCAAACACATCCTGGTTTACGCAACGAAAGGTCTGATCACTCCTAATTAAATTAGAATGTGTGTTGCAATGCCGCGCGTTTGAGTCACCGATTTATTTTGAAGTGCGACCTCCAATTTTGTTCCTCGACCTTCCGATTTCACGAAATCAATTACTTCTGCTCTCAAGATGTCAACTGTGTGTCGAGTTTATCTTCCCAGAAGGACGTTTGATAAGATTTTGCCTGAGGTCGATAAAGGCGAGATTCCTCTCCAATGACGAGATCGCCTCCTGCTTACCTGGTTTCGTGATGTCAGAGACGCTTTCTGTATAATGACTTTTCAGCCCTTGGGCGGAGTTTCATGAAAATGCCCAAGCCGCTGGAGACATCTCACCTTTTTTATACTTTTCTCTCCATAAATAAATTGAAATTGCCTTGTGATTTTTTCGGACAGAAACAACACTGCCCTCTTGATGTTGAGTTCTGAAATGCAACTGTCTTAAGGTATAATTTGGCTGCACGCGACAGAGACAAGCGACCGAGGCAGGCGACAGAGACGGGAGACGGACACATCGCAGCTTGTCGCCACACACTTTTGAGGTGACGACCGAGACATGCGGCAAAGTGTTTGTTTTCTTTGTTTTGTTGAGACATACAAATGAGTACAAAAATGCTTCTAAAAAGGTTACTCGAAGAAGACGATGTGTTGCTGTGTTATTTGTTACGAGAGAAACAAAGAAAACCTATGAGTTCAATATTCAAAAACCAGACGCGAAGAAGGATCTTTCTGTCTGTTAATAAAGAATCATTTATCATTAGCAGAAGATAATTTCAGGAGTTATTTCAGATTGAATCATAAGCAGTTTGGTTACGTACTGAGTCCGTCGCGAGACACTCCTGGTCCGAGAGCGGTCTCCTGTGCTTTGTCTCTGTCTCGCGCTCGTAATTGTACTTCATACGATTGTACAGAGAGCAGACAGGAAGCGACCAGTCTCGGTCTCGTAACTCTGTCGCCTGCCTTGCGTTCGCCTTAATTCTTCTCACGTGCTCGGACTAGCCTGCCACCCACCTACTCGTAATTTCTAGAATTTAATGACATGAACGATACCCGGGGTCATGGAAAACTACAAATGAAATCGCACACGCGGGCTAATTTTACGCGAATATGAGAATGCATAACACTACAGCAAATGAACTTCAAAATACAGTAGTGACACCTGGGAGTTGAAGAAAAAGGACGATCAGCGAAAGTGATGGATCTTCTGCGTTATCAGGCAAAGTTTAAAAACCGATTTAATTCGGCGTAACAAGAGAGAATGGCAGAGATGAGAAATCTGTCGGCAAGCATGAAGGGGGGACCACTCTTCAGACGGGACGTGGACCAGAATTATCTGGCGCAGGACAGGGTCGAGCGATTTGACTCTTCTGAACACAGTGGTGCACCTTCGAGGTTGTACAGATGACGGTGAATTTGAGCATCTTCGCGACTATTGGCTTCTCAAGAACGCGGTAGATTTATAGCCGATATCGGTAATGGTTTCTGATTCTCTTGTACGCTCGTTCAAGAAAGTGAATTTGTTTGGTCATTTCGAAGTGACAGGCGACGTCTGTGAACACCAATTGACAGTAAGTAATAACTGTGAGGTAATCAGTGGCAAACTGAGTATGAGTAAGGACACAGTCTCTTCCAGATTATTATTTATTTAGTGTTCTGTCTGACGACAGGTCCATATGAACAGGATCCTTCCATCCTTTTCTCGGACTGGGACCTGTTCATATACGTTCTTGGCAGATGATCCAGAAGTGGTTTGCCATTGCCTTCTTCTGTGTGTGAATGGGATGCCACGGAGAAACCGGGGAAGCCCCCGGAGGAAAACTCCGTGTTGCCTAGACCACGGCCTTGCCCAACACAAGTTATAAATTCGAACCCGAGATCCCAGGATTACAAGGCCAGCGTTCTAACCGCTAGACCACAAACATAAAAATACTTCGAAGAGACAAAACCGGGAAACAGAATATCATCCACAGCCCTTCAAGATCTTATTTGTGAGGTCATTCGCACTTATCTCCCCCCCCCCACTTCAGTTGACGTGGTTTTCCGCAGAACTGCTCGCTGAGGTCACTGAACTTCACTCCTGCAGATTTCCCCGGAAAAGACCTGATATTTTGCGCATGGTCCAGATCATCTCGTGCTTGAAAGATCCTGGTTTTCCGCGGACATTCCTCCTCCATGCCTCGTGCGGGACTTGAACACGCGGACACAGGTCGGGTATGCCGTGTGTGTTCTTGATCACTGTGAGCGTGATGTTTTATGTTTCAGGTGCATGCTAAGGAAATAACATTTTCAAGTGAGATTCCGTCCATTCGATAATCGATGGGGTGAGAAGAATCATACCACGTATTTCTAGTCCTGTTCCTTGGCATTACTAAACGCGCAGTTCCTACGTACATCATCATCATCATCAAAATTTACTTCCAGGTAAGTGAAAGAGACTGGACGTAATTGTAATAAGCAGAGGGAAAGGTCACGTGAGGAATTTGATGTTCTTTTGTTTCCACGTCTGACTGACGAGAACGGCTTGCAATTTCCTGGGGCAGTTCACGTAAAACGAGCATGACATTCTGTGTTTAATCCTGACTCTGCAATTACATAAGCCATGATGTATGCATCTATCACTTCGTTCCGGGCAAATTTTCAAGGACAAAAGACTGCAGTGAGTGAGCGTAGTCGTCACCAAATTGCATGGTTCAAGGTCACAGCCGGAGCCCAGGCGAGTGAAGACAGCTCAGAACTAGCGGCGTAGCTTAACGCCGCGCGGAAAGGGGGTCGGGGGTCAGGTCCTTCCGTGGCTACGACGGAATCCAGGAAGACGACCTTTGGTTTCTCGTCGGGTTTAGATGATATTAAAAAGTTCCTGAGGGACTAAAGAAGGCCCTGACCTGTTTGGACAGTCGCGTCGTGGTTTTCCTCACCTACTCTCTTAGCCAGAACAGCAGGAAAGCCTTATTTGATGCATTGCAACCAATTCAGTTGGTGCAGTATCGTTACATAATCATGAAAGACACACACATAGGGTTCGTTAAATTGTTTCAAGGAGCAAGGCTAGGTCTTTCGATGTATTGTACTACCTACTGGCGAGACGACCGGAGTTCGGTTCCCCACAGGTACACAAATGCTTACTATCGCCAACACTTGCAGGACGGCTCAGGAACTCCTGTCCAGTGCGGTGGCAGGGACAAGGCGGCTGGAGCGTCCAGCCGTACCTGACCTCGCTCATGGCGTGTTGTTAAGTTACGAGAACTTCACCTTTTCCTGTTGTAACTGCGTACATCTGAACACTGTATTTACATTCCGTCATTTTTAGACTCTCTGGCGACTTCAAGGCGTCCGTCCGTAAGAGCCTGACAACCTCTGGAAAACTATGTCGAAATGTTGATGTCGGGAAGAACAGCCCTAAAATATGGCGACACGTTTCAGTTGCGGTTGAAATCGGACGAAAACAACTGACAATTTACACGAAGATTTGCTTGCATTTCTGCGCGCGAAAATGTGAGAATTTCACCGGACGAATTCCTCGGCCATTCCCGAAGGTCAGACGCGAAATTCTTCGATAACGCCCCGGAACTGTTACGCTCTTCGTCCGTCTTTTGTCTCGCTGTTCGAGCCTGCAGTGCTTCGACGAAATGCGGACTCACTACGACGTACATGAAGTTAACGTATGCAAAAAAAAAAAAAACAACAGAGGTAGTTGATTGGACAGAATGATACAGCAGCCCTCGTTGTTTGTTTTCTTGTAGAATCCGGTCTGTCAGTCTTGATGGCCGCCCAAGAGTCGGTCCTGACTTTCATCGCCGTTTATGTTGCCAGCTGCCACGTGCACAGCGTTTATTACGTTCTTGCGTAAAATATCTCTTCCAGGGAAACGCAGGTTTATTTCCGAAGACGCCGTCCGCAAGCGGAATGCTTTGGCTGGCGTTAACCAGGCGCGTACTTCCACACTTTGTACGAGAACTTAACTGGAAGCAAGCGATTCAAGAGTTCTCTGACACTCGTAACTCCTCGTCGCTGGCTCAGGATAGGGGCCTGTGGTGACAGAAATCTTTCCGGTCGACCCTCAGCGTAAAGTGACGATAGTTTGGGCGATATCTCTTCTGGGTGGATAAGACCGCGGAAGTTTACGTAAGGCTACGAAGATTTTAACACTCGTCCACAACCTGATAAGGAAAAATGACTTCAGTTCTGCAGATGTTTACATACTTAACTGGGATGGGATGGGGGGGGGGAGAGATAAAGTTCCCCCCCTCCCCATGAAACATGTTTGCAGAAATTTGATTAATCGAAGGCAAATACCGAACTGTGCTTTTCAAACGTCACTGCAGAAGCTCTCTTCGCCGGGTTGCATCATACACAGGGAAAGCACTGAATGAAGACCTGTGACCTCCTTCTCTTTTCTGATCTCCGTGTGATTTATTTTTTAACAAACCGAACTCGCGTCAGAAATGATTTGCGTGACTGTTCGATCACTCTGTAGCATGCACAGTACATCCTTATCTGCCACCCCTCTCGCCCCGTTGCCTTTCTCTTGCATCGGATGTCGAGCGCACATATTCGCCCCGACTACAGCCAGAGCAGTCGAAACTCCCGCGGCATTTATTCTGTGCTGGCAGACAGTTTCAAGAACTGCGAGACTGGAGCTTCCAGAAGACAAAATTACAGACTGCGTCTTATCGTGGGACACGAATGAATAGTTTTCAGAATTTTGATCCATCTGCAAGATTGATTTGGATGTTTTTTGCGTTATAAATAGCAAATGTGGCTGGAGTTACGCGCAGTTTGGTGGAGGCAGGACCACGTACTTGTGATGGCAAAATATTCTTCTCGGAAGTGCAGGATATCAGCATCCAGGCACCAGCGCCTGCAGAGAAGCCATCTCCTTCCTCTTTTGTCTGCGCACACACATTCAGGCTCATTGAAATACTTTACGACGTTCAAAGTCAGTGCGTGTTGACTCCAAAAGCAAGCAGCATCTTGGGAATACAGAGTGAGCCCAGTTTTCGTATTTTCTTGAGAGGCAGCTCTCCGCACGAGTGCCAAGATTTATCTGAAAACGATATGTCAACGAAGCTTGAGAACTACAAGATTGTCGTATGCCGTGGAGTGAGGGAGTTCTGTTATGTAGGATTTGTGGTTTTCACGGCGGTGTAGGTGGGGTCCTTGCTGCCTCCATCATCAGGGCGATGTGAGGATCTGCAGCATGTAGCACGCACAAGAAACGTGGGCCAGCAGACGCCACCCACCCTGCCTTAGTACAGTGGTTTTCCGCTCCGGCGCCAACATTACCAGCATGACAATTGTGCGAACTTGTGATAAGTTTTGTTTGGTGACATCCTTGGAAAATATAGGCCTACAAGACTTATTATCAAAACCTGATTCTTTGGGGGGCGAGTGTAATTACTTGGCGACCGCCAACCAACGGTAGTTTCTTGAAACCCGACTTATCTAACAGGTTTATGATGCCTTGGTACAAACATTTATTTTGTATTAACACTGCAGTAGCACAGCTCGAAGGTTCAACGCCAGTCATAACAAAAGCCGCCATTGTACACGATCCTCAGCCAGTTCCATCCACCTCCCAATCTCACAACATTCCTCCTAAGATCCGCCTTTAATATTATCCTCATACCGCGTTATCGGTCTTCCAGGTGCCAATTTCTGACCAAAATTCTGCGTGCATTCTTTGTCTCCCCCGTTCTAGACTCATGTTTCATCTTTAGGTCCATCGACATTTCGTTCGCTGATAAAGTTGAACGCAACCGTCACATCCCTGCTCCCGGCTGGAACTGCTGTGATACAGGTAAGTTCATCTTAATGGTTTCTGTACCGTGGGACGTGATTGTTGTTGAGTTCTCGTTCTAAATGGCACACCCTGTATTTTATGGCGGAGGCCAACTGACGTTTAACCTTGCTGAGGGAATTAGATCACATTCTGAATCGAACAACAAGGTCGTATGCTGTGATTTCCTCGGCACGTTTAGAGTAACTCAAGTCTTCCATGACTAAGTATTCAACCTCCAAGAGATAGCGTCTAATTAGCAGTGAGATAATTTAAAAAAAAACACTGACCCTCTGACTGTCTCTCTGTCAAAGAGTCCATATGCCTAGTTAAGAAATGAAGTGCATTTATTTGAGATAGGGAAATTTAAATTTGAAAATATCTGTTATTTTACGACTGTGCTTACGTCTTGGATCTGCGACGGCCATTTCATTGGTTCACTTTCACTGAAACGGAGGGAAAGAAAGTAGGCCGGCCCTACTCTCGCTCTGATCAAGTACGTCCAGGACCGAAAGTAGTGCGAGGAACTCTTTTGAAAATCGCGGAGCAAACAAGTGTCCGTGCAGTCCCGGAACGAAACACTTCCGTCCATATCTCTCGATCTTATTTATGCTTGTTTATTTAACGACGCTGTCTGGCAAAGCCGGGCCAAGTTTTGAACCCGAGATCTCCCGATTACGGAGCAACAGTAATACGATTTCATAAAGACGACGGAGGCAGTATGACCTCTGAAACGTTGGTTAACATCGACCAGACTACACAGCGCAACAACCCAGAAGACAGAAATCTTCATACTCATAGCCCTGATGATGGAGGCAGCATGACCTCTGAAACGTTGGTTAACATCGACCAGACTACACAGCGCAACAACCCAGAAGACAGAAATCTTCATACTCATCGCCCTGATGACGGAGGCAGTATGACCTCTGAAACGTTGGTTAACATCGACCAGACTACACAGCGCAACAACCCAGAAGACAGAAATCTTCATACTCTGATGACGGAGGCAGTATGACCTCCGAACCGTTGGTTAACATCGACCAGACTACACAGCGCAACAACCCAGAAGACAGAAATCTTCATACTCTGATGACGGAGGCAGTATGACCTCCGAACCGTTGGTTAACATCGACCAGACTACACAGCGCAACAACCCAGAAGACAGAAATCTTCATACTCTGATGACGGAGGCAGTATGACCTCTGAAACGTTGGTTAACATCGACCAGACTACACAGCGCAACAACCCAGAAGACAGAAATCTTCATACTCTGATGACGGAGGCAGTATGACCTCCGAACCGTTGGTTAACATCGACCAGACTACACAGCGCAACAACCCAGAAGACAGAAATCTTCATACTCATCGCCCTGATGATGGAGGCAGTATGACCTCTGAAACGTTGGTAAACATCGACCAGAGTACACATCGCAACAACCCAGAAGACAGAAATCTTCATACTCTGATGACGGAGGCAGTATGACCTCTGAAACGTTGGTAAACATCGACCATACTACACGGCGCAACAACCCAGAAGACAGAAATCTTCATACTCTGATGACGGAGGCAGTATGACCTCCGAACCGTTGGTTAACATCGACCAGACTACACAGCGCAACAACCCAGAAGACAGAAATCTTCATACTCATCGCCCTGATGATGGAGGCAGTATGACCTCTGAACCGTTGGTTAACATCGACCAGACTACACAGCGCAACAACCCAGAAGACAGAAATCTTTCTCAGATTCCATAATTAATCCGTTAACTGACAGATATGTGAATTACGTAATTGCATTTATGCGGAAACTGCTAATTGACTAATTTAGACATCGCGCCACAGATTACAGTTTGAAACCCGAGTCTCATCTAAATGGCGCCTAAGAATACAGGCCGTGCCTCAGACGAAACTCAACCCTTCACTGTCACAAAGATAAAAGGTCGAAGCTGCCCCAGCCATAACACGACGTATTGTCCATTGTCTCCGGCAGGTAGAGTCTGTTCGACGCCCAGCGCCACCAAAATGCTGAAGGTGGTCGGTGCCTCGTGGTACCAGACACGTGTCAGCACGTGCATCGTGGGGGCCGTGTCCGCCCTGGGGATACTGGCGGTCATCCTGGGGGAAATCGACAGGTGAGTCTAGGCCGATGGTGTGCCGGGAGCCAACCCCGCGAGAAACTAATAGACGTAATTTGGCGATTTCAAATAAAAATCTCCATCCATTCTCATTTTCACCAAAGTCTGTGTTACTTACACTTGCAGCGCCATTTTCTTTTTTTAAAAAAATGACTGGCAATTTCGACGCGCAGGAGCAAGGCCCAGCCTCCGCCCTGGAAGGAAACTACGCCCACACGAACGCAGCTAATTCCAAGATCTTTCGCAGCATTTCGAAAACTTGCTTAGAATTTGCCCTGCGCCCAACCAGCAGGCATCCTGCATGTCTGATACTCGTCCGCCACGTGACTCTACCCTGAGCCTCAACTTTAAACTCTTATTTATTTAAAATCCGTTGTAATGTCTTCTTAAATGTGTGGCCTGGTTTCTCGAGTCTGTGCAAGCCGACGGAGAACTATGTTATTTGGCAAAGTATGTGGAAATGTACAGAAGGAGTACGTTTCCAGTCTCAAGTGTTACTTTTTCCCCCCCTGGGACTTCTACATTATCAGTATTGAGAGTCGTGGCGATGTTGACATGACGGCGAAAGAGGGGTGTGTCCCCATGTCTCTTCACTTCCGCCAACCCCCTACTCTGGAAACGCGCGCCTCTCCTATTTTCGCTGTCAACGTGGCAACATCGCCTTGACTTTGCAACGCCGGGGTTCGATTCCCAGAGGAGTGGAGATTTTTTTCTTTTCTACGACGTCGAGACTGGTTCTGGGGTCCACCCAGCCTCATCCAAGGGGTAGGTACCCCTGGTTCTTTCCTAGGGGGTGAAGTGGCCAGATCATGGAGCTACTTTATTAAGTACCAGTGCAGTCATCGACTGTTATGACTGGCTTTTTTTGAGAGACTCCTCATTTCTGAATAAACACGACAAGCATGACTCAGGAATTAGTTCCGGACGCAAAATCGCTGACGTGCTGTGATTTGACGTTCAAATAGAGACGTGACATCGTTTGGGATTCCCCGTTTCATTTGTCTTCTGAACGACCTCGAACTCTCAGCGCGAAACTTTTAACAACGATGTGTTGAAGCTGAGAGTCGTTTAACTATTTCTCTCGCATTCACGCGGAATTCTGCTCGTGAGCGCCCTCTTTTCCAGAAGCTCTCTGCCTGCAAGGTTATGTGGGTCACATCACCTGACAACACTTGCCGAAGATGATAACATCTAGACTTCTCCATCGTCCAGTTTCTTCCTAGCAACTTAACTTTTCTTCTGCGAACGTCTTCCTTGAATTGAGCGAGGATCGGGCACATCTTCGCGGTGAAATTGTTAAAAGTCTAAAAACTAACTTTAGCCGGGGAAGGGAAGACGAGACACGCTTCAAAGTGCTGGCTGGCAATGGACCAAAGTTCACTGTGGCTGGTGTGACAGACAGTTAAAGGGAATTTCGCGTTTAATTCTAACAATAAACTCTTCGCAGATGTTATGAAAAGGCATCGCCTGTGGTCCATATATCGGCTCTCACGGCCTTTAGTATGAAGATGGCCGTCTTCTGAGTTGATCTCTAATTTCCCTTATTCCTTTAGTCGTTTGACAGGGGATTTGAGTTCATCGGCGTATTTCTTTCCTTGCAATATTTCCGTTGATTTAATTGCCATGGGCATGATAAGGGCTTTTGTGAACACGGTGATGAACCTTCGGGTTCCGTGAAGAAAGTGGGCTATTTGAAAATCCGAGTATGCAGTCGACTTTTCAAAGAATTTCCTGCACAGTTTGAAGTCCTTGGTTTCTTTTCTGGTGCTGTTCGATCGAACCTTCCAGTTTCCAGAGGCTTTGAAATCTCCTCTCAAAATTTCAATATCTAATGTAAAGAAATCACACTACGTAATAAGTATCTTTAAAGAATGTTTCAGGGTTTGTACATATGTAAATGGTAATAAGTCAAAATTATATTTATGAGAAATCAAAGTAGATTAAACTCTCACTTTCTTGTTGTTGTGTCCGCCGCTGCAGGGAGGCGGATGACGGCGTCTATTCGGCCACTGTGTTCTGGAGTGAAAATACAGGCTTCCACATTGATTTCTGGGGTCAGGGGAATGAAATGGAGGACATTCCATACGGAGTGGGTCGCGCCTGCTACAGACAGGACATTGACAGAACAGGGTATGTACGCTGATATAACAATACTGATAACTGCAGATGTTCTGATAATCCCGAAAGACTGTGAGACAGACGTTGACGCACAGACACGTTCCATTATCAACACAGCTTTGATGACAAAAGGTGCGTCCTTAACAATGATTAATAATCTACTTCCTGTATGCCACAGTTGAAAAAGTCCCTGTGGCGTAGGCAAGTTGCGATGTGCGCATGCGTAATCCCCCTATTCCTAAGTGAAAAACATTGGTCTTAATACAAAGATATTTCTTCGTTGATTTCCTCTGTCTGTTTCTTTATTACTGAATTTTTTTTAACTTCCGCTGTTTTAAAGTGTTACCGGTAATGTTTACATCAAACAGAACAAAGTTGATGTTTTTTGGTCTGCTAGTAGTGCAGCACGTGACTTCCCAGGCTGTATATGTCAAAGGGGCTTAAATGTCGCGTACTGTACACGCAATTTCATTCTGGCTCTGCTTTTACATCAGAACGCTGTAAAGTCACAGAATAAGGAGATATTAAAAAAATAAGTGCATGTTCATCTTAAATGGGTGAGACTTTGACTATATATTCAGAGATGTTAAAATTGCAGTTTCATATTACAGCATTCTTAATTATGAAACAAAACGTACGGTATTAAAAATATTTTTGAGCCCTGTAGTTTTAACTTAAAATTCCTTTTCATATTTGTTGATTTTTATATAAAATGATAATGAGTTGTCAACAAAAATGTTATTTCGTGTACGCAATTGGACGTATACACCAAAAACGGTAGGAATTTAAACTTCTTTGCGTATGGCTCAGGAAATAAACAGTGTAGTGGTGTAGCACTCCGAATATTTAATACAACTTAACATTCACATTCAAAGAAACTTTGTGATTATATCATGAACCTTGTGCATTTTGAATTGAAGACCTCAACGCAATCATTTTAGTGTGTTCTAATTGAATGTGAAGTGTGTTATCATTTTAAAAAAACCTTCCCATCACAGTCTGGCACTGAACAGGAACCTGTGGCGGGTGATACCATTGAATTGCAAGGCAGTTAATGTCATTCAGCGCAAATGTCTCCAGTGGATTCCGTATCGCTGTTTATTTCAATGTTTTACTTTTTGTTACGCGGCAGGTGGGCGATGCTGGAGGTTGAGACGCGGGACGAGTACCCAGACTGGGTGCAAGCATACTCTGCAGGACTGCTGGAGGGCAGTTTGACATGGCAGCTCATCCACTGGCACTGGCAGAACACTGTGCAGAATATGTGTCAATACCAGGTTGAATTTTGCAAACAAGTCCGCAGCTTTGTCGAGATTAACTCCGGAAAGATCAAAGACTTGGCCGAGAAGAGGGGAAACAGTGATCCTTTCTGGCACCAGGTGAGATACAGGGAACTACGTAAACATTTATTTGGTATTTCTTGTTTTGTCATGCCACAGAACCTTTAAACTTTCTCTGGAATTCCATTTATTAGGAAGATACATTTAGGAGATGTGATATCTAAAAACATTGAAGTCCACTTACAGACCTCAATTGTTTCTCGCACTTACACGTTTTGGACAAGAATAAGGAAACTGTGTTTTTGAAGGCCGCAGTTTACTTAAAAAATATTGACAGCAATCACACCAACATAATAACTGTGGCTGTACCTTAAATGTCAGGAAGAAAGGAACATATTTATGTCCAAGTAGACTGAGAAATATTTGATAAATGGGAATCTTCATGAACTCGAGGCAGAACTGCGAAGTAAGAGACGGGAACCCTTCACCAAAGTCTTTCTCCTTCCATGAATACTAACAATTTGAGAGAGGCGGGTCCAAATTTGACCTGTAAGATCTTCGTTGGATATTCAGTTTTCACGGCGGCGCGTCCGAAGAGGGCCGTCTTCTGGGTTGTAGTACCGTGCAGTCTGGTAGAAGTTTACGAAGGTATCGGAGGTCCTTGCTGCCTCCGTCATCAGGGCGATGAGATCATTGCCTTGAATGGATCTCTGAAACATTAGTAAACTACCAGACGACACCGCACTACAACCCAGAAGACAGCCATCTTCAGTATGATTCTTGACTAAAATGTTACCTGCACTTCTTAAAGACTATGGATCAATCACTAGTCATGGCAGTGACATTTAATTTCTTTGTATTAGGTACAGCTGTTCTATGTTCAATTGGATGGTCTAGAAACTGGCTGGAGACACGGAGTGAAGAGGAGCAGACACGAGATTGACATTTCTCACCTTGACTTTCTGTAAGTAACGCCACTGAAGAAGCTTTGTTCTTTTGAGAACCAGAGCTGATTTCTTGTACTCACTGCAGATGCACGTCATCTAGCCCTTTAATCATGGTCGGCAAGTAGATGTCCTAAGTGTTTTCGAAGCCACTGGTATTTCCTGAGAGCACCAGAGCGAACACATGCTAAAAATGCACTGTGAAGTGAATTTCCCTCCTGTGTCAGGTCCATATTTTCCAGTTAGGATTTCAAAGCCATTCTTCTCCTTTTAAGATGCCAAGAAAAACATTCTTCAAGTTCATCCCACTTTTCTCTGCATTTCATTCTGGTTTGCCCTGAAGAGTCCAATCCTGACTGTACAGTGGCCACTAAAATTTTCAATCAGAAGGCTAGGAGGGAGTCACTTGTACAACAGCACAATAAAGTTTCATCATCTCCCACCAGGACTAATGTATAATTCTGTAGTACGTGTTGATAATCTTTACAAGCCGCCAACATTTTTCTTAGGCTGATGTCTGGGCAGTTGTCCCTTTGCTTCATTATTCATGAAACTTTGTACATTCAGAACAGTTTCCTGCATCTGCCCTTTTCATCAAATAATCCAATTTAGAATGTATGTGTAGCATAAGTAGCGTGCCATAAACTCGCTCTGCTCGCTTGACACTGCTCTACTGGTTATTTGATGTTAACAGTACCATTGAGGAAAATTACTCTCAGATTGATGGACAAAATAAAACAAATAGCCAGCCTTTGCCACTGAACGTGATACAGAGCAGGTCCGTCTGCCAGGTACGCTATCTTCGTAACCAGCCAAGAAGTTCACTGACCACTGTACCCCCTTAATCTGCATACTGCAAGACTCCTTCCAATGTACCTGGGTTGTACTGTGTTTGATCTGCGGCTGTCGGCACACGCGTGCGAGCACACGAAGTTCCCGGATCCCACGTTGCAAGTATTATGGAGCTGTGGTGCCCACTTGAAC
This sequence comes from Zootermopsis nevadensis, assembly GCF_977971745.1. NCBI lineage: Eukaryota > Metazoa > Arthropoda > Insecta > Blattodea > Termopsidae > Zootermopsis > Zootermopsis nevadensis. The sequence continues at coordinate 10,514,120 of NW_028259151.1, read as the reverse complement.
ATAAATGTAGTTCCATTGCATTTGTTCCGCTTTATTTTTAGGTGGATGAACATGGTGAGTGACTTGGCTGACATGGAACAGACATTTAACGGTCCATTGGAAGACACACGGTTCCCTTTTGTGTTCTCTACAGCTGCCAGTTTCTCTTCCGCTTTTGTTAAGTTTCGCTTGGAGACTGGGGAGCTCTTTGCAGCCCATAACTCTGGAGGATTGTAAGTAGACATTAGTAAGGATATCTGGTATCATAATATACAACATTCAGTTTGTTTACAGCTGTAAAACAAATTACAGCCGTGTCACTTCAGGGCTGATTGTATTTAGTAACCAAACTGTAAATAAATAAAGATCAAGAAAGCAAAGGATTTGGGCCTGTTTCGGAGATTTATGTGTGGGTTTACACATGTAATGAAAAGAATAAGTAAATGTTAATTGTCCCACAAAATTTTCTTGTAAATTAGTCATATCACCATTTTTAGGTGAACCACTCCTTGCCGCGTATTAGTCTGTTAAATCGAGGGTTTACTCCTTAATTAAATTGCTAACCAAGACTTACTTAACCCTCAAGCAAGACTGTCTTTAACTATTTCACGAGAGGACCCAGTGACTGGGCACTGTAGTGCACCTTTGGATTCCAAAAAACCAGGAAATTTCTTGACCATTCTGCAACATCATGTATTGTAGTTTTCTTCTTCTTCTTCTATGGCTCTCCGGTCCGTATTCGGTCCATGGCCTCCTCAATTCTCCTCTTCCATTCGGTCCTCTGTTAGGTCCGTCTGTCCCGAGGCTTTGATCAAGGTTTTGAAACATCTTCCTTTTTACGGTGCAAGGTTGTTAGCCTTGCGACCATCCCCCAACCTGGAGGACCAGGGTACCTGTCTTAGTCTGACCTCTCCCCCTCGACCAATCTGGCTAGGTATGCCCTACGAGTAGCTCTTGGGGTGACTGAGGTACTCAAGCCCCGTGACCACGACAAGGAGCAGGTACCATTAAGTGGGGAATTGTAGTTTTACCATTGTCCATTCTTGTAATTCTTATGAAATCGTAGTAGATGCCATAGAAAGGGATTAAATCCTAGCCGTGTGTAGTTCATTGTAGGACTTCTGTTATTTTTAGAACCAACAAAGGTTGGTAACAGTACCATAAGGTTCAGCCACTAATATCAGTGCCTTCCTCTGGACATGATCCCAAGTCAGTTGACTCCACCTGCCATCCTCACAACCTCCTCCTGTAAGTTCTGTCTTCCAATTGTCCCCAATATTCTTCTCAGTAACCACTGTCCAAGAGGTTTCTCAATCAAAACTGTTTTCATTTGCTGTTTCAATACTAGCAACAAGCTCAGTCCATCTTGGCCTCCTAGCTTCCATGCAAAACTGTTCATTTTGTTTTTAGGTACCAATCCATGCTGCGGGTGTTGAAGCGCTATCAGCTGGGTTATCACCGCACATCTGACCGTGATTCATTCCCTGTTCCTGGCCAGATAATAACATTTTCATCATATCCGGGCGTCATCCACTCACAAGATGATTTCTACTTGGTAGCGGGTGGACTAAAATTTGGCAAGAAACAACATCAACTTGCAGTCCTTGGCACTGCCTTCAGCTACAATAACAGAACTTTGAGCAGCTTTGATCAAAAAGAGCAGGTAATGATAACAAGCTTAGTGATTAAACAGCCAAATGATTGTTTACTGCCTTAGTTTCAGTTTCTAAAATGCAGACGCACATGATCAAACAGCAGTTTTTCTCTAACTCTGTTTTGTTTCTGTTAAATGCAACATTCCATTGCTAAGAACAACACTAAACTTTACAGTGGCAAATTTATCATGTCCCTCAGCTTTGGAGCATGTGGTCCCGGCTTGTGTGCGCGCTCACTAACCGACGCAATTGCTGTGTCGTCAAGACTGCAATCTGAGCCAAGCTGCAGGCATTTGCTGAACTGCTATTACTCATAGCGAGCAGTTAGTCGTAGCACACTTGTGAAATGTATTCAGTTAAACAATGTTTTGGAGAAACCTGCTGCCTCATTATTCAAAGTAGACAAGAACTGGGATGTATGTCGTGGGCCAGTACGAAATGTGCAGAAGGAAAGGGCATCCATCGACCCATTTAAAATTGAAATTATGACAGAATCAGAAGGAAAGTGCGAGTAAGGTGGATATATGTGCCTTGTACATTAAGAGAACATTATTTCATTCCTTTACTAACAAATAATAAGCTTCTGTCTTCTGTGTTCATGCTACTGGGATGGAGCTTGATCTTCGTTGCATTTCTGATGATCCTGTACGTGCATGTGGTTTTTCGACCAGGACACTGGCATCTAGTTAATGGATGCAGTGATCCGTGTTGTGTTCTGCCACAGCTGAGTTTTGTTGTTGTAGGTACTCGTTGGTCCACGTGTGATGGCTGCAAACAGACTGGCAAAAGGCAGCCGTTTCTGGGGGTGTTATTTAGAACAGGCTAACAGTGGTACTGGCAGCAAGCAGTGGCTGATTGTAGATTATGGCCAGATAATGGGCCTAGATGCAGTTAATTCCCTTCATGTGGACAAGAAGGTTGCCAGCAAGTTGCTGTCCAACCTACAGCCAAAGCAACAGAATGCCGTGAAGAAAGCCAGAGCACCCGTCGGCGTTAAGAGGGGCCTGCTATGGGTCGTTGAGCAGACGCCAGAGCACGTCCATTATGCCGATCAGACTCGCATGTTGCAGCAAACTGGCTTTTGGGTCTCAGATGGACATCCTTATTACCAGGTATTGTGTTTCTTGCTTCTGATCACTTTGCATGTTGAAGAAAGAACATGGACAGAATGGTGGATGGCTCCTGGGGCCTTTCTGAACATGAAATTTGACAAAAAAAAGTTCTAAATGGCCTTCCTTGAAGACAAATTCAGGGTCTTACACTCTGTAACCAGGCAACTTCCAACTAATAATGGAATATTTCAAGCTTTCACTGCTAATGAGGACCTGTTTCCGAGTGATGTCAGAAAATAATGAATCAGTAAGACATTACTTTATATGAATTAAATTCTTATTTTCTCAGTATTTTGTTGACTGTATTTCACATGGCACGCATTCTTGCTGAAATTCAAAAAAAAACACATTTCAGAATTAATTTAAATGATGTTCTGTTTGGTATCGTCGGTAAGATCTTGCAGATAAACCCTGATCATTTATTTGATCCCAGGTGCAGCAGTTTGTGGGCACCAAATCAAGTTCAGAATTTTCTTCTCTTTTCAAAAATGTAAAACTCATTCTCAACATAACTTGCGTTCCAGATACTTTACATGTATGCTGTAGCGTCTGCCCATTCTTGCCGTTGCGTGAAAGCAATGTTCGACTCCTCACTTTCACATCTTTATAAGTAAAGCAGTGAAATTATGTTTTCATATACAGCCTTCTTGTTGTTAGCAAAATTATTTCACCAGTGCCTTATCATGATATTATTTGACATCTTTAGTTACTTCACATAGCAAAAAGAGGATATTACTTGTGAAATTATTCAATAACACATGCTTTGTTTATTTCAGGACACATCTCATACAAATGTAAAGACAACAGCTGGTAAGTCTGGTATGCAAGCCTTTCATGATGACCAATTGGATGCTACAACTGTTATTTCTGTAATGCAGTTAATGAGGAATAACACTTTCTTGTCCAGTTCCCACCCTTCTCTTCAAAATGGTAGTTCGTCTTCATTCTCCTCTAATCTACCCCCCATGGGCACCATAGATTCCAAGATACTTAAGGCTTCTCCATTCCAGAAAGTTGAATTACATGTCATATCTGGACCACCAGTCACTTACATTGAAAGTAATAAAAATAATTGTTCTGCGGATATAATGTTTCTTGATATTCCTTTCCAGTGGTCCAAGAGTCAGTTTGCTAATGAAACTCATATTGGTCTTCCTGATCTCTGGCAATTTAATGCAGTTCAACCTGAATGGTTTTGGGTGTGAAAGTAGTTTGGTCACGTTCCTGTGGTAAACTTTTTTCGTGTTATCCAAATCTGTTTGGAATCGCGCCAGTGTGACCTGTGTGTGGCAAGTGGGTCAACCAGAGAATTGTGCAGCTCATTCTATAGTGAATGTTTAACACAACAGCATGTGTGAAGTTTCAAATTCAGAAGTAGATTATCCACTGTGGAAGATATTTTAAATCAGCAGTAATTTTCAAACTTCCGCTTCTTTGGCGTAACTTAAATAAAAAAAGATGGGACAAATTTCACCGCTAATTCAGTGAATTAAACAGTCTGTTGGAGCAACGAAACTCATTTCATATATGAATGTGTGTACATCTGAAAACCAAAGCTTCCTTTTCTAGGAACTGATTTTCATTTGCTGTTCGACCCTCCAATGTGTGTCTGATAACACAATTCCGGCAAAGCTGATAACACAGGTAATTCACTGATTTTAAGCAGGTATAAATGTTCTTCTGATGATACAGTTTTAGCTGTGGCATCTTCCTAGGCCATGAGAGGACATTTTCTCAACCGCTTTGTCATACTATCACAGTCACAATTTCATGTGTCTGTAATCGAGGCTGAACCACGTGAACACCGTACAAATCAATAGTGTCTTGTCTGACATATGGCATGACTGCAATGTATTGTATATTGACAACTGAGAGAAAAACAATAATACATTTCTTCTCCATATTTCATCTTACCCACTGGACCTTTGTAAGAGAGCTGTCAAAAATGGTGAGAATATTACACAAGAATGTATTTGACAACTGTTGAAATGTAAAGTGAGGTTATGAATTAAGAATCAATTTGAGGTTATGAAATATATTAGTTGCAGAAGCAAAAATTCCCATTCTTTGCCTTTCAAGAAAATGAATTTGAACAATTTGTACGCTTTGTCTGTTGAGAATGTCTTCATTTGATTGTCACTTGGCATGCAGCTACATATTTTGTTGGAAGTTGCTCAGTTTAAGGTATGTATTTATACCATTGCATTTGAGTGTCAGAGACCAAATGATGGAATTTCCTACCTCTTTCTTTTGAAATGTGCCTTTCATTCAAGACATACTTTACTAAAAATGTATAAATGTTATGTATTTGAAAAGCATAAATAATTTTTGTGTGTATTTATTGGAGTCTCTTACACAGTGACATTGATCCAAAAAGCTGACTGAAGAAGAAAATAAATGCAGTAAACATTTTCAAATGTTGTACTTGTTTGACTTGCCATGCATTCCTCATTTTCTTTTGGACTGATTTTCATAAAAAGAAGAGTGAACATAAATAGGGCTCTTTGTACTCCATAGAAGCAACTTGGGCACCTCGCATGTCTGTCAAAAGCACTGGAACACACTTAATGATTGACTGTTCACCATTTTACTTATTTTATTTTAATTTCCTCCAACATGGCAAACTCTCACATTCTGAAGTAAATGCCTGGATGGAGAACAATATGTACTCGGGTACAACAAGATCTGACTCATATTTTGATTCACAGGTTTGTTTCAGCAGAGATACTCTTGTTATATGCAATTCTCGATTAATGGCTTCAGAAATGACTCCTGTAACTTGCTTTGGTGCTTCATCACAGCACTTGTTCTGACTGCTCCACACTTCCTGAACTTAACAATAACTGTAAGAGCTTCAGCGGAGCATCTTTCAGTACTGTAGTGAGACACTGCTGAAAATTCTTCAACTGGAACAGTCTAGTCTAAAAGACGTTTTGCAGAGGTGCAAGGAATTCATTCAGAACAATGGAAATAATTTTCAGCTTCTATTGTAATCGGGGGAATCTCTGTATTTTGGAAGTGTTTGAATCTGGGGAAGCTAACCTCAACATTCATTTACTACAGGTAAATTGTTAGACCATTTGAGTAAATTCTTTAAAATTGGTGAAGGTGATGGAATAAATTTGTCTTCATTTTCACTTTTAAGCCAGGATGAACCAGCCCCTGCAGCACTTGGATTTTAATGGTGACCAACATGGCTGCAATGCTGTTCTTATTTAACAGTGGTAATTATATATCCTTATAATTGGTTAAATATGTTTCATATAAAAATGTTTAGCATGAATGGTGTCATTATTATATGTTATGTAAAGCTATGAGTACAATATTTCATACAATGAGTAGGTATTGTAATTATTTTACCAACAGTTTTTTAAACAACGCTATTTCGACTGCTTGTTACATAGAGTCGACTGATAGATAATTAATAATGAACTGGGAATGATGCAGAAGGAAGTGGTCGTGGCCTAATTTAAAGAATTATCCTGGCATTTTCCTGTTGAGACTAAAAAGGCCTTGGGTAAAATGACATACATTTCTCTTATGAATTACTATTATGTGCACCAATAAAGATTCAAGAACATAATGATTAAGCAGGATTTGAGGTTTTCATGGCAGTGAGTATGAAGACAGCCATCAACATCATGATTAACGATATATCAGGCACAGAGAAGCTAATCAGCAAACAGAGCAATCTTGCACAGTGAAAGCAGCACCTTCGTATCAAAAACAATGTAGACACACTTTGAAATATTCAAGTTCTAAATATAGTAAAAAGTTAAGGTTTTCATAATAAAGTCTGGAAGCACTAAATTTAGCACAAGCAAGTGAACATCGACTGATAAAGGGAAATTCTCTGTGCTATTAGGTCTGTGTACAGAGTTCATACACAAACCTGGCTTGTCGTTTAACACAAAGTTGGCTGCACTTGTTTTCTAAACCATAATCTAAAATTACGAAACACACTGAAGAAGCAATTAGTATTAATTATGACTTACTTACAAAGTCTTCACTTGATATCTGCTTCAATAAACTGATCACAAATCTTGGCTGCCAATGTTGATACACTGTGACAATAAAACCGTAAGCGAAAAACATATTTTTGCACACGAATCTTAAAATCGCGGTCTATCAACGCGCCATTTCTTTTTTTACTGATTTGAGTACCAATATGACGAACCTAACGGCGCAAAATTTAAAACATTTCGAGGAATACACCTATCAGTAATATAGATGTATCATTTTACCCAGTTATGTAATTTCAGTCTAGTCTCTCTACATTGACTCCATTGATAAATTTATATTACTAAATTAACAGACTGTAACTGTTTCCGAGTTTCTTGAATAGTGAGTGACTGTTGGCTTCTCAGGAAGGACTAGGCTCCATGGAGTAATTAAGTAGCTGTACCTCGTAAAATGAGGCTACACAAGTCGAACTAGATGGCACACTGTTGTGCGAACGTGTCCTTTGTAAGCGAGCACGTAGGCCTGCCCAATGGTTTAAATATTTCAGTTAGGCCTATTATAAACAGCCTATTTCTTTCAGGCCCACGTGGTAATAGGCTTTCACATCGATGGAAATTGTTTCTGTGTTTTGGAGTGTTCTGTGAAATACAACGTGTGCGTGGCACGTGATTTTACTCACGAGTGTGCGACACAATCTTTCTGCTGTTGGAACTGTAGTGGATTTATCATTGTCATTTTTTGTAGGACTCTTTTGTCTTCGTCTTTGACTCAAGACAACTAATACTAATTCTATGTACAACAAATACGGACGGGCGTGCTTTGTTCTTTACGTGCTTTTTGTGGAACTTGGGGCAAAAGACAAAGGATTTCGTTGTAGCTTTCGAAGGTTTCTTGCCCGACAACGCGTAAGCTGAGATGTTTCTTTGAGCGTTGACGCGATTTGGACTTGAGCTGGTGTAATCTGACCCAGTATGAATTCGGTCCCTCGTGGACAAAGAAACAGACGGCTCTTAAACTGTTGAGAGATATAAATGTGGATGTTTTCTGTTCATTATTGGAGACACGAATTGGCACACAGCAATGAATTTGAGTTAAAGACACGCAACTCGCTCCTTAATTATTCTTACTTCGGTTACCAGCTGAGAAATTAACATAAATAACACCTGTAAAACTAAACATGGCCTTAAATCTCTTCACTGTTTGAATGTAAAATACATTAAAGGATGCAAGTTAACTAGAAATCTTGCCAAGCATTTAGCGGAGTGTCCGTCTGATGTTAGGTGCGACCCGAAAATCGGTGCCTGTAACCACAGATCTGTATTTTCTGAAGCCGCGGGGAGAAGAACAAACCATAACCTAACAATTAACCAATTCTGTCCCATATCTGTTACTGTTTAACGAATCACGACACAGAATCTGAAATTGTTTTTCGTTACATTTCCTTAAATATCTCTAGTAAATGTTTCGAGCAACATTTAAAGAGCTCAATGAGACACATATTTTACTCCGTGCACTAATAATTTTGTACGAAGAGTTGGTTTTCAATTTTTTTTTGAAAATTAAATTTGAGGGGTCCTGTGATAGGGCTTGTAAGTGGTATAAACACGTGTAAATGAACTTGTCATACAAATTTTAATGTGAAACCCAGTATAGTATTTCAAAGACATTCGACGAATAATTCGAGATATAAAACATGCTGACGAATGGACGGACAACAAACCTTAGCATTATGCGTTCATTTTATGCTGTTTTTTTTTACAGAGAACACGTGTCAATTGCTTTCCTAAGCCGTGGATTTCCTAAGAAGAAAATCATGACAAATTGTTCAATAACACGATTCAAGGAGTTGATGTTGAACAGTTTTCTCCAACGTGTTATTATCCAACACCATGAACGAATTTTAGGGGCTTGCAACCAGTTTATTCAATTTTGTTTCCTAATTTACATGCTCATGAATACATTTTTCGACATGTAGCCTATAAAAACACACTAGAAGCCACTTACACACTCAGGGACTAATTTATCTTAATAGATAGATTAAAGAGTAACGCTCCGTTAAGAACTTTGAACAAACCAGTTTTAAACCTTATAATCTACATCTCAGTTCTATTTATTACGATCAGTTACTTATTTATAGACGAACGACCTTACAGTTCAGTTTCGTTTCACAATTGATATCTTTAACAGGTATAAGCCCCCCGGAGATTTCGTTCTGTCGTTGCATAACAACGCATCGGCGTAGTGGGGAAATGGAGAGTAGCTCCGAGGAAATACATATCAGCGCCAAACTGCGAGAACCCCCACGAAATCGGTTGCCTGGTCGTTTGGTAGGCAGGATAAAACAGCCGACGAAGACATTTGCTTAGACTGCAGCTGATACGCTGCCAAAAGAATTCTGCCAAGTGACGCAGGGTAGTAAAACATTCATATCTGTTTTCAAGGGGCACACAAATTGCCCATCACCAATGCAGAAATATTTGATGTAATCGGACAAATAATGAGTGCAGTATGAATTATATAATGAAATCTTTATTTATTATTTATTTAGTGTTCTGTCTGACGACAGGTCCATATGAACAGGATCCTTCCATCCTTTTCTCGGACTGGGACCTGTTCATATACGTTCTTGGCAGATGATCCAGAAGTGGTTTGCCATTGCCTTCTTCTGTGTGTGAATGGAGTAATTGTTGGGATGCCACGGAGGAAAACTCCGTGTTGCCTAGACCACGGCCTTGCCCAACACAAGTTATAAATTCGGGCACCGCCGGGAATCGAACCCGCGACGTCAGAAAAATGTACCTTCTAGAAATATTTCACCACAGGGTAACAAAAATTGGATAAAATTTAGACGTTAGAATCCTTACAAATATTTTAAGTATATTAGAGTAAGAGTGTCATATAATACCAATTGTAAAATATTGTATTTACAATTTATTTAACGACACTTTCACTATCTACAATATATAGCGTCAGTTGTAAAATAAAAATACAATACAGTGAATTTTATGATAGTTGTGTTTGCACATTAAAATGTTTATGAGCTGTGGCCAGATGCACATAGGCCAAGGAGAAAGGAATTTTAGGATTCGTTTACACAGAGCATGCAAGGGACATCAGACACTACCAAGCATAATCACGGTACGCCCTGGACATGCTTGGTCATATCCTCTAATACGCCTGCAGAACACACGATGGACATTCTCGGAGTGTAGCAGAAATTAAATAACTTAGACACATTAGACAGATTTTATATTTATAAAAATGATGGAAGCAAATGATGTCAAAGTCGCCATCTTATGTCAACGTTTCTGTGCTGTCTGATGTGATCATCGGAAATAGCAAAGACACGCCGAAGAGCAGGAATGTTGGCACACCTGATTGCCTTAAAAAATCTGAGCGATTCACGAGCGCAACCTAATGACGGTTGCTCACCGCGCAGATAATGAGCAGAAAGGTGAAACAATAGGTGGTGATTCGAAACCATGATGACGAAGATTGTGATGAGTAGTGGTGATTTACAACAGGAGAAAGCAAATGGTGCGTCATACAAGGAGTGGATCAAAAAGGTAGGAAGCCACAATGGCGTACGCTAAAGTAGAAACGTGGGAGGGGGTGATGACGTAGCATGCAAAATGGTGTTATGATAAGGGGTTAATAGCATTTTAAAGAATTTTGAATAAATGGTAATATTGTGCACAACTGTTTCAGTCTCTCTGAATAACGACGTTGTTTAGATTCAGTGACCTTAGCGTATTTATTATGTTCTGAACGAAATACCAGACGTTGGTAATGGCCCTGTAGGACTGAAATGTGCCTGGTGATGGTAAAATAGTTTGTTCTTGTATTATTTCTAGCCTGCAGCAGTCAGTGTGCTATCCTGTGCATTCTGGTCCTTGGGGACACACGTCATACTTCTCATTTCTTCGAATTAACATTCTGAGTAGATCCAAGAGTCGTTGTTTATCTTCTTCATTATAGGTGAAATCTGTCTCTGAAAACTGCACAGACTTTGTAATTGTAAACGTAATCATGGAGTAGATCTCTTAAAAATCCGATAGACGTTCAGGTGGCAACAAATTCACATCCCTGTGCGCTGAGTTACATGCACCCACTGCACACCTGTACCATAAGTCGCCAAAGTGAAGTCTTCCTTTCAAGCTTTCTGATTGAAATCGTGTAAACGTTTCTTTATTTCCTCCATTAGTGTTACATGTCACGACTGTCTGATGTAATAACCATGACAATATTTGTTGAATAGTATTATATGTGCTTTATTACGTTACAATCTAATTTAAGAAAACACTGAAGTTTAATTTTTTATAGAACACTCCGGGCGTATTAATCGATACTTTTATCGTCCGCTCCGGAATCTGTAAAAAGATAAAAAGATGCTGACCTTGAGACATTTCGACTTGTAGTCTATTTCTGTTAAGAAGAAGCAACGTACTGAGCAAGTTTTTTGTGTAAAGAAACCTAAAACAAGTTTTATCCGAACTAGTAGCGTTCATATTACATTAAATTTAAATCCCAACCCCGTCTCCATTTCAAGTGTTTAATTTTTTATTACAAATTAACAGCAGCGAATCATACGTTACGTGCTTAGCCTTTCTTGAGCGATTTCTTGTTTAATTAATCTAATTACCTGGATTTAGGATGACGAACTATGGATTAATCAGTGATATTCTTGGCCTGTAAGACATCATCTGCATAACACCTTTAAAAATCAAGATCACAAATGACAGGATAATGTTTTTGTTACAAGGACATCTTTGAATTAAGTATATCAGCAGAATTCTGAACTGTGGATAATGAAAGAGTTGGAAATATACATAAAACTCCATATTTCAACATAACAATTTATTATTGCTTTCAAAGTTGTGCAATTATAAATATCATTGAAAGATTTCCATCAAAACTGTGATTTACATGTACACGTATGGCTGATGACGAAACAATTATATATATAAGGACAATATCAAATTGATGGTCTGTGAACCCACACACACTCCACTCTCACACGTAAGTTGCATGTGTACGCTAATCGCACTGACCAAGAAACATCAACACAGTTTTCGTGGCAACTTTTCGTTCATACGTGACCCAGTTAAATATTTACATAAGACAGACTAAATGAAGTACACGCACTCGCGTTCTCTGTACAGATTAATACATTTGTAATTGAGAGATTTTGGACGTGCATGCAAACAAGAAATTAGTGGCGAACCACATAAATATGTCTGAATAAGATGATTGGATGCAGTTGGCTCATCCTGGTCTAGAATTCAACGGTGTAAGGAGGTGCAGTATTATTTACCCCCCCCCCCCTCCTTAACTATCGTATCACAATTTTTTTTCCCCATAATAATAGCGATAATATGCAGAACATTGCTTTCATATTCCTCTGTAATGTTAAACGCTTAAAATTTCTTCGTGCTAAGTAAAATTACAAATCAATAACTAAAGTTTAAATCGTCGAATTCGATTACTATTTTAATTAAGTTTTGGGCAAAATATTCTGAAACATTTCCATTGAGCGCCTTGGCACAGTTTAGACATTGTTTTGATCATAATAGGGCCTGCAAGAACCTTTTTTAATGACTACTTCCAACTGGTTAGACTTGTATCCAAAACATTGGCTGCTTGAAAGAAGGAAATAATCAGAAGTGTTCTCCATTTTGTCATAAATCACACAGTCGAATGTCTTATGAAAAAGTTGCCTCTTGCTTACGTAGAACGTAATATGTACTAACAATTAGACCACAATTGTTTCAAAATTGACATCATTTTAAAAATACAAAAACACTCTACAAAGAAATAACTTAAAATTAAGTAATACTACTAATACTTTTAATAAACAACGAGATATTAACTGCAACTTCTCATTACTGGAGTACTATAAGAAACAGAACTTTGTAAAGGCAAGGATTCATTAGGTTGGCAGTTATTGTTTAATTGTTAATTAACTTGATTAATAAAATAAGTGCAAGGCTTTCGTTTCTCCGGGGCCATAACACCAATTAGACTTTTGTTCAGACTGCTGATGTCTTGATTTCAAATAATGACTATTCATATTTGAGCTCTGCTTTCGAAATACGTCATTAATCTGAAACAACAAATACCTGCACTCCTGTTGGTGCATTTATTATTTAATATTACATCAGAGTTTTATCTATGAAATACAACAGATCTACAGTTAGGAATCCCCTGGTGCATTACGTTTTATAAACGCGAATGCGTGGAACGACAGATTATTGTTTACCAAAGTCCTTTGTTTTTTATAATTTTCAGAATTACTAAAAGGTACACTGGAACACGTGTGCGTCTTCAGTTGGACAAGCCGATTTATACAAAAAAAAAGTTACTGAATCCTCGTAGATTAATTGTGAAAACAACACTAAAATATTTTATGACATACGATGTTATTTATGTTGTCGAGATTTGTGTTCGTGGCACTGGAATCACTGCGAGAAATCATGAGACTCTTAACGACTGTAATAGAACTCTGGCTCCCAAACGCATTTCTGAATATGTTTGCATAAGTAGTCCGTGAAGTTCTGACAGTGATTATAAAGTTGGTACAAATCAAATGTTTGCTGTCAATATTTAACGTAAATCTTATGACACGTGCATTTGTAAGTACTTTCCTTCCTTGGCCTGAAAATTAAATAGAATATGGACAGAGACCGCGTTGCCTCAAGCCGAATTCTAGATGGAAACCTTAATCTATTTAGGACTCGTTCCAAAGCTTATACAGAGCGCCGAACCTACCTTTTATAAGATGATATAGTTGCGTCATATTGTGATAACCATTTATTAATTAATTATTCGGTTTTGGTCCGTCTAATCACAATTCAAATTTAAAATTTAAAATTTACAATTAAGATAATTAAAATATCATTTGATGTTCCTCATCGAACAATCGATTTACATTTGGAACATCTTTTTACAACATGTTGCATATCAGAAATTTTAATTAGGTTTTAAGTTTATAATTTTAACTTTTACACCTGAAGATGGTTTATATAGAAACCGAAACATGTTGTAAAAAGATGTTCCAAATGTAAATCGATTGTTCGATGAGGAACATCAAATTATATTTTAATTATCTTAATTGTAAATTTTAAATTTTAAATTTGAATTGTGATTAGACGGACCAAAACCGAATAATTAATTACCTTTTATACTCAACAGCTTTGTAATTAACGACAAAATATCATATTAATAACAACTCATATTTTTCAATGTGACCTGGAAATGTAAGTACATATGTTTTTGTACATGTGTTAAGGACATTTGGCACTTAGCTTTGTGGCGGTACTTAACTCAGCACCGAACAAAAACAACAAAGTTCCTTACGTAAATATTTCGTCGACATAGATTCATTTCCTAAAATGCGTACAGTCTTCTTAATGAATATGCCTTCCTATGATTAGGAAGAAATGCAGTCTTTTGATGTGGGTTTTGGTGTTTGATGAAATGACGATGGATTCTCTAAGTAAGAGTTCTTCACAACTCTCTAAGAGTACAAGAAGAGAATGTGAATTGGCGGTGAAGTTAAAACGGCTTTATTCCGCCGTTTCGGCAACACAGCAACTATCCCAAATTCATGTTTGTGCCTAGAATGAAGTTGTAAATAAGAGCTATCGTAAAACTGAATATGCATTTGCAATTTCCTGAAAAATTTTTCTTGTTATATTAGCATTTAAAAACGAAATTATGGAACTATTTATTCCAGAATATTTAAATTATTACATAACTTGCCTGCAGGGACTCACACACTTTGTCCTGAAACTTTCTGTTCTACAGTGGACTGTCAAATTTTTGTTTATTTAGGAGTATTGAACAATTAATGTCGAACTTCAGACTTCAGTTACGGGAAAGGAGTTTCGCGTCATGATGACGATGACGAGTGATGACAGACTCGATGACGATGACTTCCTTTGGCAGCACTCGCGGCCAGAGGCACTGCGCGTGCTCTGAGTCGCATATTTCTGTTCTTCATGAATGACTGCGCGCTGCGCCATGTTCCTCAATAAGGGATGTTGTCTCTGAGGTACGCCTGCTTCCTGTACTCCTGTTTGAGGCATTTCCCCCACCACGACCGCTTCACGCACAGCTTCTCTGGCTTCAGCACAAAGCATTTGGTTTGCACAATGTTGAAGAACAGTTTCCCTATGAGATTGGCTGGACCAGTGTCGGCCATCTTCAAGCACGTCCGAAATCTGCACACACAAAAAAAAGAAAGTTACGTGGGAAAGCATTTCACATTGAAATACAAAATGTCTTTAACCACGCGTATAGAAGCTTCCAAAAGTTTCAAGAACTTTTATTTTTGGTATTTAAGCAAGAAGGGGACGGGACTAATTAGTAGCGCGGAAGCATAAACGATCAGATGCTCGAAAGTTAAATCAATCGCTGTTTCTAGTGAGTTACTTTCTTGGCAGTTGGCTGTTTCGAGTTAGGTGCTCTTTGAAGTGAATCAGATGTTTCAGAGACAAAATCCAGAATTCGTGTTTAAGGTGTTTAATTATGTCAGGTTACAGGAGGAAATCAGCCAACTTGTGTGTACTTTGCTGCCATGTCGTAAGGCAGGACCGCCAAGTAGAACCTCAGGAACATCTGACAGTACTGAAAACTGTCTCTCTCCGCGTGACAAGCTGTCAGTCACTCATCTGCCTTGTTGTTTGAATCTCGCAGCAGCACGGCGCCTTCCGCTTGCTGGGGACGCTCAAATGAAATTTACCTTCCGGCAGTAAGACCCATGACAGGCGTCAGAATTCACAGCCAAGAACTTCTGATAACTGAAATACGTACGATACGAGGGCAGAGATTTGTTGGGATTTCCGTGATACGGGAAGTTTTCTAATCTCGAGTTTTGTAGCCAAATGCAATTTATAAACTTAGATGAGGATTATAAAATTTTATGTTGAAGGACCTCAAAGCAACCGACAAGAACTAATGATAATTTACACAAGTCGATTAAACATACTTCAAAATACAACATAACTTACAACACACAGGCAAATGCATTTTTATAGAATTAAAATTGTATCTGAAGAATACTTACTTAGAAATTCAACTCTTACCTGCTTTAGTAATTGTTTCCAGAGACACACGGACACTTAACGAACTAAAACTTACCTTTTGCTCGGAGCGTCCCAAATCATTTGCCCGCGAAAATAGTCTACAGACACAAACAGCACAGGAGGGAAATAATTTCTAGACACCAAGCCTAAATATTGTATGAAATTAAACGTTGGATTATGCTACAGAGTTATTCTTGAGAAGCTGATAGTTGCTAAGATCGTAAACGAAATGTATACCTCTTACACGACGTCATAATTATCATAATGCCCAAGTTTTTTGGTTCTGACGGCGGTCATCTGGGTTATGACGCCGTGTATGTCGACGTTTCGGAGGAAAGTACCACCTCCATCTTCATAATCGCACTACATAGTGCTACATCCCAGAAGACAGCCTTCGTCACATTGGTCACCGTGAAAGCCTCAGATCTAGCCATTTTGATTATTTTTGTCAGCGGAGAGTTTCAGCTTTGACCTTCGAGGGTAATTTTAATGTTCTTTTACCAAACTCGGACAACGGCGTTTTATATCGATTTTTATTACACCGAGTTTGATGTGCCGAGGACCTTCTCCAGCAAACAGGTTTCAGCAACAAGTTGTTTACACGTTGAAGTGAGTGGTTTGTGTTTGACTGTCAAAGGGGGTTTAGGTACCGCGCTACTTAAGAGGCCGTCGTGAATTCTCTTACGGGGCTGCTCGTTACAGTCAGAACCAGAGCGGAATTGGTCGTTCTTGCATTGTAGAATCAGTACGAAATGAACTCACGCAATTATACGTGACTGTGTAAGACTTGAGGTTCTCACAGCGGTGAGTATGAAGATTTCCGTCTTCTGGGTTGTTGCGCTGTGTAGTCTGGTCGATGTTAACCAACGTTTCAGAGGTCATACTGCCTCCGTCATCAGGGCCCTGATGACGGAGGCGGTATGACCTCTGAAACGTTGATGAACATCGACCAGACTATACAACGCAACAACCCAGAAGACAGAAATCTTCATACTCATCGCCCTGATGATGGAGGCAGTATGACCTCTGAAACGTTGGTTAACATCGACCATACTACACAGCGCAGCAACCCAGAAGACAGAAATCTTCATACTCATCGCCCTGATGATGGAGGCAGTATGACCTCTGAAACGTTGGTTAACATCGACCATACTACACAGCGCAGCAACCCAGAAGACAGAAATCTTCATACTCATCGCCCTGATGATGGAGGCAGTATGACCTCTGAAACGTTGGTTAACATCGACCAGACTACACAGCGCAGCAACCCAGAAGACAGAAATCTTCATACTCATCGCCCTGATGATGGAGGCAGTATGACCTCTGAAACGTTGGTTAACATCGACCAGACTACACAGCGCAACAACCCAGAAGACAGAAATCTTCATACTCTGATGACGGAGGCAGTATGACCTCTGAAACGTTGGTTAACATCGACCATACTACAGAGCGCAACAACCCAGAAGACAGAAATCTTCATACTCTGACGATGGAGGCAGTATGACCTCTGAAACGTTGTTTAACATCGACCAGACTACACAGCACAACAACCCAGAAGACAGAAATCTTCATACTCTGATGACGGAGGCAGTATGACCTCTGAAACGTTGGTTAACATCGACCATACTACAGAGCGCAACAACCCAGAAGACAGAAATCTTCATACTCTGACGATGGAGGCAGTATGACCTCTGAAACGTTGGTTAACATCGACCAGACTACAGAGCGCAACAACCCAGAAGACAGAAATCTTCATACTCTGACGATGGAGGCAGTATGACCTCTGAAACGTTGGTTAACATCGACCAGACTACACAGCGCAACAACCCAGAAGACAGAAATCTTCATACTCTGATGACGGAGGCAGTATGACCTCTGAAACGTTGGTTAACATCGACCATACTACAGAGCGCAACAACCCAGAAGACAGAAATCTTCATACTCTGACGATGGAGGCAGTATGACCTCTGAAACGTTGGTTAACATCGACCAGACTACACAGCGCAACAACCCAGAAGACAGAAATCTTCATACTCTGATGACGGAGGCAGTATGACCTCTGAAACGTTGGTTAACATCGACCATACTACAGAGCGCAACAACCCAGAAGACAGAAATCTTCATACTCTGACGATGGAGGCAGTATGACCTCTGAAACGTTGGTTAACATCGACCAGACTACACAGCGCAACAACCCAGAAGACAGAAATCTTCATACTCTGATGACGGAGGCAGTATGACCTCTGAAACGTTGGTTAACATCGACCATACTACAGAGCGCAACAACCCAGAAGACAGAAATCTTCATACTCTGACGATGGAGGCAGTATGACCTCTGAAACGTTGGTTAACATCGACCAGACTACACAGCGCAACAACCCAGAAGACAGAAATCTTCATACTCTGATGACGGAGGCAGTATGACCTCTGAAACGTTGGTTAACATCGACCAGACTACAGAGCGCAACAACCCAGAAGACAGAAATCTTCATACTCTGACGATGGAGGCAGTATGACCTCTGAAACGTTGGTTAACATCGACCAGACTACACAGCGCAACAACCCAGAAGACAGAAATCTTCATACTCTGATGACGGAGGCAGTATGACCTCTGAAACGTTGGTTAACATCGACCAGACTACACAAAGCAACAACCCAGAAGACAGAAATCTTCATACTCTGATGACGGAGGCAGTATGACATCTGAAACGTTGGTAAAAATCGACCAGACTACACAGCGCAACAACCCAGAAGACAGAAATCTTCATACTCTGATGACGGAGGCAGTATGACCTCTGAAACGTTGGTTAACATCGACCAGACTACAGAGCGCAACAACCCAGAAGACAGAAATCTTCATACTCTGACGATGGAGGCAGTATGACCTCTGAAACGTTGGTTAACATCGACCAGACTACACAGCGCAACAACCCAGAAGACAGAAATCTTCATACTCTGATGACGGAGGCAGTATGACCTCTGAAACGTTGGTTAACATCGACCAGACTACACAAAGCAACAACCCAGAAGACAGAAATCTTCATACTCTGATGACGGAGGCAGTATGACCTCTGAAACGTTGGTTAACATCGACCAGACTACAGAGCGCAACAACCCAGAAGACAGAAATCTTCATACTCTGATGACGGAGGCAGTATGACCTCTGAAACGTTGGTTAACATCGACCAGACTACACAGCGCAACAACCCAGAAGACAGAAATCTTCATACTCTGATGACGGAGGCAGTATGACCTCTGAAACGTTGGTTAACATCGACCAGACTACACAAAGCAACAACCCAGAAGACAGAAATCTTCATACTCTGATGACGGAGGCAGTATGACATCTGAAACGTTGGTAAAAATCGACCAGACTACACAGCGCAACAACCCAGAAGACAGAAATCTTCATACTCTGATGACGGAGGCAGTATGACCTCTGAAACGTTGGTTAACATCGACCAGACTACAGAGCGCAACAACCCAGAAGACAGAAATCTTCATACTCTGACGATGGAGGCAGTATGACCTCTGAAACGTTGGTTAACATCGACCAGACTACACAGCGCAACAACCCAGAAGACAGAAATCTTCATACTCTGATGACGGAGGCAGTATGACCTCTGAAACGTTGGTTAACATCGACCAGACTACACAAAGCAACAACCCAGAAGACAGAAATCTTCATACTCTGATGACGGAGGCAGTATGACCTCTGAAACGTTGGTTAACATCGACCAGACTACACAAAGCAACAACCCAGAAGACAGAAATCTTCATACTCTGATGACGGAGGCAGTATGACCTCTGAAACGTTGGTTAACATCGACCAGACTACACAAAGCAACAACCCAGAAGACAGAAATCTTCATACTCTGATGACGGAGGCAGTATGACCTCTGAAACGTTGGTTAACATCGACCAGACTACAGAGCGCAACAACCCAGAAGACAGAAATCTTCATACTCTGATGACGGAGGCAGTATGACCTCTGAAACGTTGGTTAACATCGACCAGACTACACAAAGCAACAACCCAGAAGACAGAAATCTTCATACTCTGATGACGGAGGCAGTATGACCTCTGAAACGTTGGTTAACATCGACCAGACTACAGAGCGCAACAACCCAGAAGACAGAAATCTTCATACTCTGACGATGGAGGCAGTATGACCTCTGAAACGTTGGTTAACATCGACCAGACTACACAGCGCAACAACCCAGAAGACAGAAATCTTCATACTCTGATGACGGAGGCAGTATGACCTCTGAAACGTTGGTTAACATCGACCAGACTACACAAAGCAACAACCCAGAAGACAGAAATCTTCATACTCTGATGACGGAGGCAGTATGACCTCTGAAACGTTGGTTAACATCGACCAGACTACAGAGCGCAACAACCCAGAAGACAGAAATCTTCATACTCTGATGACGGAGGCAGTATGACCTCTGAAACGTTGGTTAACATCGACCAGACTACACAGCGCAACAACCCAGAAGACAGAAATCTTCATACTCTGATGACGGAGGCAGTATGACCTCTGAAACGTTGGTTAACATCGACCAGACTACACAAAGCAACAACCCAGAAGACAGAAATCTTCATACTCTGATGACGGAGGCAGTATGACATCTGAAACGTTGGTAAAAATCGACCAGACTACACAGCGCAACAACCCAGAAGACAGAAATCTTCATACTCTGATGACGGAGGCAGTATGACCTCTGAAACGTTGGTTAACATCGACCAGACTACAGAGCGCAACAACCCAGAAGACAGAAATCTTCATACTCTGACGATGGAGGCAGTATGACCTCTGAAACGTTGGTTAACATCGACCAGACTACACAGCGCAACAACCCAGAAGACAGAAATCTTCATACTCTGATGACGGAGGCAGTATGACCTCTGAAACGTTGGTTAACATCGACCAGACTACACAAAGCAACAACCCAGAAGACAGAAATCTTCATACTCTGATGACGGAGGCAGTATGACCTCTGAAACGTTGGTTAACATCGACCAGACTACACAAAGCAACAACCCAGAAGACAGAAATCTTCATACTCTGATGACGGAGGCAGTATGACCTCTGAAACGTTGGTTAACATCGACCAGACTACACAAAGCAACAACCCAGAAGACAGAAATCTTCATACTCTGATGACGGAGGCAGTATGACCTCTGAAACGTTGGTTAACATCGACCAGACTACAGAGCGCAACAACCCAGAAGACAGAAATCTTCATACTCTGATGACGGAGGCAGTATGACCTCTGAAACGTTGGTTAACATCGACCAGACTACACAAAGCAACAACCCAGAAGACAGAAATCTTCATACTCTGATGACGGAGGCAGTATGACCTCTGAAACGTTGGTTAACATCGACCAGACTACACAGCGCAACAACCCAGAAGACAGAAATCTTCATACTCTGATGACGGAGGCAGTATGACCTCTGAAACGTTGGTTAACATCGACCAGACTACACAAAGCAACAACCCAGAAGACAGAAATCTTCATACTCTGATGACGGAGGCAGTATGACCTCTGAAACGTTGGTTAACATCGACCAGACTACACAAAGCAACAACCCAGAAGACAGAAATCTTCATACTCTGATGACGGAGGCAGTATGACCTCTGAAACGTTGGTTAACATCGACCAGACTACAGAGCGCAACAACCCAGAAGACAGAAATCTTCATACTCTGATGACGGAGGCAGTATGACCTCTGAAACGTTGGTTAACATCGACCAGACTACACAAAGCAACAACCCAGAAGACAGAAATCTTCATACTCTGATGACGGAGGCAGTATGACCTCTGAAACGTTGGTTAACATCGACCAGACTACACAGCGCAACAACCCAGAAGACAGAAATCTTCATACTCTGATGACGGAGGCAGTATGACCTCTGAAACGTTGGTTAACATCGACCAGACTACACAAAGCAACAACCCAGAAGACAGAAATCTTCATACTCTGATGACGGAGGCAGTATGACCTCTGAAACGTTGGTTAACATCGACCAGACTACACAAAGCAACAACCCAGAAGACAGAAATCTTCATACTCTGATGACGGAGGCAGTATGACCTCTGAAACGTTGGTTAACATCGACCAGACTACACAGCGCAACAACCCAGAAGACAGAAATCTTCATACTCTGATGACGGAGGCAGTATGACCTCTGAAACGTTGGTTAACATCGACCAGACTACACAAAGCAACAACCCAGAAGACAGAAATCTTCATACTCTGATGACGGAGGCAGTATGACCTCTGAAACGTTGGTTAACATCGACCAGACTACACAAAGCAACAACCCAGAAGACAGAAATCTTCATACTCTGATGACGGAGGCAGTATGACCTCTGAAACGTTGGTTAACATCGACCAGACTACACAGCGCAACAACCCAGAAGACAGAAATCTTCATACTCTGATGACGGAGGCAGTATGACCTCTGAAACGTTGGTTAACATCGACCAGACTACACAAAGCAACAACCCAGAAGACAGAAATCTTCATACTCTGATGACGGAGGCAGTATGACCTCTGAAACGTTGGTTAACATCGACCAGACTACACAAAGCAACAACCCAGAAGACAGAAATCTTCATACTCTGATGACGGAGGCAGTATGACCTCTGAAACGTTGGTTAACATCGACCAGACTACAGAGCGCAACAACCCAGAAGACAGAAATCTTCATACTCTGATGACGGAGGCAGTATGACCTCTGAAACGTTGGTTAACATCGACCAGACTACACAAAGCAACAACCCAGAAGACAGAAATCTTCATACTCTGATGACGGAGGCAGTATGACCTCTGAAACGTTGGTTAACATCGACCAGACTACACAGCGCAACAACCCAGAAGACAGAAATCTTCATACTCTGATGACGGAGGCAGTATGACCTCTGAAACGTTGGTTAACATCGACCAGACTACACAAAGCAACAACCCAGAAGACAGAAATCTTCATACTCTGATGACGGAGGCAGTATGACCTCTGAAACGTTGGTTAACATCGACCAGACTACACAGCGCAACAACCCAGAAGACAGAAATCTTCATACTCTGATGACGGAGGCAGTATGACCTCTGAAACGTTGGTTAACATCGACCAGACTACACAGCGCAACAACCCAGAAGACAGAAATCTTCATACTCTGATGACGGAGGCAGTATGACCTCTGAAACGTTGGTTAACATCGACCAGACTACACAGCGCAACAACCCAGAAGACAGAAATCTTCATACTCTGATGACGGAGGCAGTATGACCTCTGAAACGTTGGTTAACATCGACCAGACTACACAAAGCAACAACCCAGAAGACAGAAATCTTCATACTCTGATGACGGAGGCAGTATGACCTCTGAAACGTTGGTTAACATCGACCAGACTACACAAAGCAACAACCCAGAAGACAGAAATCTTCATACTCTGATGACGGAGGCAGTATGACCTCTGAAACGTTGGTTAACATCGACCAGACTACACAGCGCAACAACCCAGAAGACAGAAATCTTCATACTCTGATGACGGAGGCAGTATGACCTCTGAAACGTTGGTTAACATCGACCAGACTACACAAAGCAACAACCCAGAAGACAGAAATCTTCATACTCTGATGACGGAGGCAGTATGACCTCTGAAACGTTGGTTAACATCGACCAGACTACACAAAGCAACAACCCAGAAGACAGAAATCTTCATACTCTGATGACGGAGGCAGTATGACCTCTGAAACGTTGGTTAACATCGACCAGACTACACAAAGCAACAACCCAGAAGACAGAAATCTTCATACTCTGATGACGGAGGCAGTATGACCTCTGAAACGTTGGTTAACATCGACCAGACTACACAGCGCAACAACCCAGAAGACAGAAATCTTCATACTCTGATGACGGAGGCAGTATGACCTCTGAAACGTTGGTTAACATCGACCAGACTACACAAAGCAACAACCCAGAAGACAGAAATCTTCATACTCTGATGACGGAGGCAGTATGACCTCTGAAACGTTGGTTAACATCGACCAGACTACACAAAGCAACAACCCAGAAGACAGAAATCTTCATACTCTGATGACGGAGGCAGTATGACCTCTGAAACGTTGGTTAACATCGACCAGACTACACAAAGCAACAACCCAGAAGACAGAAATCTTCATACTCTGATGACGGAGGCAGTATGACCTCTGAAACGTTGGTTAACATCGACCAGACTACACAAAGCAACAACCCAGAAGACAGAAATCTTCATACTCTGATGACGGAGGCAGTATGACCTCTGAAACGTTGGTTAACATCGACCAGACTACACAAAGCAACAACCCAGAAGACAGAAATCTTCATACTCTGATGACGGAGGCAGTATGACCTCTGAGACGTTGGTTAACATCGACCAGACTACACAAAGCAACAACCCAGAAGACAGAAATCTTCATACTCTGATGACGGAGGCAGTATGACCTCTGAAACGTTGGTTAACATCGACCAGACTACACAAAGCAACAACCCAGAAGACAGAAATCTTCATACTCTGATGACGGAGGCAGTATGACCTCTGAAACGTTGGTTAACATCGACCAGACTACACAAAGCAACAACCCAGAAGACAGAAATCTTCATACTCTGATGACGGAGGCAGTATGACCTCTGAAACGTTGGTTAACATCGACCAGACTACACAAAGCAACAACCCAGAAGACAGAAATCTTCATACTCTGATGACGGAGGCAGTATGACCTCTGAAACGTTGGTTAACATCGACCAGACTACACAGCGCAACAACCCAGAAGACAGAAATCTTCATACTCTGATGACGGAGGCAGTATGACCTCTGAAACGTTGGTTAACATCGACCAGACTACACAAAGCAACAACCCAGAAGACAGAAATCTTCATACTCTGATGACGGAGGCAGTATGACCTCTGAAACGTTGGTTAACATCGACCAGACTACACAAAGCAACAACCCAGAAGACAGAAATCTTCATACTCTGATGACGGAGGCAGTATGACCTCTGAAACGTTGGTTAACATCGACCAGACTACACAAAGCAACAACCCAGAAGACAGAAATCTTCATACGTGACTGTGTCTTCGGGTCGCATTGTCAAAATACAGAATCAAAACGTAAAAGACCAATTACAGGGGAAGTACCACAGCCATTTATCATAAAGTCTCAACTAATGATTGGAATATTTTGAGCCCAATTTGCATTTGATATACAGCCTACATTTTGAGAGATGGTCTTCATTAATCCAAATTTATCGTTGGGAGTTCAGTGGTGCTGCATATGAAAACACGCAAGGACTCTCATGTGGTCTATGTTTTCTAGAACATTTGTTTCCACGAGAGGAAGAGATTTTGTCTGTCCCCACTTTAATCGTCTAATGGCGCACATTTTTGTTGCACTCTGTTCAAAAGAATAAATTAATCGTTTTATAGCCCAAATTCGACAGTCTAATAAAAATATACCTTAGAGATAAAGGAATAAATTATAAAAATTCGGATGAAAGAAAATATCTTAGAACAGTCAGCCGCCAAAGTCGAGCGCTGTATACCCGTAATATTAAGGCTTTGACCGGGATGTTCTTTTGTTAAATCTTATGTGGTACCGCCTGATTCGACTTCTAATGGTTAAGTGAAGTGTTTTCTTCGCGGTACGGTCTGGATTCGTAAATATTATGAAGACGAGCTTCGGCTTCAAAGGGTTAACCAGCTGATTTTCGTAATGGTGAGGTGTAGTGTTTTCTTCGCGGTACGGACTGAATTCATAAATAATATTCAGACGATCTTCGGCTTCAAAGGGTTAATCATAAAAGGCTACAATTAGAGTCTCAAGGACTTTGTTCGCGACTGCGTTGACGGGGTGATCGCCAGTGGTTTACGTTGTCGTCGACGTGGGAGAACTCCAGGATGTCAAGGTCAGGGTAATGTGCGCTATGACATGACGTCAGCAGCTCATGTCTGCATGCTTATGCACCATCTGTAATGAGGTTAAAAGTTTCAAAAATATTTATATGATGTTTCGCAACTATTTCCTTGAATAATCTGCATCTGTGGCACCTTCTCCGTTGGGTTTCGTGTATGTTTTCCTGAACATACAGCGATTGTGACGTTGTTGGTCAGGGTTATGACGCCGTGGTACCGTTGTTTCGGAGAAACATACTCCTTCCATCTTCAGCCCCGAAGTATCTCTGTGTTGGATTCACACTGTGAATGTGTCATTCCTAATTATGGACTTGTGTGTGTTTTAGCCGATAGGAACTCGTTAATTCTAGCACCAGAGAGTGACACCATGCAGTCTTTGGGTGATTTAGTGATCGATTTGTGCCATTTTTACGACACTTTTTCAAGTACTAAGGCTTCTTATAGAATGCAAAAATATCGTGAATGGTAGGCGGTGAATTTATTGAACAGTTCAGCTTCTCAAGAAATGATTGAATGAGTGCTTAATCTCAATCCGTAGAGCTAAGAACCCGAGGTTCGAACCGGGCACAAGACTGAACTGTCGTCGTCTTTGAAGACTACTTGGTCACGACACGCAGAATCAATGCATCTCGTATTCGTCAAACGCAACTCCGCCCTTCACTGGTGTGCACAAATGAATCGAAAAACGATAAGTTTCCCAAAAAAATGCAAAGTAAGTCCTTTTCATCTTGTCCACAGACAGACCGACAATCGAAGATGGCTGTCTTCTGGGTTCGCCCTGAGGCGGCAATGGCTTCTGAAACGTCGGTGAACTTCTACCAGACTACAAGGCGCAACAACCCAGAAGACAGCCAGCAATCTTTATACTCGGTGCCGTGAGAACCTCAAATCTCATAGATCGACCACCGTCTTTTGCAACCTGTGCTTCAAAACTCACCACTGCGTGTCTCTACCATTAGGATACATTCTTATACGGTACCCGAAAAATCGTCTTAGTCCTACACGGTCATTTCTCCCTTCTAGTCTAAGACGTCTTTGTGATCGCCTGTGCTGATTGGCTTTGTATCTTCCCTGCTCATATGTTGGCTTTTATCAGGCCCTGAAGTCAATCACCAATCCAATGCTCCAATCAGTAAAATCCCCCAGAAATTCGGCATCATTTGGAGCTTAAACACTTTCCTTTACGGCTGGACCGAGGCCAAGCTGAAGAGTTTCCTTCCTTCGCTGCCTCGTACGAAAGAATTGCTGCCTGTCCTTCGATTTACCTCGTCTTCTCCTCTCCCTAAGCGTTTTCCTTGATTTGGTTCACTTTCGTGCAGTAGTCGGAACAAGTAACATGATGTTAACGATTCTTCTGTTCTCCCCCCACACCCATATTTCTTCTGCGTTTCCATTATACGCTTGCTGGACGAGTTCTATTCATCATCTCTGCAGTGACCCAACTGCGTCTTCAGAACGACCTGTGGGCTATTCAAAACCTTAACAACAGTTAATATATTTCACATTTCGTAGGACATCTTTACCCGATTGAAGGACATTCTTCTTCAGCCAGAATCTGTCAGGTTATTGTCGTCGGACTGTGGGACTTCCAGAAAGGATTTCTGTTTGTGATTTTTGATTCTGCAAATGTTTTGTTCCGTAGCCTCCAATGTGCAGGGTTTCCCAGTTCAGTTTACGTCCTGACTAATAATTTTGGTTACAGCGCACATGAAGACTGGTCTCTATCATCAGACAAACTAGATTCACTTATAAGTAGCTCATATTGTTTTGAACCCTGAAGGTTACGACAGATTCCCATTTGACCAAATCCTGATTCAGTTTGATCGACTCTTACACACCAGATTTCCCATATATATTTTAATATCCTCCCGTCTACCTCGGGATCCCCTTCCAGCTGAAATGCTGCATATAGCTTTCATCCCCCCCCTCCCATGCGTGCTACATGTCTTGCCATTCTCATCGCCCTTCATTTAAATCTCAAGTTAGTGACCAGTACAAATTACAAAGATTTTCCATCTTCGTCATATAATACGTATATTTGTTCAATCAGGTTTAAGAAAAATCGATTATCTCGCAATGGCAACGTATATCGATATGTTGAAACAATATCAGTGTACCGACATATCGATTATCTCGCAATGGTAACGTATATCGATATGTTGAAACAATATCAGTGTATCGACGTATCGATTATCTCGTAATGGCAATGTATATCGATATGTTGAAACAATATCAGTGTATCGGCATATCGATTATCTCGCAATGGTAACGTATATCGATATGTTGAAACAATATCAGTGTATCGACATATCGATTATCTCGCAATGGCAATGTATATCGATATGTTGAAACAATATCAGTGTATCGATAGATTACGCGTTGTTCATTATTTCCATTTAAGAGTGATATGGCGTGTAAGTGAAATTGCGAGTTCTTGTTGTGTGGTTAGAATTGCGTACGTAAGAGACATCCAGACCACAGTAAAGGTTGATAGAAATTCTTTTAATGCTTCTCTGTAGGCCTACCACGTAAAATGTGGAAAATTAATTCTTCATTTCTTCATGCACACGCAATGTCCCGACAGATGAATACAATTTTAAATAAATTATGTTTCGCAAACGACAAACGCTGACAAAGAAATATTAAAAATTTACTCTAAATCCACTTCTGTGCAGCAGATACATTGATGGTGGTGGTTTGTACTATGTATGTGCATAAACCCCTATAAGGATTAGGAGTCCTCTTTAAACTGCAGGAATTCATTAACAGAACAAAAGGGGTGTGTATTTTGGTATCTTTTTAATCTGCTTTGAATGTCTTTTTATCCAAAATTGCTTTGAGACTGGGTGGTAGATTGTTTAAGATTCTGATACGTACATAACATTACATTTCTTGGATCCATAGGTTAGCCAGACTATAATAGGATGTGGAATAAGTCATCAGAAAATATAATACGTATATACGAGTACAATTCAAACTATTATAAACTTTTCGCATAGTATAAATAAAAATTTCATGTAATGTAATGAACTGTTTGAAATAAAGTCACACATACACAGCAAATTAATTATAACCCATTTATGCAAGTAAACACCGAGTCATTTTAAAATATCAGGAATTCATCAACATTTAAGTACCTTTAAGCTGCTTTAAATTGTGACTTTTATTCGTAAGACTCGTGAGACAAGATGTCAAACTGTTGAAAACTTTGTTGCACTTTTGTGAGTTGGTCTTATTACTTGCGCTGAGACTGCGTACAGTGGAATTTGTCAGAAAATGTTCTTTGTTATTTACAATTAAGTTCATTAATGAATAATAAGTTGGCATCTGCTCTGCTAAATTAAATTTTTCTGAGTCCCATTTTATTATGTTCCACGTTGTTTTTATTTTATTACCAGATTCTGCTACGATTAAACTGTAATGTTGCTTTTTAACAATTTTTATAACATTAAAATTAAATTATTTGGTTATTCAGTCAAATCACAATGTATTTAAAATAAGATAATTAAAATAATTAAAATATCATTATCGATTATTCGATATGGAACACAGAATTATATTTTAATTATTTTAATTATCTTATTTTAAATACATTGTGATTTGACGGAATAACCAAATAATTTAATTTTAATTTAATAAATCACAATATGACGCAACTACACTATTTTATCATTTTTATAACATTGTTCAGTATTTTGCACTATTTAATGTAAAACGCTCGTGTGTTTGGATCATTAATGTTCCGACCGTGCATAAGAAGACTTCTTTCCCATTTGCAAGATATTTTTATTCCTTGTGTAATCCAGTAATTCTTTACTTTGGCTGTACTTTTATATTCAATTGTAAAACTAGCTTCAGAGATATTTAGAAAAATGTAGGAAAATATGTTGAACTTCTTGTAGGTGTCATAAGATTCTCTCGTGTTTCATTCATCATACGAAGCCAGCACAATCAGCTCATTTATGGAAATATTCAATGTTGGCAACCATGAAGATCTTGTATAATATTACGTGTTAGCTTGTTTGCTGCATTTCCAGTCGATAATCCTTTCCGAAAGTCAAACTTTTTCAGGGACTAATTAATATCGTGTTAGTATGCATATAAGGACGTAACCCATTGCTCACAAAATTTTCTAACATTTTAGAGAAAGTGCTTAACAGTGAGATAGGCCTATAATTAATCACATGATTTGTCTCCTTTTTTGCAAAGTGGTTTGAGTATCGAAATTTTAAGTTCTATCAGGGCCGATACCTGTAGATTAACTTGAGACTGATTTGAGATGAACGTGAACGTAATTGCATTTTCTTTTCCTGTTTGATGTAAATTTAGATTTTCAGGAGTTGCTAGAAATAAATTGTCACAAGCGTTAGAAAATTTTCCTGCATCCTTCAATTTTTCTCAGTTTGTAGGAAGAGACGGCGTCTGTTGTGGTTGATGTATTTTTCCTGCGTTCCTTGCTCTCTGACATTGCAGTAAATCTACTGTGAAATGTTTTTTTAGTCTGAACTTTGTTTATGATTTTGCAATATTTATGGAAATATTTTTTTTGGCATCATTACTGTTCTTACTGTGGATATCTGAACTTTTTTTTCCCCATCTGAGAGATATTTCTATACTTTGCATAATCCAGTCGGTCTTTATTGTGCCAATAATTTTATATTTAACCGGAAACGTTTTTAGAAAAATGTACAAAACAAGTTAAACGTTCTTAATTTTTTATTTGAATTTGCGTGGTTCTTTCATTACGTATTCGTCTCCTTCTCTGATGTGTTGTTTAATTTGCTAGAGTAATCCTGTTAACTGTAAGAGGCTGTGCGTGGTCTGACAGATGTATGAGATGAGCTGTGTATTGTGTTATCCATAAACATTATCACTTCTTGTAGAGATTATAGAATTCTTGCTGAAAGTTTACAGCATGAGGTAGGTTACAGGTTGTCAGTTTCGGTTGCCTTTTTCCAGTTGTTTCTCAGGGCACATTCATTTAGCCACAAATTGAAAACTCTGATTTAGGATTTTTCGATATCCGTTATTTCATCCGTCTCGTGGTTTTCCTCAGTCCCTCCAGGCAAATGTCGATATAGTATAAAACAGGCCACGACCATTTCCTTCCGATTCACTCTTCATTAATTGTCGCATTATTCGACGTTGTACAGTCTGAACTACTGACAGTGTCCTTATTTTATTTATTTCTGTATCCTACTTCTTCCCACCCTTCCTCTCCGGAAACAAATTCGAAATGTTAGGACACGTGTACACCTCTCATTTCGTACGTGTTTTACCATCATACCCAGAGGAGTACAGTGGAAGAAAACCAGTCTAGAACGCCTGATGAGATATGGTACTGCAGCATCCGTCACTAAATTGCATGATTCGAGGACACGGAAGGGCTTCGCCCCACCCCCCCCACCACTATCATAACCACGCGGCCCTATGCCAACAGTACAGAGTTGCTACGCTGCGAGGTCTGTGTCGTCTTCACTCGCATACTCTCCGCTGTTCGCGTTAACGTGAAAGGTTTATCGGTGACCTTGAAGCACGCAGTTTGTTGGGGGGCCGATTCTATACACATTAACTACGGTACTCGGAGTGGAGAAAAGCATGTTGCGCCAATATGCGAATTTACAGCACAGAAACGATGTGTTTTCGTAGCAGAGAGTGAGGTTATGTTGCTATTTACGTGTCACGCGACGGTACTTAGACCGGCTTGCTTCATTCGCGGTAGATGTCCGTAAAGACACGGCTTCTGCTCGTTAGAGAAAACGAGAAGAACATTATCTCCGATAAAAATGAGAGGAAAAGAAGACATGAAAGATTCTGTTGCTCCACTGCGTTTCAAATGGATTTTCTCGATTCTTCGGCGTATGATTGACAAATAAATATCCCCTGAATTCAGTTCCGCTGGACGCTTCGACTGCAGCAGCTATAAAAAGCAATTTCGATGCCTATTGTCGGTAAAGTCGTTCATGGCAAAATGCAATAGCCAGTCACCACCAGCCACGTGAGCGTACAGACTCCAGCTCTTCTCACGCATAAATGGCGTCTTTATATAGTACAGCATGTGTCAGAAATCGTAACACGAAGTTGTCTGTGTTCCCTTGTCGTGCATTTTCTCGATATTGTTTCTCATTAACTTCGCATTGATTTCAAAGTTTTGTTCGTCATTCAGCGAGTATCAACATCGTACATTTGGTCGTTTTTAATTTGCCCGAATAGACATTCAAATCTGTCAGCCATTTCAACAGATATATACAAAACGTGGTAGTTGTTTATATGCAATATTTTTTTAGTCAGGGAAGGAGATAAAACAAAGTTCCGCTAAGCTCTGATCCAAAGCATCCCTCAGCCTAGATCCATCTCTGTGATTCGTAGCGAACAAACTTCATCAAACCGCTTTAATCAGTTTCAAGTAGCCTTACTAGTCAGATGAGTACACGTTGCATGTTTTATATGAGTAGAAGCTACGATTGGAATATATCTTATCGATGAATCCAAACCGAATTCCATGGACCCTGCTTTGGTGAAATGTAAACTGTAAGAAGACACACTCAAGAAACGAAAGGACCAATATCACATCTGAAAATGGACCAGGCCGATTGGCTTAAACTGGCAGTGATGATGACTGTGACGTAAAATGATAACGGAAGTAGTATCGCCGGGTGTTAACTCACGTGAATCTACGGATAAAACACCACAGTGTGTGTCCATCAGTGGCTGCTTCTCGCTCAGTAGACTCCTTTGCTTTTAAATGTCGTTTATCACGTATCTCATCTTCTTCTGTCTCGTTCTTCCTACACAATGTGAAGACTTCCCTCGGCTTTATCAATTCTCCTTCCACTTGGCGACACACGAAGCCTGTACCGTAAGAAGTGAAACGGGGGGAAAAGAAAGGAATAGTCAGGAGCAGCCGTGGCAAGAAACCGGTACCTCCACCCCACTCTTTGTTCCATCCTCTTCATCCGAAAGGCAGTTCGCAGGCAGAACAGCGCTCACCGACCGATCCGAAGCTACAGACGTTTCGGCAAACGCCAATGAAACCCCGCAGATCAGAAGTGTTTCGTGTGCGTATCACTTTTAGTCGGGAAACCTGAACACTATGGATGTCTAGGCAAAAAATGGGAGGATAATATTAAAATGTATCTTACAGAAAGGGGATATAATGACGTGAGCTGGGGAAGGAAAACAGTGTGTGGGGGGGGGCTTTTGTGAGAACGGTAAATAATCTTAAAGAGTTTCATAATAGGCAGACAATTTATTGACTAGCTCACGGACCATTAGCATCTCAATCAGCCCTGGGGCCCACCCAGCCTCCTATCCAATGGGTACCGGGGTTAAGCTCCCGAACATCTACAGAGAAGTGCACGACTTGAAACTATTCTGCACTTTGGAAGGCTTTCATCTGTTTTGCTGCCATGTTTCTTTCTTTCTTTCTTTCTTCCTTTCTTTCTTTCTTCCTTCCTTTCTTCCTTTCTTTCTTCCTTTCTTTCTTTCTTTCCTTCAACATAATGTTTCCAATCAGGAATATTTTATACATCTGATGACCGATTGGATTTTTAATTCTTCTCTAATGTTTTAATTTTGTTTTCTACCTACGTAACGTGCAGTTTTCGTCAAAAAGTCTTTTCTCGCCTGCCCCCCTCCACAAAATACCACCACCGGCTTCGTCAGATGCTTGTAACCTTAAACTGTGGCAGATTTCTGTACAGCCTACAAATGAAGGTTAGAATACCTGACTCTGTTTCTTCTAGTCGCTTACATAAATGCTTTTTCTGAAGACATATAATACAACGGAGGTCAGGCTGAGTCATTGACTCGTTCAAGCGTTTTTTTCTCATGCAAATCTTTACCTAAAACGGGGTACGACGTCCGACATATAGAAAGAAATAGGCCAGAGTGCGTCTCTCCTCGCCCCATGTTCGCAACCCATTTCTGACTGTGAGCGGCTATCATGATGGGGGTGTGGGGTGACCGGGGAACAGGAGTCAGCAGCGCACAGAAGTGCTATATATATATTGTAGTTGTGAACAAGTTACATAAAACCTAGTCGAAGCAATTATTATCTGATTGAGAAGTATCTTCACACTCCAGTGATTCCATTCTCTGTAGGTGCCTAACACAAGCCACTGCGTATGGAGTCAGTCCCTTGTCCTTATCCCAGGGTGTAAGGAAATGATGAATAGGCCGGCTGATTGTCCTGGCGGTTACGAGGGGTGGGGAGGGGAGAACAACGCGCGTGGTGGTAACTGACCGGGCCCCAACCAGCAACCAAACTGATAGAACAGCGCAGGGGTGGCATGTATTTATTAAAATTGTTTTTACAAGAAAGAAACAAGTCATTTAGAATGATGTTCTGGAAACACAATGTAGGAGCTGTTAACAGATGGCGTTGAAGACACGAAATAAAAAATATAAAAAAGAGCTGGTATTATTAGAGTGAGACTGCGTTTACCCGAGGTCCCTTCACGTATTTTGTCGAGTAGAATCAATGCAAGTTTCTGTGTTCATGCGTTGTTTCTGGTGTCGGTAACACATGAAATGCGTCACCTTCGCCGAATTAATTCTGCCCCCGGAATGGGCATCATATCCGTCGGGGTTTGATTCAAGCCAAATCAGAGCAACCGAACTCTTTCTCGTATTGGGTACGTACAAGTTGCCCAAATAAACTTTGAACCCCCGACTCCTTCCGTCTTGTTCTCCTCTACTTGTGACTAGGTAAAATGTTACAGTTTTATTTCAAACCGAGAGAGAAATCTTATCTGAGAATTTCATATGCCTCTGTTGTAAATCGAACCGAGGCCTTCCATCTCGAAGCCGAAATCAGGAATTAATTAGCATTTGTGTAATTATATTAAGAACGATAGTTATATATCAGCTGTAACCGTACATGTGTGGACGGCATATGAATATAATGAACATTACCAGTAGTGTCGTGGATCTGTGGAGACACGACTGCAAACAGTTCCTTGAACCCGCTCGTTTTGGCGTTAACCCCCGAAATGCAGACGATCTGCCCCGCTCGACATGGCATATCCGCTTATAACACTGTCCGAAATTTTATTGTAGATTCTCACAAAGATAAAGGAATTAAGTTTGTTCCTAATATATTTAATATCTTATAAAGTGTTAAATTTTAAAATCTGGAGTTTCATCTCAGTATTTTCTGACCTTCTGACTTTTATCGCATCTCTGTACCTGCCCGTGGCACGCTGTCTCTAGGAGGACGATCTATAACAGTCAAAACAAGGCTGGTGCTTAACTTTATTCCTTTTTTGTTAAATTTTACGAGTGCGGCTTTCGAAAAATTCGTTATGGGGTCCAGCTGAAGTGCACGCCGCATTCCTTACAGCCAGGTAAAGACGATCCGGGGAAGGCCTTTCACGAGACGCACTGTTGGCGATGAAGAATGCGTCTCTGAAACATCGCCTGCTTTCTGAAATGCATTCATCACTGTGCCCGGGTGTACACACCCTCCTCGGGCTTTCCAAAGTATATCGACTTCCCAAGAGAAAATATTTCCCCCCTTCCCACAGTAGTCTGCAGTAACTCACTGGCGAAGGAGCGGTTTCTTCCGAACTGATTACTTTTTGCTGTGCATGTGATATCCCGCCTTCATTATAATAGGATAACAACCCGATTCTACTGAAGGGCAGATGTTTACGTGGTCCTTCCTGTAGGAACTAAGTCTTTTCTGGAACATCATAAGGCTTCGCTGCTGCTTTAGAGTAATAATTGAGAAATAAAAAGTGTAAACAGAATTTTGGTGGGGACGCCTCATTGAGAGAAGTTATTTGAGGAAAGAATACGTTCATTTTTTGATCAGGGGCGGTATGAGCTGGATTAAATTGACCCAGGAGACGTATGGACGCAGCACACAGATTTCTTATGCGTGGAACAACGAGATTACTTCTGAAGTATCTCAGAGTAAATTAAGTACAAACGCAAGGATGAGACGCCATTAAACGGAGACGGTTCGTGAAATGTTTTTTTTTTTTTCAAAGCAGTGTTTAAAACGTGAAGCAAATTCTGTTGGGCCACTGTTCAGGACCGCAGATGTCGTCAGGCGGTCGAATCTGCTGGTTCCTTGAATGACCTGACAGAAATTTACCAGGCGAATGACACAGAATTTTGAGAAAGAGACGCCTGATCGGAAGAGGTGCGACTTTCACGTTCTCAACTGCAACACTTCAGTTCAGATTTTGCAGTGGCTACTGCAAAGGTATCAGAGGCGAATGAGATTCTGCGATCCATCTTAGAAAGGTCGTCTCAGCAGGACAGGGTGAATGGAAAGCGATCACTTTCTTTGACTTTTCTTTTAATGTAGAAGACAGGAGACGAGAGTCTGTGGTCGTACTGTGAGTCATTGGTTTCAATCCCGACGCGATACAATATCAAAATATTGTTTACATGAAGAGTATTTACGTTCCTTTAAATTCGATGTCTACTTGTCAGCTGTTTGCGTGGAAGGTGTGGACTGGATTAATCTGGCTCAGCATGAAGACTTTTGGTGAGATCTTGTGAACACGGTAATGATCCTTCGGGGTTCTGTAAAAGGCGGAGTATTTCTTGACTAGCTGAGCGAATTATGATTTACCTTCTCAAAGGTCCCTGCTCCATGAAGTTCATTAATTATTTATTGAGTTTAAACCTGTCGACCGTGGCCTTCTGTGTTGTGTAGACTTTCAGTCTTGTAGTTTAGAACTTCAACCTTGAAAATCGTGGTGACAGGTTGTTACAAATCTTCGGAAGCCTCATACAAGGCTACGTGTCGTCACAACCCATAATTGACATCTTCGAGCAGTCGTGTTCGGCGATTATTCTGGAATTTGTTCGTGTACGTTCCACATCAGCAGCGGAAGTCATTAACACGCGCCATCACGAAAATTGCTTTACGGACTCGTGTTGCGATTACTGTACCCTGATTTTTACATTTTATTTTTGTCTGTTTAAAGTGGCCCATAATCAAGAGACTGAAATTTAAACGCTTTAATTACCCACACCCTGAACCCAGACAACAAAAAATTAAACTCTGTGATGATCGGGGTTCCGAAAGATTTAGCATCTGATTTCTGACATCACAAGGGCAGGGGGGATCGGAGGAAGGATGCAGCTTAGGTGTAAGACTCAACCCAGATCCACTTTATGTTAGGTAGTGAAGGAACTGAACATTGGAACAGTTTGCGACAGCATGTGTAGAATTATCACTTTTATCTGAGGGAATGATGGAAAACAGTCCGGTCCTTCGTTTAAGTTTTTCTTTTTCCCCAGGAATTTCAGCTTAGCATTTATGAAATGGCTAGAATAAACATCCACGCTAATCTTTAAAAAAAATTGTGCATCCAGAAGAATAGATTTCGGATGCCTCAATGAAGTAACTACCCCAAAGGAGCGGCGAGAATACTCGAAATTTATATTTACTTTATCTATTTCAGAATTAAACGCAATTATTAATAATTTTACACAGTCGTTTTCTGGCCAATGGTCCTCATTAACAAAGTGCTAGAAATATCGGCAACTGATACGATATTAAATGTCTTGTGATTGGCTACGCACGGCCGATGAACCAGTTCAAATTTTTCAAATTTGGTACCCAGTTTTTTTTTTTAAAATACGCAAAGTTTACAAACGATGTCGTGCAGAATCTTGCAGTCATTCGTGAAATTTTGTTTATTCTTTAAAAGATCCTCACCTCAGGTGAAACGTAAAATAGGTTTAAGTACAGATGAAGGCAATGGTGTCGATAAGCCATGGAGGACCGTGAACAAAACTCCAGATGCTAGTGACCTCGGGACTGCGTTCAGTAAAATAGTTCGCTTCGAGCTCCGAACGTTTTACCCCTGGACGCGAATATAAAAACGTTCTTAGCTCTGCCAGAAATCCAATCCTGGCCGTAGTCGTCACACGTAACTGGCTCACGCATTAATGTCGACATCACAGTTGGAAGGAAATACAACATAAATATTTATTGCATGAAGTATAAATCTATTCACTTTATTTCGCCTGTAATCGGAACAGGTTTTCTTATTAACATTCTAAGTTGAACGTAGTGTAAGCGAGATTTCTCCCTGTTACTTTATTACAGTGTCGTTTAAGATTCGAGCTACTTCTCTTATCTCCTTCAGATTATCAACTAAAATTTGTTCCAGTGTCAGCTGAATTAAGACACTGCAAGTCCGAGGCTGTTTTTTTTTTTTTTTGGAATTAATTGGTTTGACCAAGGTCATTTCATCCCCAAACAAAGCAATGTCTGTCCCTGGTAAACGAAAGATCAATCTTCCCCGTGCCACGCATTCCTTCTGTCCATCTTTGTGATCACTTACAAGAACCTTCTGGAACCTTCGCTCAATCCGTGTCAAGATGGTACGTATATCAGGGCTGCCCCGATGGCGTCCGGTCGGATGCTTATAACAAATTGTATGCGCTTAATACTTTATACAGCACGCAGTTAACTTCAGCAAGCAGAAGAATGTGTTTATATTACCGAGGACTGAATTGATTTATTAGTAAGTACGACAAAATTGTAATTCATAAACTTGATCTCTCGGTCAGAGGCGTGCAGGATAATAGTTTCGTGGTTACATTCAAAGTCTTCCTCCCCCCCCCCCCCCTCCCCAAAAAATAAAATAAAAAAGAAGCCGTTTGAGAGCGATGCACGACATCTGTGTTTGTTCCCGCTTAATTATCAGGATTTATTGAAGTTGGCCCGCTGAGAAAGCGTGATTTTAAATTCGTATCTTTATGGTAGCTCTGAGCTGGGTTTCAGGACGGCGACATTCCCGTACACGGTCCGAAAGATTTTTATATGTGAGATCATTGAAACAAATTAAGATTTCATGAACTTTTTTGCACCTGGAGGCAGACAATAACGCGGCAACAGAACAGAGTAAATAAATTATTTTTAATCTCGAATTTATTTTTATGCGGTTATGTAATCAAATAATACGAGAAATCCGTCTACGCTACTGTTTAACGTGATTTTATCCATAAGGGTCTATTTATATAGGAACGTAAAGAGCCCTTGCCGATTTTTTAGAAAATATTATTCAACGTTTTTCAATGGAACTGTTTAGGAAAAATATCGTTGGAGACGTAAGTTGGACGAGACTCGTTCGTGGAACGGACGAGCTCGGAGTCAATATAAACAGTTCCATTGAAAAACTTTGAATAATATTTTCTGAAAAATCGGCAAGGGCTCTTTACGTTCCTGTATAAATAGACCTTTAATTGGTGTAATGCACTGCATGTTTTAATCTAAAGATGTAAACATCGAGGGCGTTAGAGAATAAGATGCTGGGGGCGAGGGGAGATTTTTGTATCCCACAGTCAGGGATGAAGGAACCCGAGGGCGAAACGATCTCATGATTAGAAGTTTCGTAGTCCGCGGTCCTACCCTTATCAGATATTAGGTTGGTAAAATCATGCAGATTGAGGAGTACGGCATGTAGCATGCATAGGGGTGATGAGAAATGCACGTAAAATTGTGGTCAGAAAACGTGAATGTAGAGGCCAATTATAAAACCTACGCATAGATGGGAGGATGATATTAAAATGGATCTTACATAGAAATATGGAGTAAGGATGTGAACTGGATTCATGCGGCACCAGATAGGGACCAGTGGCTGGCTTTTGAAAAAAAAATCCAATGAATCTTCGCGTCCTATAAAAGTTGGGAATTTCTCGGTTAACATGACTTCTTCTCTTCGTACTCTGATGAATGCGTAGACGACAGAATTATGTTACTGCTTCTGGAAAGTGGCAATGAATCGACAGTGCCCCGGGGTGATACGAACATAACCTGCTCTTTTGTGGTTCAAAAAGAGAAATATCATGTTCAGAAAATGGGAACACTGTGGAGCTAAACGAGGTTGGAGTCTGAGAGAACGATTTGGGAGTTGTTTTGTGTGATTTTGTGAGGTTACCGTCATGTTGGAGCCGTTGAAATTAGCTGCATGGGAGGGAACAGAGGAAGCTCACACAACCGCAGTGACGAACTGGATCTGGATGCTGGAAAGATCTCTCTCGAACCACGGAAAGATCTCTCATTTCGCATCAGGAAGGAAAAAGCGTGTTATAAAACAGGTGTGTGCCGAGGATGGCCCGCGGGCGGTTGTTAACGTAACGTCACAGCGTTTTCATACAAGTGCTGAAGAACGTTATTAATTCCTGCCCTCGCCGGGAGTTAAACCGCGGTCGCTCAACCTGCAGCCAGTAACTTTGCTCAAGCAAACTTTTCATAACTAGACCCAGCCTGTCTCGATGTCATTCACACTCCAACGCACCGTTTCCGATGAAATTATGTTTGTACTAAACAGACCTAACTCGTGGCTTCCAGAGGCAGGCGCATTGCCTGTACGTAGTGTCGGAGAATCCTTAGTAACAGCTGTTCTTTCTGTGGAGGAGGCAAAGATTAGATTAATTTTAGGAAAAATCCCGGTACTTCGGATGCAAGATGAATTTGACTTTTTCTGAACACTCATTTTAAGGTCTCCTCGTTTCCCGATGTACGAGAACAGACTGAAAATCTTTCACGAAAATTAAATACGGACAGATGCCAGTATCTTCGACAACTCCCGAAACGTCTACTACATGATCATAGCAGAGAAGCATGCGTATCAGAGTTCTCTCACTCTGTCTGGAGAGATAACATTAATGTAGCAGCAAAGACTGAACCAGTTACGACAGGTCGGCACTGAGATCAAATGAAAACAACCCCCATCCCCTCCCGGTAGGGCGGCGAGCGGCCTTCGACTCAGAAGAATGGCATGTATCAATTGAAAAGCTTCCCAAAGCCCTCGACAGCGGCATGTGAACCCTTACCATCGTCTGTGGCCGAGCGTCTCCCCAATTCCACCCCAGACCGGACCGCCTCAGAGGAGATACGAAACGTAAATCTAATTGTTGACTGTAGAGGCAGGAGGGAGGCTCAATTAGCTTGGAACGAACCCATTGTCTCGAATGCCAACCTCCGACACTGCACATTAATAATACATGGAGGAGGGCGAAGTGCTTAGCACAATACCTGGCTTATTATTACATCAATAATTTCCCAGCGACTTCCGAGTGTTTGCCGAGGGACGAGAATGTTTGTTAGGATTGCTCGCGGAGAAGAACGAGAATCATTTGAATGGAGTGAGAGATCATGTACTGATTTAGTGGTCGGAGAGTTGTAAAGAAATGTAGTGCTTATACACAACAGGCGATAGAGCCACGAGAAACACGCGGTAACAATCTATAAATACGCGAAGGTCACTGCACGCGAGGTATTACAAACGAATAATGGTTTTGAAAAGGTTTGTCATTGAAAACAAAGCACAGCGTGATATGTCTGCTGTTTGTCTGTTCAAATTATAACTTAAGTGAATCTTAAACCGATTGCGTGTTAATGCATGTCAGCCTTCACAAATCCGACAATCTAGTCACTTCACAAGAATTCATATTAGGATGGTAAGTTATCCAGATTTGAAACTGTTGAATTCCAGGTTCATTATCAGCCATGGTCGAGTCACCAAACTTTTGATACTGAAGATTGTACCTTAATTTCTTTAAATTTCCTTTTTCAAGGGCCCTCAAATATAATAAGGTGATGTGGTATGTTTCTTTTCAAAACTACAAGACATTTACATGAAAAACATGTTGAGTGTTTATTGCACGTAAATGTGATGAACTGACGCATTCCGAATCCAATCTGATATCAGTGTACAAAGAAGATTTCTGTCTTTAGGTTGTAGAAGTTACCGACGTTTCAGAGGTCCTTGCTGCCTCAATCATCAGGGCGATGAATATGAGGAATTAATTGGCATTCAGTAGACAGGGATTTTTGGGGATATACACAAATGTTTCTCTGATTAATTTTTGGGCTGGTGTAGAAACGTTTTTACACATTTCA
This sequence comes from Zootermopsis nevadensis, assembly GCF_977971745.1. Classification (NCBI taxonomy): domain Eukaryota; kingdom Metazoa; phylum Arthropoda; class Insecta; order Blattodea; family Termopsidae; genus Zootermopsis; species Zootermopsis nevadensis. The sequence goes on along the minus strand of NW_028259151.1, from coordinate 10,472,481 downwards.
AGTGCCGCTGTGAAGAAGCTAATTTCTGTGCGAAACAGCGTTCTCGAAATACCGAAAGAGGCTTGATGCAGAATATGACAAAAGGATCTGTCTTGACTCCCCTGTGGCCAGCAAACAGTAGGTCTAAAGAGTTTCCAATCACTAATTTAGTAGAATTTGTTTATCGTGTGAGCGATACATTTACAACTCATTCACCAGTGATCAGTTAATTTGACATAGAGCGACTTGTGTACTGAAGAAACACGCTTTAGTTACAATGAGATGTAATTTATCTCGTGCGATGGCCATTGGTTAGAGCTAGGCAGCTAAATTTCATGTTAATTGCCAGGTAGTCTCAAGTACTCCAGACAAATCAAGTGCGATCAGGGCAAACTACAAGCACATATGACGTGTTTCCGTACAAACTAGACCAGGGGTGGCCAACCCGCGGGCCGCATGTGGCCCGCCTTGAACATTTTTCCGGCCCGCGAGATTCATCACACTTTTACAAAATATATTTATTTTATAATGGCCAAAGTAGTGAAAACCAATGTATTAAAAAAATACATTATTTGTGCATCCATATATTCAAAAATTATCTGTCGAAATTATGAGAGAAAAAAATAACTTTGATTTTAAAATAATATTCTTGCGAATATATGACAGATATTGCCTGTTTTATTCATGAGTTTACAGTTATGAGTTCGCCAATTACGATGTGCAAATACCCAAATTGAGATCGATTTGCAAAAGCTAAGTGAAAGAGTGGAGAAACAAATATCGCACTAGTAAAATAAATATTTTTTAATGATTTCATTATTTTTATTTCATTCAGATTTATATATTTTTTATATTTAATTTTTAGTGCTATATATTTCTTTACAATGTACGCTTAGTATCATTATTATTATATTATCTATGTTTACATGTAAGAATAATAGTAAACACGATAATAATAACTCATTATGTTTCAATTTTTCACTCCAAAAAAATGTCTATAGTGTATCTAAATCTAATATGGGGATATATAATTTTATATGTGGCCCGCGGAGTTATGATGCATTTCCAAAGTGGCCTGAAAGATCATTTGGGTTGGCCACCCCTGAACTAGACGAACGACCAGCGAGTTCTTCACCGCGCACCGCGTGTCTTCCGAAGATGCAAATGTTATATCGCGGTAAATTGAAGTACGAAGTCTTTGCGTCTGAAAAAGAAACCAGTTTTAGCCCGGCTACTGTGGGATCATATAGACAAGTACGAATTTTAATTTGTTCCTGAATCGAATCTGGAGTATGCCTGTAACCTCGTCTCGCAAAGGCAACGCCATGTCGTCGTAATGCCTTCCAGAATCCTACGACCTCGTGTACTGTTCTTTCATTTCTTATATCGATCGATATTATTTATCGACACTCATTAAAGCCAGACATCCTTGCTGAGTATCGGTTGCCCATACATAAACGTTTCCTGGCCTCTTCTGATTTCGCAACTTAGAAATGTCATAGCGACCCAAGGTTAACGAACTATAAACGTAGTCAAATCACACCACACGATTTCTGTCCAATAGAAAATCGCTGTTAATCGCGATAGCCATTGCAAACCACTTTATTCACCTCGAGGCTACCGTAACAGGTTCTTCGTCTGGCTGACTGCACTCCGCGGTCTGCAAGGGGCAGGCACCAATGTCATTGATTCTCCAATCTTCATCTTCATTGACATTTTCTCATCTGACAATCTGAGCTATGCACTTCATATTTTTCAAGTCTCTTAGGCGTATCCTTCAGGCACAACTCTTGCGTAGCATTTGTCATGCGTTTCCAAACAAGATTTTACCGACATGACACACGGGAACAAAGGGCGACTGAAGAGATTTGCCTAAGGCGCGAATTTTCGATTATCCTTCACACTCCACCTTTTTTAATATTATCGCATTCTGCTGAGTGTTCGTATGATTCTTAGAACACACAGCGAAATAATTCTGTTCAACATTGATCATTTGATCACGGTAATAGAATAGTAACAGGGTTTGATGCAGGAACTGAACGTTTAAACATTGTCTAGGCGAAGCTTTTGCTAAAAGGGCCAAGTATCGTAACTATTTGACTGTTTTCGCCGACAAGACGAGAATTGGACGTTTCTCAGTATCACGCACGTGCGTGTAGATCGTGCGTCATTGCTTTAGTCTAATGGATATTAATATTTTTAACGATCACATTTCTTAACCTCGGCATTTCTACAGCTGTTATAATTAATACGAATCGACCCATAACCGTCTGTTTAACTCTGTGAAACTCAGTCTTTCTTGAGAACTTAGTAGTCGCTCAGCTGGTCAGTACGCTCCCCACATTTTATGTAACTCGGAAGATTTATTGCCGTGTTTACAGCAGTCGCTAATGGAAGCCACACGGAGCCAGATGCACGTCTAATTTATATTAAGACTCATTGTACTGTTATCCTCCATCTGCAACTACGATACGAGGTTTCGCAGCCATCCCAAACAGGAGGCAAAATAATACATTTTAATATATTTCGTTCCTTGCTTTTCTAGATACGGGATAGGATATCAAAGTACAGGGCGAGCACAAAAGAACTTCATACTTTCAAAACAAACGTGGCTTACTCGGAACTTCACGTCTACACCAGTCGACAGAAGAATGAAAGAATAAACTCTCTGAACTGAGTGGTATAGTAAGCATTGCCCGAGTTTGATCTCATCGTAATTTATTTGTGATTGAAAAATTTTGTATTTCTTAATCGAGCCAGCACATTCGAACGCGACCACCGGGGCAACAAGTTTTTTTATTCCGTTGCTTTCTAATTCATGATGAGCACGAGATGGCGCCGGTTTGAGCTCGTGACTGACACAAGTCGAGCGTGACTCGGTTATTCGCCTGAAACCCAGCTGACGACGCCTAGCCAGTCGGCTACCTGCTCCATTCATCCTTCCCAACCTGCGCTCACGGCGTATCCTCCTCACGCAGTCAGATTTATTATTTAACTGGCGGGATACTTTGAAATCATTACGAAGTCAATTTACGCGGCCTCTTAAAATTGTATACATTTTAAAACTTCTGTAATGTCCAGTCCCTTCACCACTCACGTACCATCTCATTCATACTCATCTTCAGCATATTCACAATGCATTGGTTTTCCTGAACAAGTACCAGAAACATCATTAAATGGTCCGCCAAGATCTCAGAACCTTTCAAATGGCCGGGGCCTATTATTAACAGTTCTTCTACAGCAAGGAGGGCTTTAAAAATAGACCAATTTATTTCTGACAAACTCGAAACATGTTTCATTCAGGACTGCAGTTTTTACAGCAGATACAAATCAGAATATAATTTAAAAATCTATTTCAAAATTCACGGGGCCTAGCTAATGACTTAATGGGACAGAATCTTTTTTGAGGAGCTAAGTAGTCGAGCACCTGGTCAAGAAATTGAATGTTTTCCTTCATCAGCTTATCATGTCAGCAGGATCTAGCTTGTTTTGTAACTGGTGATTTCATATCTCCTCCAGATATGTGATTAATGTTCGTCTGTCAACATTGACCTAAATTACGTTCGTGGCTGTAATAAAATATAAGGTCAGTCACCGAAACGTCTACATTTGGTTCAAGGAGATTAAAACTCCCTAAGGTAGAAAGACTCACGTCAGGCTTTGACAATTTTTACCGTGCAGAAACATCCACAAGATATTTTCCTCCGCATTCTTCGTCCGGAGCAACACTTCCAGCTGATTCAGCGAATTCCTGTGTGAGTGATCCGACTACCGCGAGCATTGCAAGCCTTCAGACTTACCGCACCAGCAACTTTCACAAATCGTATGATCCCTTGGTTTAACCAATCACAGGGAAGGTGACTTCTGACACAACACTGTTATGGCGTCTAGAAAGTTCTTTAAGTTGGCCGCGTCATCCTTTTATACACAGACGACAACGGAATTTAAATTCCAGCGGAGTGCAGCAGGAATATTATATTGAACAATTTGTAGCAGAAATTAGTAACTGTGTTCAGTCTGGTTTGATGGAAACCTGCCCGCGAGAGAATAATAAGAGGAAATTAAGAAATGTTCCATAATGCTCAATGGCCCGTCGTATCTTGCTGGCATTTCAAGATCTCCATTCAGGGTAATATACAGTGTCGGTAACACAGGTGGCTGCATTACGATTTCATTAATTCCAGTCAGGGAAACATGTGGCCTAGAGTGGAGATGTTTCCGGAACCGGAGTACCTCACATGTGACTCATCCATCCATTCAGACGGAATAAATAACAAGAGATCAGAATGTGACTTCTGTCCGTGACACATCTGAATAATTGTAGTCGCATGGTTTGAGAAGTTTTAGCAACAAAGCTTGTCGACCTTGGCAGACCCTGACTTCGGGAGGCCTGAAGGTTCGTCACAAGTCTTGCTATGTCTTCGGCGGATGAAACCATCTCTCCTCTGTTTCCGACGAGAGGCGTCGTCCTACCGCCATTTACAGAGCCCTCGTTAACTGCACTTGTGTAACAGTAGAGCCCGGAGAATTTACCTTTAACTCTAACCTCAGGGTTGTCCAGAGCTGTGTGACAAAGATATGAGAAGGACAACGAGCTTCCTGTCTCGGTCTGTCTGTGTCCTGAACCCCTGCCGGAAATGTATGTTGAACCTTGTAGTGTATCGAAGTCTTAGTGGTTCTGTTGCCTCCATCTTCATGGCTGTGAGTGATAGGTCGGCAGCAAGCACATCTGAAACGTCGGGAAACTTCTACTGCGAGATTACACCGCGCAAAATCCCAGAAGACAGCTGGCGCCGTGAAAACTTGACATTTTCCTTAAGCTCACTCAGAATGAGTGGACGAGTACGGATTTCCAGGCAATGCTCCAGCCAGGACAGCAGCCTTTGATGTTATTATGTGGAAAAGTACCACTCTCAGTCAATTTCCTGCCGGGGATATAAATATCACAGACTAGTGATTATGAACAAAATTTGACGACAGTCGTTTCATCGAACCTTTTTATTCATGCTGAATTTTGGATACTAATTTCTTCACGTCCATAGAACGAGCATTCGGAGATTAGACTGCTAATGTACACATGCAAATAAAACTCTTTCTACATATAATATAAAATAAGTGGCTTCAACTATTTTATCATGTATCAGAGTACTTCTTGCGCGAGTGGTTACATTGGGATGAGTGAGGTTTTTTTTTATTTTTTTCTAATCTAAACCCGACAAGAACCCAACTACGATCAAGTTGGAACAAAATACACAAATCACGGTTCAGAGATACTCAAATGAAGACTGGGGACTTAGCAGGCTAACATCAGAGAAGTTTCGTTTCAGAAACCGATCACCATGTAGGGCACGTGTTTCGACACACCCACCCACCCCGCCTCAATCAGAGAATAAGCTTCAGGAATTGAGAAGGATTTGTTCCAGACGCTGAGAACAAGAGCGAAGTAAGTGACCAGTGGGCTAGAAACCGGCTTTAGAGAGGATCAAATGGTCAATTTTGATGTCCAGTTACTTGGCTTCAAAACTCACTCGTATGAGTTGGGACTGTAAACAGAAATGTTAGATTTTAATATTTCTAAATAAAAGCTTGTCTGTCACGTATCGGACGGACAGACGGACGGACAGAAAAATGAATGCAGTGGAGAAAATCAGCAAGGAAGGCAAGCAGGAACGCGAGAACAATCCCAAATACGGATCTGTCGGCTGTCGGCTACAAACCCTTGACGTCATACTTCATGATCATCGGCTTTAATGTCATCCACGCCCATCAACACCCTTGACTTATTTCCGATAAAAGAAACGCGTCTTACTTAAAAATCAGTCGCCGGAATGCGTTTCACTGCGGTGGAGTCTTGAGAGATGTCCGTACACCGATTCACATTCATGTGTTTACGTTACTTAGAGCGCTTCCATTCTCCAGGCGTAGAAGCTGGAAGAGATTTTAAATTAAGACGAGTTCCTCCTTCCAGGAAAAGTAGGAGCGCCTGCCTGAAACAACACGCGGGCTGCTCACACCAGGGTGCAAAGGGGATTGAGGTTACTTCTCTGCGTGGGTTAGGGTCCCGCTCTCTCCCGCAGAACAAACAAATTCGGAAAGTCGGCACTCAAGTACATTTTAATCTTTGGGTTCGCTGGTCTTCTGTAAATATACAGAAGTATCATTTTTACCTATTGTTTTTGTATGGGTGCGGAACTTGGTCGGTCGTCGTCGTGTTCAGAACTGAGTAGGCGCTGAGAAAACTACCCCGTGACCCAAGAGGGAGGAAGTTGTACGAGGGTGCGAAAACATTGCACCCTGAGTTTTATAATTTGTTCTGTTAAAAATATTGACAAGATTTTTAAATCAAGGAAGATAATACGTGCCACGAACTTTAGTGTTCCAAAAGAGACTACGATTTGGGGGGGGGGGGGGCAGCAGCAGCTGTGGAGACTATCTCCTTCCGAATATGGACACACTTCTATCGAAACTGTACTATTATTTTGTACACCTGATGGAATATCTGGGCGGAACAAAGCATGTGGAACGGTGACCAACGAGTAGTGGTAAATCCTTTACAGAATCACCGCTCACTTGTCCTAGAGTCTAAAGGAACGTAAACTAATTTTTAGCGTTGTTTTAACCGTTTCGTAGATTAGCATTTGTTTCTCTTCTCGGACTCAGTAAGGACCTAGCAGCGTAAACAAGACGTGTTCGACTTTTTTTTCCGGATGAACTCCGGAGACTGGTCGTGGGAGAGTTCGACGGTGGCAGTTGACATGGGGTAGGGAGGTGACCCAACAAACACTTGGCGCGAGAGAAGCGACGCGAAGAATGACTCTGGAAAGAATCTGTCAGTGACAGGTACCGTGGTTCATGTAACGCAGCATCTCCGTGGGCATCCAGCCAGAGAGCAGCGTGTAACCAGAGAGTCTCCCGAGCCGAGCTCTCAACGTCTTCTTTCCAATATGCTGGTCCATGAACAAATATTTCTTAATTATTTGTTTTAATCCGTCTGATCACAATATAATTTTTATTTAAAATTTCTTATAATTAAGATAATAAAATATCATTCATGTTCCTTATCGATTGATCGATTTACATTTCGGAACATTTACACAACATGTTTCGGTTTTTATAAAACCATCATCAGGTGTAAAATATATCTAAGAGCTTAAAACTCAATTATAATTTCTGTAGTTTTTTGGTGATGTTTCATTATATTTGTTTTTCCATATTTGGGCGAAGGTGTTGTTTTTTCTTAAATGTTATTAGATGTACATATCGGCCAAAGATGTAGGAGTGAGTGTCCCGATATGTCCAGAAGTACTAGTGTCTTCGAATAGGTGTGGGTCAATATTATCTTAATTATAAGAAATTTTAAATACAATTATATTGTGATCAGACGGATTAAAATAAATAATTGATATAATATTCACAATATGACGCAATTACACTATCTTGTTGAATAATACGCTGATCGGTAAATAACAAACTTGAAAGGATGTGCAGAGAAGTAGCAGTGGCCTATCCAGGTATTTGCCTGGAGCTACGGAGGAGAACCGAAAAATGTCAGGACAGCTGACCTCTGAGCGAAGATTTAAACTCACGACCTCCAGGAAACGAACCGGGAATGCTAACCATTCGGCGGCGATGTTCTGTCAGTTTCACGCAATATCAGAGTCTTGTTACCCGTTGGATGATAACGGACCCTGAGTCCTCACATAGCAGTGGCGCTTGAAAAATGTCTGATGTCTCACGCCAACTTATGACAGTTGTTCATTTGGTGACAAAAGTAGACATATAGAATTAACTGTCCCGAGATATCGGTTTCTACATTTAACCCTACAAATACACATTTATTTCAACACTGTTCTGCTAATTAGTATGACAGTAATATGAAATCGACCACACGCAATAATAACGGGCAATTGAAAAAGATTCTTGAAGAGATATTAATTGCATTCCCGCACGGTGGCATTCAATCAACTAACCCAACTGTGCTCCCTCATATTACAGTAGCAGCTACATGTTTCGACTTACATTCGGCATCTCCAGGCTGTTGACATTTACATGTGTGTACTAAATTATATGCACGTCCTATGCAAACCAACTTATTTGACAATTCCCGAAAATGGGTCAACTCAACAACATACATTTTTCAATATTTTGCTAATATAACTTTCAGTTAATAACAAGCTAAAATTAAAACCAAAGGAAATGCAAATTTGAATGATTAAATACAGAATGGGCTGTTCAAATCGTTGCGGCAGGTTTAATAGACAGCAGACTAACTTTCTGCCTAAAACATGAGCCCAACTGATTCTGCGCTACAGTCACTAAATTCAAAGTTTCTAACGTGTCTCTTCCTCAGTTCGGACTCTCCAATACCCAGCAAATGTGTCTTATGTCACAGTCGGTCCCCTTGTTCTCTTACCTGTACGCGCCACTTGTCTCCCCTCCCCTCCGAAAGGGTGACTACCCTCTCTCAGAGAGACCGTCATTGTGTGAAGCTGTTCGCTTACCTTTCGTCACAGGTGCAGTGCATTATCGTGTTGATTCGCCAGTTAAACAGACCGTACTTCTCCTCGAACGCTGAGATGTGCAAGGGGCAGGCGGTGTCGTGAAGTCTGCAACACTTGTCGGCCATTCCGAAGCCTCCCAGATGAGTGTACTTCCGGGCAGTCCGTCCTTTCCCGCACCACTTTGTACCCGGAACCCGGAACAAATCCATCACCTCTCGTTTCCTCCTGAAAGGTCATGACCTATCTCTCTTACCTTACTTGGCCCTGACAGCTTCGTACTGGCCTGAAATTCTTAGCTGCAACATCGACAAGGAATATCCCACGAACGTCTTCGGAAATTTCGTCATCCCTTATACCCGGTGCTGTGATCCAGTGTTATTACTTCATAAATCAAATGAGAGGAGTTCAAGTATGTTAATTAATTATTTGTATCATTCAGTTGTGAGAGCAGGACATGAGAGCATCTACTGTGAACTGCGCGCTGAATGCTTGTGTCTTCGGGAAATACAGAAGATAAATAATACTGAAGGTGATAACGTGATTTCAAGTTATTAGAAACGGCGATCGATTAACATTTTAGATAAACCTTCAACCAAAGAGCCAAAAAGTAGCTCAGAAAATATACTTTTTTTAAATTCAGAATAAAATACGTAGCTGTCACTAAACGTCGTTTTATCCCGTTAAATAATTACCGACAGCATTCTCACTTCGGGGATTCCAAAAGGTCACTCTGTTTACTCTTTCAGACAATTATTTAAAGCTACTTTAAAGTTACGACTGGACGAAGAAATGCGTGGGTGTCAGATAACAGCCGATAAGAAATCGTGTCCGTTTACCTGCGTCCATAGCAAAGGAAGAAATACAATTCTCCGTGTTAAATCGCAAAAAAATTGAAAGAAACAAAAGAGATACGTCTCTGTCCAGTAACAAAGTGGATCACAAGCACACTTATCTCTCCCGGTGCCCCTCATCCCCGATAACTTATCCCAGACTGAACGACGTCTGTGGGAGATCCGTTGTCTCAGTCGCGCGCTGCACAGGAAGCTTGAGGTAACCGCGTGGACGGTGTTGGTACCTTCGATCGCAGTGACAGTGGCTGACTGCGAAGGGACGGTAGTTGAACAAGTGGTACTTGGAGGAGAACCCGGAGATCGAGTGAGGACAGAAATCATGGCTCCGGCAGCAACGATCCAAGCTGGACAATCCGCCGAGGTGCAGGTACTCGTCCGCGAGATGTTTGTGGCCGCACCATTTCGTTCCAGGTACTATAAATACGTCCGCGAGAGCACGCTTTGTCCTGTAATGCCGTAAAGGATCAGGGGTTTATTGTGGGTCGTGCGTCAGGGACATTTCTGTGTATTCGTGTGGAGGTTTAACAACACGACTAATCCTGCTTCGATGACCGTCAACGTGCATGCTGCAGAAGGGTTCGTGACGTAATTATCTGCGATTTCAGACATTTATTTAATTTGGTTTGAATATTGGTTTCCAGGTGCTTTTAAACGGTATTGAATTTCTGTGACTGTAAAATGCAAGGTCTCGGAACATAAATCGCGGAATTATTTCCCAGTCTGTTCAGGTTACAAGGATTAAGACTCTGTCCTCATTTCTTCCAGTTAGAAAATGCTGATAACACAAAGACCCTTATTTTACAGATCGGCCTATATAATTTTCTGAGTTGAAATATGTTGTAATTTATGCATGCGAGGTGCACCCTTACGATGGATTATTCTTTTGACTTCCTCAGCAGCGACCGAAAGAGAACGGGATGTTGGTTTTACTGAACGCAGCTCAGAAGGACTTCCTTGAGAGACAATGAGCATTATTTTGGATTCCGCCCTGAGTAAGGTCGGGAAATGGACCGATCATGCATATCTCAATGCTAATGTTTTGTGCATCGGGAGATTATTGTCCAGAATGAAACTCAAAACTGAACGCCTCAACATTTACAATTCACAACACTGATATTTTAGTCTGACAAGACAAACATAAAACAGAACAAAATATGACAGTGGATGAGGAAACTGTGCGTTCCACATCTTCAACATTACGCTCTGGTACAAGGGAATAGAACAAGATTTAGAAGAAAGAAAAATCCAAACCCGAAAATACTTTTTATCAAGATCCTGAACTCCAGCCCTACTGTCAATGGCGGTTTTTTGATAAAAATGAGATATTGAGACTGATTATAAGAATATTCAGAAAATGACTCCCCCTTCCCCGTGCCTTTACAGTAGTAGCAAAACTAAGGATAGGGTAATTTCGGGATTTCCGAAAAAAGGAAACTACATTGTAAAAGAGTTGACCAGCAACTTGTGAAAGAAACCAAATTTTCCTTCGATCTCGTTGTAAGAATAAAAAAACAAACAATTGAACGCCTCGATGCCAAACGCTAAAACACCTAACGCAGATTAGGCAAGAAAATTCAAATATTTATCGTGCCAAAGCTATGTTCGGAACTGTCTTTTGCCTGAGTATTCGATTTCGGCCACAAGACACTTCTGGTGGTGATTGTATTTCAGGCTTCCGGTGACTGGTTGTCATGTTACGGACCGGGGTCTTTCATTTGTGCATTCTAAGATCACTAGCAGCAGTTGGAATCGAACCCGGGGAATTTCAGTACCAGGTCACTACGCTATATACTAAATGAATAGAATAAAAACACCAGAAGACGGGAGTAGGGTAAGTCCTGAAACGTCGCGTATCTACAGCCGTACGCCGATGGAACCGCTGTGGGTTGTGGTCTTATGGGTTGTGACGCCGCCGCGTATTCTGGTAGATGATTAAAAATGTTTCGCATGAAGATGAAGGCGACATGTTCCTCGGTAACATTGATGATTATCTACGAGACTACACGGCGTCACAACCCATAAGACCGCAATCCACATTTTTATCGACGTGAACATTTCAAATGTAGAATCAGTCACTTCTGGCTTACCCGCCTTCCAGTAAACGTACTACAACGATTGAAAGACGACGCCTGTCTCCGACCTCAGAGCAAAAGTCAGGCGGTCCACGTGGTGACAGGGACGAGGGAAGGCGGTCTTCTGGGCGAAGTGACTTACAAAGAAGTCGGTGGCATTACAGGAAAAGTTCCATAGGCCAATAGCAGCGTCGGTGATGTCGAGGGGATTATTTTCCGTCGAGAAGCGGTCCCTTAAGCTTCCTGAGAATAATTTCGCGCAGATGGAAAGCTGTCACGGCCGAAACAAACAGCAGACCGCATGCACTACGCCATTTTAAAGCCATGGGTGGCCAATATGCACAAAGCAAGGTCTGGATCTTTTTATGTAGCTTAAGGACGAGGGTTTCTTTCCTTCTACAAATCTCATGACAGATCAGAACACGACAAAAGTGTCTATTTTATTTATAGCTGAATCTAATCTGTAGATTCCAGTCCTTGATCTAAAAAAAACAAAACATATTGGCCACCAGTTGCATGTTCATGAACAATAAACAAGTCAGAGAATCGTGTTCTCAATTGTTTCGCTGAAATGGAGTGCCCAGGAAGAAGAGAGTAAAATGACGCCAACCGCTGGTTATTCGGGGGGCAAGTCAGGGGTCAGCCACTTTGGAATCACCGAGTTTAACAAAATGGCCGACACACTATAACCGGAGGACACAGCGGGTCCTCTTATAACGATAACATTTGTATATGAATACATGAAGCTGTCACTTCATCGTTATAAAACCTGGATTTTCGGATTAAACTTGTACTGGGTGCTCCAGAACAGCGTACAGAAGATGCACGAAACAGTTGCATATCTCATTTTCCAGTAGGAGCTGGAGAGATGTTTACAGTTCAAATACAGAGAAAGAACGTTTACATACAACAAGTGTGCAAATATACACAGAGAAAGTGTTGGAAGTTGTAGTGATTATTCATTCGCCTGTCCATTAAACATTGTCATTCGGAAGTTTTAAAAAACTTAAATATTTACACCTCGGAAAGACAGAGATGATGAGTCTCATGCTCCGGCCGTTTGTACCCCCTTGCGAGGATCGACATAGTTAGTATCGATATAAAGGTCTTCGATATCGACACCGCATTCCACGTGGACTGAGACCTCTCCCAGGTATACCATAATAACTTATTTCCCAGAATCCAATTCTACTAACACATTTTTGTTACCGGTCATGAGGTTTCATTTTGAATTCTGTTTTGTACAATGGTCAGACGAATAAAAATTCACGTCATACGAGGTGCGATCGGAAAGTTTCTAGACTGCGCCTATAAAAACCCGTACACTTATCTCAGGTATTAAATTCATCCATCACCCTCGAAGTAGTTCCCCTGGGAGTGAACACAACGATCCCAGCTCCGCTGCCAAGCCTGGAAGCATCCCTGGAAATCTTTCTTTGTCAGCCTGTCAAGCACCATCTGCGATTCTGCCTGAATCTCTTCTATCGTCTCAAATCTCCTTCCCTTTAGCTGAATTTTCATCTTTGGGAAGAGGAAGAAGTCACACGGCGAATAAGGAGGGTGCGGGATGACGGCCATTGTGTTTGAGGCCAAAAACTGCCGAACTTTGACGGCGGTGTGCGCTGGCGCGTTGTCATGATGCGTCGCATGTGGAGTTCTTCCTTTAGAATCAGCTGACAGGTCCCATAGCCTATCCCAACAATGTCGCACAAGTCGTTGATGGTACGACGTCGATCTTCGTGAATGGCCTGCCGAATCTTCGTAACATTTTCGGGCGTTGTGCTCGAAGATGGTCGTCCAGAACGCTCGTCATCATCGACAGAGGTTCGGCCATTTTTAAAACGTGAATGCCACACAAAAGTTTGTGCACGACCCATTGCGGACTCCCCAAATGCTTGCTTTAGCATTTCATAGGTTTCCGTAGCCGTTTTGGCGAGTTTTTGGCAAGAGATTCAGGCAGAATCGCAGATGGTGCTTGACAGGCTGACAAAGAAAGATTTCCAGGGATGCTTCCAGGCTTGGCAGCGGCGCTGGGATCGTTGTGTTCACTCCCAGGGGAACTACTTCGAGGGTGATGGATGAATTTAATACCTGAGATAAGTGTACGGGTTTTTATACGCGCAGTCTGGAAACCTTCCGATCGCACCTCGTATTTGAACCACTGTGTGTACTCGGACATGCAGGACGCAGACAGGTACACAGAATAGCCAACAGCCCCACTTCACTCAGTACCAGGGTTCGATTCTAGGAGAGAGGCGTTCCATCGCATCCATACTTCTTACATTCAGAACATGTAGATTGACACCTTCAGCTTTCCTAACGCCAGTTACATTTTGTGCACTTATTCAACATCAAAACTACACTAAATACACTAATGCTGCATAATTTTGTTTATGAAAATATTAGTGAAATGTGACAAATTTTAATACCAAGTATTGCTGGCTGCTTAATTTGTGTAATCCTTTTAAGTAGGATGACAGATAAACTTAACTGGTGTAATAGATAAGTAATGGTACCGAAATTATGACAAGTACCCAAAAATTGTCTTGCGTTTTTCTTAAACTGACTGAAAATTTAAAATATTTCCTTCAGTTAAACATGCTGTCAACAAATAACGTACTTTGATGATTAATATTTAAAGAAAATAAACATCTTATTAAATGCAATTTTTGTTACAAAAAGACGCTATGCAATGTTAACCGGTCACATACGGCAAGACGCTGTTTTAAAATTTTGTTCCTAGACCAATTAATTCTCATTCCTTTGCATTCTTTGAGCGGTTGATCACTGGATGCTGAGCATTCCGATCGAATGCAGGAACAATCTGTCCAGAGCGATGATGACTTCATTCCGTAAATATTTATCATCTGAACCCCTCTGCATGGATAATGTTAGTAAGAGGAACTGAAAAGCTGAGAGCATGTCCAACTGAGCAAATATACGAGCTTCATAAGCAGGAAATGCATTGCGTTAACAAGCCCGTGTTTCTTAACAGATTGAGGACACGTAATTTAAAAACCTGCATTGAAAGCCAAAGAAAACTGGTGGTAAACACCCAGCTTCATTAATTTATAATTTATTTACAATCTTAATGCCAGAGGAGGATATAATGAACTTCCTAGTAACATTTGCATTCCACGAAGTTTCTCGTCACAAAAGTGAAAGGAAGTAATTTGTTAGTGTTAAATGGGTTTTATGTAGAGAAGGTAATGAAATGTATTTCCTAATCTCATGACCATTTAATGACGAAACAGTCAATGGAATTTTCAAATAAACACTTCCCGTATATAAAGTCTAAACGTTGTCCAGCCTTTAAGCTGTTTTGGGTACGGCTGTGGGTCAGCCTTATTATTATTATTTAGTGTTCTGTCTGACGACAGGTCCATATGAACAGGATCCTTCCATCCTTTTCTCGGACTGGGACCTGTTCATATACGTTCTTGGCAGATGATCCAGAAGTGGTTTGCCATTGCCTTCTTCTGTGTGTGAATGAAGTAATTGTTGGGATGCCACGGAGGAAAACTCCGTGTTGCCTAGACCACGGCCTTGCCCAACAGAAGTTATAAATTCGGGCACCGCCGGAAATCGAACCCGAGACCCCAGGATTACAAGGCCAGCGTTCTAACAGCTAGACCACCTCATCTTATTATTATTTAGTGTTCTGTCTGACGACAGGTCCATATGAACGGGATCCTTCCATCCTTTTCTCGGACTGGGACCTGTTCATATACGTTCTTGGCAGATGATCCAGAAGTGGTTTGCCATTGCCTTCTTCTGTGTGTGAATGGAGTAATTGTTGGGATGCCACGGAGGAAAACTCCGTGTTGCCTAGACCACGGCCTTGCCCAACACAAGTTATAAATTCGGGCAAATGAGTAGAGGGTGGTGGGTGCAGCACAGATATTCTCGGTGGACTGAAACAGTCCAAAAGCAGTTTATTTCTGGTAAAAAAAAAATCCGCGTTCCTTGTTTTCAATGTTCGTAAGCTCTGAGACCTTTGTATAGACGCATCTGTCGAGTTCAGTGAAAGACTCCATTTGCAAAATTTGCGCTGTTAACTTATTCTACGAAACCTCAAGCTAGCAAATGTTTACGTCACAGTGAAATAATTTAGATTTTTACTCAGTTCAATGAATAGTTACGAAACTCCGGACCCAAAATTAGTGGATCCTATCGGATGATAAGAATTGCGATTTTTATGGATTTCTTGTTTGCAGACTTTCAGGTGAAACACTGGTTTTTCAGGCGTTCTCATCAATATCGAGTTAGGAAATGTACTTGCATCGTAACAGTTCTGACGCGTTCACAGTTCTGTCTATTTATTTTCAATTCGCGAGTGGTAACTTTTTACTCTCTTACAAATGACGTAAAAGAGGCGGGATGATAAACAAGGTCCTCCAGTTTAACTTATCACAACAAATCCAGTGACACTGGAATTGAGTGACGGGACACAGCAAAACATTATTTGTGTTTGTATATTTAGATAACCGTTAAGACTTGCGGAAAAGACCATGAAATATGTAGTATGTTTAATGTTTCTATGCGACCTTCATTTAGAACATTTTTCATCCCGATAAATATTTACTGAATTACGCTAGAAACGCACACAAAGAAATACATGAAAATCTTCACTCGAAATGTCTGGTATCGCTGCCCGATGTTAACCAGAATCTGGATCTGTCGAAAAATGTCAGCAGAATTCCCGAGTATATCAAATTTCGTAAGAATCCGTTCTGGGGTTCTCGAACAGGCAGACAGACATGACGGAATAAATACGCGCGTTTTTGCAACCTCGTTGTGAACGCACCGACAACAAAGTTCTGCTAAACTCGGTGATGCCACTCTTTATGAAATGGACCCTTTCAGATTTGGTCATCATTACCTGTACCTAGACACACAACCGTTGCAGATGATACAACGATGCATGAAAATCATAAGGCATTCTAAATACACATACATTGAAGATTATTCTTGAATTCAAACGCTTGAGAGAAACACGAAATGATTCGATTTTTGTTGATAAATTCAAATTTGGGCAATCTGGTCCTTACAGTCTGTGTGAACTGTCTATAAAAATTACCATCACACGCTACTCTCTGAATTTAACAAATGTGAACATTTTATCGTATCGGATGGACTATTAACGTTTATATCCTTAGAACTGCTTAGATCTGTGTCTTTCAGGATCCTCTCGTTACTAAATCTTATAAAAGCAAATTACGTTCAGCTCTCTCATACTTAGGCGTGCTCACAGGAAGTCGTTTCTTGAAATTACAAATGAAGCTTGTACTTAAAGCCTTGGAGTCTATTAGAACTTGTTATATTAGAGGTCATATGTAAATAAATCCACTTTTTCATATAAAATAGCCTTTTCCTTGATTATCGATAGGCATACGCCTTACACTTTTTCCTTATTGTAACGAGTCTACTGAGCGTTGATGCCATTTTTGACACGAACAACGTTCAATTAAAGTATTATCACGGTAATTTAGTTATGGAGGTATCTTGTGGGACTACTGGAGTTCCTATCACCGATTTTTCAGTCAGTTTAGGATAATAAAATGTCTGTAGATTTAAATGTTTGAAGGAAACTGGATTTTGTTGGCCCAGGACAGGGTCCGGTGGAGGGCTTTGGTTAATTCGGTGATGAACCTTCGGGTTCCTTAAGCCATCTGGTTGGTTGGGTCCACTATTTGGGAAGCCTGAGGGGAAGAGACCTCTGGAGAGACCTAGACGTAGATGGGAGGATAATGTCAGGCGGGATCTATGGGAGATAGGAGTTGAAGGAGACTGGATTTTGTTGGCCCAGGACAGGGTCCGGTGGAGGGCTTTGGTTAATTCGGTGATGAACCTTCGGGTTCGGTAAGCCATCTGATTGGTTGGGTCCACTATTTGGGAAACCTGAAGGGAAGAGACCGCTGGGGAGACCTAGACGTAGATGGGAGGATAATCTCAGGCGGGATCTATGGGAGATAGGAGTTGAAGGAGACTGGATTTTGTTGGCCCAGGACAGGGTCCGGTGGAGGGCTTTGGTTAATTCGGTGATGAACCTTCGGGTTCCGTAGGCCATCTAGTTAGTTAGTTAGTTAAAGGCGACATCTACAATTAGAACAAACCTTTCTAAGTTGTTGTTGGCGTGCCTCTTCTGTGCTTCCGTCCCGTGATCTTTGTGCCTCAGGAGTTTCTTCATCTCGCGATGGATCTTTTCGCACTGCTGTTTCAATTTCTCGAAATTCAGCCACTCCGAAATGTCTGACGGCAATGGGAAGCCGCGGTCCAAGATTTGGAACGTCACGTTACGAAACGACTGCCCATCTTCGGCGTCCTCACTGTAATAATTTTCACCGCCGCTTGGTATCACTGCGCGTTGAATATCTTTGCGGAAACTCTCGAGGAAGTGTCGCACTATTTTCTTCTGACGTAGGAATTCACAGTCTCGTATTTCATTGTCCGCTCCGTAGATGAGTTGAATGAAATGTGTGCCATCTGTGACTTGGCGTAATTTCACAGATTCTCTGTAAAATAAATAAAAGAAACATTGTCTGTAACGTTAATATATGCAACTTGAAGTTTACATTAGCCTATTATTATAAACTGAAGAGGGGGACCACATGGTATGCCGACGCATAGATAGGAGGATAATATTAAAATGGATCTTGAAGCAATAGGGTGGATTTCTCTGGCTCAAAATGAGTCCGAAGCCGGAGGCGGTAACGAACCGTGAAATTCCATAACATTCGGGGAATTTATCGACAAGCTGAGTGAATACAAAGTTCTCAAAAAGTGCGTACTCAGTTCCATGGAATTTGTTCACGAGTGTTCTTTTAATGCGTTTGAGGGTAAAATTACGGTCTGAACCATGGTGATCGTTTTGCGCCAATATTATTCTGTGCTCCAAAGTGAAAGACTGTTGCAAAACAAATTTGAAGAACGGTTTCTTATGAACAGGAAGGAATTGTATAAGAATTTTTTCATGAGAATCTCTTTCTGTGTCCTTCAAGTAAAGATTAAATTATCCCAGGTTCCAAACTGAACCACCGGCTCTCATTGGAAACCCAACATTTCAGCCTTCGTTCAAGGCTTCGAAGTCGACGCGTGTTTCTGGTTTATCAAGGCAGGATTGACGCCGGAGCCACAGGCAATTAGCGACAGACTATAGATGTCGCATATAGAAATAGGAATCACTGCGATGAGAACAGTTCACACCCAAACGACAGCAATGTCGCTTTTAAAATTATCCTTCGGCGACATGTTACACCACCGAGCGATACGTCTTCGGGCGAGAGGTACCTACTCTGTTGGGTAGAGCTTGTCTCCTTCACGGAACCAGTTTCCGAAACGTCGCGGTTTCTTCTTTTAAACAAGGACGATAGAATAATTTTAAGAGTGATCATTTCCTTCAACCCGTCATTTTCACGGGCTAGGGATTTGGATACCGCGTATCGTCTGTTGCTTCGGTGTGGAAGCCTGTCCTATTTCATGCTCAATTATCGAAGCATCATTCAGTGATGTAACGAGCATCGCTGAATGCCAAAGACTATATTTCCACACCTCACAGCCTGCTACCTAGAATCGGCCGCATTACGAGGTGCGATCGGAAAGTTTCAAGACTGCGCCTATAAAAACCCGTACACTTATCTCAGGTATTAAATTCATCCATCACCCTCGAAGTAGTTCCCCTGGGAGTGAACACAACGATCCCAGCGCCGCTGCCAAGCCTGGAAGCATCCCTGAAAATCTTTCTTTGTCAGCCTGTCAAGCACCATCTGCGATTCTGCCTGAATCTCTTCTATCGTCTCAAATCTCCTTCCCTTTAGCTGAATTTTCATCTTTGGGAAGAGGAAGAAGTCACACGGCGAATAAGGAGGGTGCGGGATGACGGCCATGGTGTTTGAGGCCAAAAACTGCCGAACTTTGAGGGCGGTGTGCGCTGGCGCGTTGTCATGATGCGTCGCATGTAGAGTTCTTCCTTTAGAATCAGCTGACAGGTCCCATAGCCTATCCCAACAATGTCGCACAAGTCGTTGATGGTACGACGTCGATCTTCGTGAATGGCCTGCCGAATCTTCGTAACATTTTCGGGCGTTGTGCTCGAAGATGGTCGTCCAGAACGCTCGTCATCATCGACAGAGGTTCGGCCATTTTTAAAACGTGAATGCCACACAAAAGTTTGTGCACGACCCATTGCGGACTCCCCAAATGCTTGCTTTAGCATTTCATAGGTTTCCGTAGCCGTTTTGGCGAGTCTTTGGCAAAATTTGATGCACACGCCATTCCGAAATCGCAGGAGGGTCGGTGTAATGCACTACCAAAACGCCCGTAATGCTAATTCGATGATGCCGGCTGGCACACTGATTCACTATGAATGTAGGCCGCACCCCCTAGCGGCAGAAGCTCGTACTACATCCGGTTCGCCCTCTATTGACACAGTCTTGAAACTTTCCGATCGCACATCGTATATAGCGCATAATTCATTGCATGTTTATACTCAAGAACTACAACTTCAAGCAACTTTCTGCGATAATGTCTACCATTCCGCATTCTTGTCATCATGCATCTGGCCCCCTCCCCCCACACACACACTCATTTCCTTTTACGCTTTCATTTGACGTTAGGCTTTTCCCATCGATTCCCTGCTCAGACAAGACATTCCAGTGTCTGAGTCAATATTCCTCGGGTGGTTCATTTTTATGCAGTGACAAGGGCAGGTATGAGCGGCTAATTCTTGCCTCTTGTTTGGGGCAGGTTAAGAGAACGTTCGTGAGAAGTGCACTTGTGATTGTGTGCACTTCGAAGTGAGGGCGGGGATTTGGTGGCCGAAGGTACTCCAGCGGCCCTTAAAATAACGGCAGAGAGGGGGAAAGCTTTTGTGGCGTGGCATTTAAATACTGTAGCAGGATCTGTGGGGAGCTCTACCTGCCTCATCTCATGAGAGACGATGCAACGTAGCAGTTAGTTACGAAACGTCGCGGAGCGGTCGAGTCGTTAGCACTCGTACTTCGCATTCGAAATGTTCCGGGTTCAGATCTCGGGCCGGAGACCAATTATGCTGACGACAGATACTACCTTAACTTAAGCCATGTTTTCTGTTGGTTATTTATGGGTAAAAGGGAGAAGTAAGAAGAGAGTGGAGTTAATTACGTGCTGAGGAGCTCCACAATTTGTACCGCCGCCTAATATTAATAGAGCGATGAAATTAAGGAGGTTGTGATTGACGGCACAGTCCATAAAAAATTTCACTGAGGAAACGTGAAGGGAAGGGATTTGCTTGGGTAACGTAAATGTGCGTGGGAGGACAGTGTTCAAATGGATTTTGAAGAAATATTGTTGGTATAGTTGCGTCATATTGTGAAGATATATATTTTAATTAATTAATCTTATCCGTCTATTCACGATTTAAAATTTAAAATTAAGATAATTAAAATATCATGTGATGTTCCTTATCGATACATTCGATTTACATTTAGAACATCTTTTTCTTACGACATGTTTCGGTTCTTAAATGAACCATCTTCAGGTGTATAAAAATTAAAGAAATTACGATTAAGTTTTAAGTTTATATAATTTTAATTTTTATACACCTGAAGATGGTTAATTTAAGAACCGAAACATGTCGTAAGAAAAAGATGTTCTAAATGTAAATCGAATGTATCGATAAGGAACATCACATGATATTTTAATTATCTTAATTTTAAATTTTAAATTGTGAATAGACGGACAAGAATAATTAATTAAATATATATTGTGTAATTTTAAGGGTGTGAAGTGGACAGGGACTTGAACTGGCGGTCTCTTAAATGTTCAGGAGAGAAATTTATAAATTAGCTGGTGGACTGTCAGCTTTTCAGGCACGACTTTGCTCCTTACAGTTAGTATCAAGCAGGCCTAAGTGTGCGTGTTTCATCGTCTCCTTCAAATCCCCTGACCCACGCACGACGCAGGAACAGGTTCAGATTCCGTCTTCAGGGTCTCTATAAAGCCGACTTGATTATAAGATTCTGACAGAATTCGTGGTGTATATAACTGAACATTGTGGCCGTACTTTTTCGTTGTTTAGAAGAGAGTCTTTCTCCTGCCTCATTCCTTTCTCTGCTCCCCTTCAAGCTTCATCTCTGTCACTGACGGTGATGGTGATACAGAGCCTGGCATTGACTGCGACTGGAAGACGGCCAATCTGAATGCATCCCTCTCTCACACCCCTGCCAGCTCAGTAGGTTAACAATCTCTCGAGAGTACGACGCCCGAAGATCTTGAAGAGTTGTCTCCACCACCGACTAGGCTAATATACGACACGCGTTATAAAGGTCCAGCGCGGTCTCATTTTTACTCCGGATCTTAATTTGAATAGCTGGTTCTCAGATGGGAAACAGAATAAATCTGGTTTAAGTCGTGCATGTAATATTTTGTTTGGAAAATGTGGTGGATGTTTGCCAGTAGTCGGAGCCTAATATGTGGAGGTATGTGTTTTGTAGTAAGTGCAAGGGACATGGGCTGCATTAATTTAAATATACTTTTGACAGTTCCACGTATCTAAAAGCACAAAGTTTAAAAGAAATGGTGATAATGCACATCCATGAAGATGGTTGTCTTCTGGGTTGTTGCCCCGTGTAGTCTGGTAGAAGCTTACCGACGTTTCAGAGGTCCTTGCTGTCTTCGCCTTAAAGATTGTGGTCCAGAGGAGGCCATACTCAACCCTGAAGACGGAGACTGTATGTTGCTCCGAAACACTGGCATATACCGATGGGTCACGTGTATATCAGAACGTATTGACCATTTGTACAGGGATTTGGTCAACACCTGGCGATTTATTCTTTGTAAACTTTTCAGTAGCAGTCCCAATCTCAAAAGAGGTAGGCTCAGGTACCAATGGCTGAGCTCTGTGCATTCCTGTCTGCCTAACGTCATGTTCATTCAACAGCTGACAAAATGTAATTCTTCCAACCAATCAGAGCACTGTTGGAATGTACAAGCGGATTCTTGCATTCATTTGTTACGTCCATGATAGTGCCTAGCACGTTTCTTCTCTGTGTTTGTTTCAAGCTCATTAATTTTATTATCTTGAGCTGCATTGAAGCTTAACAGTGAATCTCCCCTTCAAAAGTTTTGTATTTTATCTCCGGAAAAAGGGGGTTTTGATATTTTGCAGCACGTGCAAGATTCTCATTCGAAGTGAGCAGTTGTGGGGGCGGAGGCTCCGACTGATGGAAGTCGGCGGTACTTTTTCATTTCCAAATTAAGCGCGCTGTTGCAGCGATTGGATAAGGCGCCGGGCAACCGCCGTCGCAATTACTCTGAGAGCCTGTTGGGGCCGTCAGTACGCCAGATTATTAGTGTCTTCCGCGTGTCAGTCAGGTGGAGTACCCGGCACAACGTTGTTATGAATAATTCTCATTGCAAACTAGACACCAAACATGAAATCACTTTGCCTGTAGCTGCTTCCTGCCTGAAAGAAATAGAGGGGAGAGCCTAATGGGGAAACATCGCCCATTTGATGTGACAGAGACATATATACCTTGCACATGAGAATCGAAAGCTTTTGTCTTCCAGCTTTTTATAAGAGCATGTGATGAAACACTGAGGCGGTAGGGGGTGTGTTTAGGGGTTGTTTATGACGTGCGCGCGTGTTAAAAAATACGCAGAAGAGCTGTAAGGGGGGGTAGAAATGGAATTGTGAGTCATCTTGAACCCTCAGAATCCCACCACGTTACATAAGCCGATCATATGACCTCCCTGCCAAATACCCTTGCTTTCACCCCTCAAACGCACTCTGCTTATCCCCCCACGATGCACTTAACTGAAGCAATAGTCACATCGGATACCGAGACTTTACCGCGTGCAATTTCAATTGCAGATTTGCAACACCCAGGTCGTCGTTTCGTGTCTGATGGCTTTAACCTCTCCTTGTCGCCAGTGCCGCGCTCATATTTTTATGTCAAAGTAATCTGTTTCGATGTAATGGGATTTCAGTGACAAGTGCTGGGGAGTTAGTGGGGGTTTCGGAGATGCCAGGGCGGGGTCTCGAGTGTCAGAAGGCCGAAGTTGCCACTCAGTAATTGACTGTTAGAACTAAGCTGCCGTCAAACTCTGTAAAGCATCATTAACAAAAAGAATTTAATACGAGAATCTTCATGTTTAGATGCATCCGGGTCCTTGCATGTCAATCAACGTTAAATAACTGGTTCAGAGCCTTCTTAAGAAGCTGACAGTCGTTCAGCTAGTCAGATGCCTTTCTTCTATGTGACCCGAAGGTTCGTTACCGAGTTCAAGTATCTGCCACGACCGCTGGCCAATTGAATCGAGATGAAGTCTGAACGTTTCTGACGACGGCCAGTTACATAATCTGTAAAGCTGTTCCCTTGGACTTTGTCCATGGTTTAAAACCACAAAGTCTCTCAAGCGGGATTATGCTTCCTGTAAAATAAGGAAAAGGACAGAAAACGTATCTATTGGACCTCATGGTTTAGTTAGTTATGGTCTTATTATAATTTAGACTATGTACAAAGTGTAAGAGAGCCGGGATAGTTCAGTCAGTATAGTGACTAGCTACGGGCTGGACGACCGGGGTTCAATCCCCGACGGGGGCAGAGGATTTTTCCTCTAGCCTCTGCATCCAGACCGGCTCTGGGGCCCACCCAGCCTCCTCTACAATGGGTACCGGGGTCCTTTCCCGGGGGTAAAGCCGGCCGGGGCGTGATGCTGACCACTCACCTCCATCTAGTGCAGAGGTCAAGGAAGAGAGGAGCTATACCTCCTCTCACCCCAAACGCCTACATGGCGTATAGTGGGACAAACTTTACTTTACTTTTACAAAATGTAAGAAAAGTATTTTACAAACGAATCCAGTCCATAAGCTGATGCCGACTTTTTAAAGATCAATTTCAGTATTATCGTTTTACCAACGCTTAGGTTTGCCAAGTTGGCTCTTACCTTCAGGTTTTAAGAATTTTTTTTTTAATATTTCTCATTTCTGCCGTGCTCACTACCATTTATTTAACGAAGTACGCGTCTAGATATAGCTTGACTCAGAGGACCTTTCTTCATTACACGGCTACTATCAGCCAGGAGGCGGTCCAACGAAAGTTTCTGAAGAATGTCTGTTTATCTGCTATATCCTTAACCAGTTTGAATGCCATTTTATTTTCAGAAGCAAATTCAATGTCATGCGATATATTTGTCGATCTGTTTAGAAGAAGTCTTGGAGAAGGAGAAACTATTGTCCAAAAAATAGCTTGATGTCTCTGTAATGAATGAACTTAGACACGATTTAGAATAATATTTTAATATTTTTCGTCAAATCACAATTTTTAATAAGATGATAAAAATATTTAAAATATCATTTCACGTTCCGCATCGAATGATCGATTTACAAATTGGAACGTTTTCTTACGACATGTTTCGGTTATATTTAACCGTCCTCAGGTATAAATTAGATTGTAATTCCAGTTTTAAAATTTACCAATGTAATTTATACCTGAGGACGGTTAAATATAACCGAAACATGTCGTAAGAAAACGTTCCAATTTGTAAATCGATCATTCGATGCGGAACGTGAAATGATATTTTAAATATTTTATCATCTTATTAAAAATTGTGATTTGACGGAAAATATTAAAATATTAACTTAATTCACAATATGACGCAAATATACTACCTTATAGATTTATAATAGGTTACAATGCTGTTAACCGCAGAATTAGGCCACGTGGTCTCGAAAGGATTTTTTTTTATCAATAAAGACGTGAGATTTTGTAAGTTTCATACAATTCCTTTGGTAATTGAATGAAACCACGTAGACGGCCCGTCATAGAGTGGACGCAACATAATTTCGACCCTGGATGACCGTTACAAATAAGTTTACGCTGTAGAATTAACGCGTGCTTGTGTTTCAAGGTCCCTTCGGATCGCAAAATCCAGAGTAGTGTCGAGGCCAATGTTCGAAAATGCCACCGATCGTGTCGATATTTAAAAGGGGGCAAAATGTTTCCTGCAACACACTACACATGCTCAGACACATTTTTTGATGGAAACGATGCCTCGTTCAGCGGCAGTGTCCTAGCTGTCCGTTCCTCCGAACTCTTGAACGCACAGACCATGTTCTTACATGACATTTTTCCCCCACATGCACTTATCTTATCCGAATCGTTACTATTCTGTTACCCTGGATACGCTGATTAGATACAACAAAAATTGTCGGCCGGCCGTGAATGTTGGTGGAAGACCTTGGGAGACCTCGTAGATTTCGAAACAGAAAGATGACCTGACAAGATCGTTTTAACAGTAGGGTTAAGTTTGCGAATATTGAATTAAAAGTCGTGCCATATATAAGACCACCACGATGAACGTGTAGGACGGAAAATATACTTCAGATATTGAAATTACTCTGCGACGATGTCCTTGAGAATCCGATACTTCCTTGGTTACTGAAGAAATTCTACACCTTTTTTTTTTTGGGGGGGGGGGGAAACGAAAGGGGTCATTACCCCCGCACCACAGCTTGTGACATTCCTCCTCCTATGTCTGCCCCCTCTTTACGCTGTTTTCCCCAGGCTTCCGTGTTTTGTCGCAGATGGTTATTGCAGAATTGCGGAAATATGAGGCCCCAAGAATTACCGACGAAGATACCGTGCAGCTTTCCAGGAAAATTCAGCTCGCTTCAGGAAGTATTAAGAACAATATTAAAGAACAAACTGGAGGTACCGAGAAAAAATGTAGCTGAACAAACAAGACCCTGTTTGCCGGGAAGTAGCTTACGTTTTACTGAGGAACGTCACTTGTAGTGCAGAGATTTCTCATTGGCTCACAGTCTGTAGACGCTCAGGTGATTCCTGACGTAGTAGCACTCTGGTGTTATCTGCCAAGAGTTGCGTAACCGGTGGACTTCTCCGGCCGAGATAAGAACTCGTACGTCACCACGTCATCAGGGTCACTGCTCACTGTTTCATGCATTCAGCCACACACCGAACAGCTTTCCGTAACGCGTGTGTAGCCAGAACAAGCGATTCATTACGAACAAGTGGCTCTATACCTCACAGTATCGTTCTTACGTCCGGTAAGCCTGCAAGTTCAAAGGAAGTTCTCGTGACCCAGATAGGGAGATCTGCCTCGTATCTTGGCCCTGATATTCAATGTCGCATTCTCCTTATTTGCGTTTATGCGACACGTCCTATCAGGAGATGAACGCTGTTGCAAATGTGTAAGACCGACACCGGAAAACAAATGAGGTCTTTCGTGTCTCTGTTCACGTCTGTGTGTTTCTGGGGGGGGGGGATGTTATTTTAATATTAGCTTGCATAACAACTGGTGACAAATTTATTGCAGACAGCTCTGATTATGAAGAAGAACATGTGATGCCAAAGTTAATGGAATGCCCTAAACCAGTGGTATTCGACCTTTTTTGTTCGCGTACCCCCAGATATAATTTCTCTTCAAGTTTGTACCCCCAAAGTCGTTGGTGTATAATTCAAGTTATAATCGTATATAATCTACATCTAAAATAAATTAAATAAATTACATTACTGATTATTCAGTGTTTATCATAAAATAACATATATTTTTTTTAAAATTTCACGTACCCCCAAAGATGTCTTCGCGTACCCCCAGATATAATTTCTCTTCAACTTTGTACCCCCAAAGTTGTTGGTGTATAATTCAAGTTATACATAGTATATAATCTACATCTAAAATAAATTAAATAAATTTCATTACTGATTATTCAGTGTTTATCATAAAATAATATATATTCTTTTTAAATTTCGCGTACCCCCGGGGGTCGCGTACCCCAGGTTGATCATAACTGCCATAAACTATCTCAAAATTGAACTACACGATCTGGAACCTGTGAATTCCTGAATCTCCTGGTTTTAGTTCGTCAAGAAGCTGGAGTTTACGTAAAGCTCTGGCAGTGCCAACGATCCGAGATGAAAGAAGTGACTAACCTCGTGCTGTTACCCTCCCCGAGGGTCGTGACTGCCGTCTCCTTCGCTGTGACGCCGTTGTAGTGAACCCGGCGCTCCTGTTCGCCGTCGTACAAAGCGTCCGTCGATATGAAGTTGTGAATCTTCATGGGACCAGAATGGAACCCGCCGCCACTGTCCTCTGTCTCCTGATGGTGATGGTGATGGTTCCCGCGACGCGATGATGCTTGCGTCCCGGCGCCTGAGGAAGGCGTCGACGTGGTAGTACTAGCTTCCGACACACGGGCAACGCAGAAACATGCCAGAATCACGGCTGTCAGCGTCAGCGAACTGATGAACATTCTATTAACTGACGACAGTTTGTAACAGTGTCCTTCAGCTTTGCTTTCGTAGAAGACTTCTTCTTTTCCTGCGAATAGGATCGAACTCTCGTCCTTTTCTTATGTTGATTTTAAAATTACTTCTTCTGAGAAGGAAGAACACTTTCCTGTGTATACAGGCCTACGGGATTATTTTTCTTAACTCTTTCCGTGATACCAACAAGACGGCCACCACGTGGGAATGTTTTTGCCGCTGAGCGGGTGGGAGAAGGGTTCAAGTGACAGCGTTCTCGCAAGTTTTACTCCTCACGTTGAAATCAGAATGCGGACCACTTGCTGCACTTAAAAACCACGATTCACTAAAATATTTCAAAAAAAAACACCAACAACACAATAATGTTCTCCACAGGAAACAAAACCATCCGACGGAAAGTTTTACCCAGGCACTAGGAGGATTCAGTGACGATCCGAGTGAATTTGTAGTTGGCGGTATCCGCTGAGGACGCTTACTCGAGCAGCAGCGACGAGCAGTGGTGGTCTTGGACTAAGAAGGAATCCCATCCATGCAACCGATCCACTATTAGGCTCCGCCCCCTTCACTCACGCCTCTGCTCGCTCGCGTGGTTTTCTGTGTGACGTTTTTCGTCGTCATAGATCCGTGGAGTTTCTTAGACACAATACCACGTCGTCACTACGATCCCGAACTACGCGAAAGTGTGCATTGTCATAGCAACAACGACTCAGATCTCGCGGATTCATATTTTTACATACTGCGTCCAGTTTGAGCGCCTGTTCCGTTACGAAAGATCCTCGACTTGAAGAAGACCCCACTAAACGCTGTCGATGTTAATAAATTTGGTTCCGTGTTATTTTAACGTCGAATGTCAACAAGTGACGTTACTTAAGACATGGATACAACAACTTAATCCACTGTCAGTCGTTAGTAAAATCAATAATTTTCCTTTCAAGACGCGTCCTCAGGTTACCTATGGAGAAGAAGGCCTTCATATACGCGGGAGTAGCCGCGGATAAGCAATCGCGAACAGTCTGCAAGGGATGATACTCCAGCTTTGGGATTAGGCACCCTTCGACTTTGAAAAAAAATAATCTTGTTACGAAATATTATCCAGGGCCTGAGACTTGGACGAGTTCCCAACAGGACTACCAGGAATAAACATTAGAATTTGTGTCATGTTGATTTAGCTACAGAGCTACCGATTGAGTGTGTCCTGTTTTCTGTACATTAATCGTTTCCGCATATCAGCAAGACCGCCTTATTTTTGGTAAATTACGAATAATTGAGGGGACAGGAAACATATCTTGGCTAATCTTAATGAATTATCACATAATTCACGCAAATAAAAACAGAATTTTGGCAGTGGAGCGGGGGACGGAATTACAGAATCCATGTTACGAAGGTGGATTCCGAGTTCTGTCCTCCTGAGTGAGGATGTGAAATCTGATTTCGTATAGAGTCGAAGTGCGGACTCTTCTTAACATGATAATGAACTTTCCCGGTTTCACGACAAGTGAGTAATTAATTTGACAGCCTAGCGACTGTCAGCTTCTCTGGAAGAGATCCACTCTGTGTACCTACTTTGTCTTATCTGTTGTATTTGCGTTCTTATCATTTCCCAAGATAATTTAGTGGAGATATGTCGTTTATTCTTTCATTTGCCGGTTACCTCAAGAACATACGATGTTCACGTCATCTTCTGGGGAACGGAGAGGGAATTCCACGTCAGGAGTGAGTTGGCGCCTCTCCCTGCAAACCTATAAAATACTATACGGCAGTACGCATGCGCGGGTGTTATAATAGTGAGGTTGCACAGGTACTCAGGCTGATGGTTTAGTGGCGTGACTACTGTTCCTATTTTGTGATTGGCTGATCCAGTCTAAAAGTATACACCTCTAGACATCATGCCATGTCTCCCAAGAATTCTTTCTTGGTTAACTGTTCCTTTGTCGTCAGCATCGCATCTGTTCTTGTTACATCAGATCGGTTTCTGGTGTCCTTGCCCCACTGGTAGGTGTTCGATCATGTGCCGGGAAATTTTGAAGGCTGGTGCCACGTATTCTTAATTAGACGTCGTCTAGAATTTCCTTGAACACGCGTGTAAGTACGCGTTGGCTTCGGAAAGAACAATCCAGCCAGGGAAAGTTAGGCCACGAACGGAAGAAGGAAAGAGGTGTTGTTGAACGACGCCCTGGGTTTCTGCTCCTGCCGTGTGGTCTTGTAGGTGGTTGCCAACTTTCACAGGAACGCGTCGCCACCAATTTCAGGGTTGGACGTCGGAGGAAATACTTCCTTCGAAGATTTCTGTCTTCTGGGTTGTTGCGCTGTGTAGTCTGGTCGATGTTTACCAACGTTTCAGAGGTCATACTGCCTCCGTCATCAGAGTATGAAGATTGCTGTCTTCTGGGTTGTTGCGCTGTGTAGTCTGGTCGATGTTAACCAACGTTTCAGAGGTCATACTGCCTCCGTCATCAGAGTATGAAGATTGCTGTCTTCTGGGTTGTTGCGCTGTGTAGTATGGTCGATGTTTACCAACGTTTCAGAGGTCATACTGCCTCCGTCATCAGAGTATGAAGATTTCTGTCTTCTGGGTTGTTGCGCTGTGTAGTCTGGTCGATGTTAACCAACGTTTCAGAGGTCATACTGCCTCCGTCATCAGAGTATGAAGATTGCTGTCTTCTGGGTTGTTGCGCTGTGTAGTATGGTCGATGTTAACCAACGTCTCGGAGGTCATACTGCCTCCGTCATCAGGGCGATGAATACCAGACTACACAGCGCAACAACCCAGAAGACGGAAATCTTCATACTCACCGCTGTGAGAACCTCAAGTCTTACACTTCCTTCGAAAGTTGGTAATTTATTATGTACAAGGCTACACGTCGTCACAACCCCAGAGGACCACAATAGAAGGGAGATTCAGAAATAGATTTCACAATTACCCAGGTGTGTCTGGATATTAAAATGTTCCAGGAGGTTAGTTCAAGATTTCTTAGATCTGCAATTGAATTTGTATAAGTCTAAAGGCGAAATAGGTTTGCTCAAGTATCAGAACACAGTCCAAATTGAAACTAAAGTCTGGTCATTGAAGACGATGCTAATGGTGGAAAGTCTTTTGGCGCGTGTAGTAATGATGACGTACCTCGAAGATTTTTTTTTTTAAATCTATTTAGACTTCCGCTCAAGCAGATAGAGCTCATCGTGGTCACTGTGTTCGGATGTTTCAAGACGTGACAAGATGGCCGACACGAACAGCTGATTTTGTCGAAGTCTTCGAGTACGATTTCCCTCGTTTCGCCTCATGTTTATGTCCTCCTTTGTTTGCTATGGTCATAAGCTCAGCTGGATGTGTAACCTAACCTAACCTCACTTCGACTGCAAGCACTCGGCACTTCTGGTTTGCATTTTGTTGAGCAGTTAGTATAGATTTTAAATTTGGCTCTCGCCTCTTGTTCAGTGCACCCGACCTGGCACGGTATCAAAATCCTGTCACATAAAACCTGAAAAAAAATGTCTTCAGTCATCGATTGATGCTTGGATTAGACGACATTCCCATAACAAATATCGGAATGGAGTTTGTCATTAGTGGACCATTTTTGGCAGTTGCATTGGTCTAGAATGTTTCTACAAGCAGCTGGAAGCTGGACCTTGAAACGAATATAAATAATTATTTATATTCGTTTCTGGTAAATGTTGCTGAAGCCTGAAGACGTTCATTTTCAGTCACTGGACAGACCTGAGTTTTTATTCCAAAGCTCGTAGTATCAAGTTATCGGATTATCGCTTATAGTGGAGCCTGTTTAACGATAATATCTATTACCTTCCTTGAGGAACTCTGTAAAACCACGAATAACCTCACACAGATTAAGAGGAAAAGTTGATCTCATGGAGCAGCATTCGAACCCGACGCAGAAATGTCCCTTAACTAATCGATTACAATTAACGTTAATGGAATCCCTGTGCCATGACATTTGAACTTCGCAGCTTAAAATTTGCTGATCGCAAATATAGAGGCGCCATTTAACACGAATTACGTCATTGGGCAGTGGCGTAATTCGTGTTAAGTCGACGCATATTTATAGTTTCTCCGTTATTTTATGACATCGCATCACCAAGAACCTCTAGCACTTTAAACTTCTGCTAAGATCCCCTCATGCACAAAAAGCCTGTCGCCATGTGATGATCAACATTCACGTGAAGACGTTGGAGCAACAGTGAGCTAACCTACAAACTGAGATGACGTTAAAAATATTTGTTCTAATTTCCAGTTTGTAACATTCTGAAAGACACAACAAGCCACTCGTGTCTTATCCTGCCTCTGTCTAATATTAGAGGCTATTGATAGGATTATGTATATATATATATTATTTAATTGTTACAAATGTTTCAATTTTGCCGGAAAACTCGTTGTTGCTTTCATGTTTCCATTGTCGGTTTCGTTTGAGAATGCAAACCGCACACACGTCGTCTATACCAGTGGTATTCAACCTTTTTTGTTCGCGTACCCCCCAGATATAATTTCTCTTCAACTTTGTACCCCCAAATTTGTTGGTGCATAATTCAAGTTATACATAGTACATAATCTACATCTAATATTAATTAAATAAATTACGTTACTGATTATTCAGTGTTTATCATAAAATAATATATATTTTTTTAAATTTCACGTACCCCCTAAGATGTCTTCGCTTACCCCCAGATATAATTTCTCTTCAACTTTGTACCCCCAAAGTTGTTAGTGTATAATTCAAGTTATACATATTACATAATCTACATCTAATATTAATTAAATAAATTACATTACTGATTATTCAGTGTTTATCATAAAATAATATATATTTTTTTAAATTTCACGTACCCCCTAAGATGTCTTCGCGTACCCCCAGATATAATTTCTCTTCAACTTTGTACCCCCAAAGTTGTTAGTGTATAATTCAAGTTATACATATTACATAATCTACATCTAATATTAATTAAATAAATTACGTTACTGATTATTCAGTGTTTATCATAAAATAATATATATATTTTTTTTAAATTTCACGTACCCCCTAAGATGTCTTCGCGTGCCCCCAGATATAATTTCTCTTCAACTTTGTACCCCCAAAGTTGTTAGTGTATAATTCAAGTTATACGTAGTATATAATCTACATCTAAAATAAATTAAATAAATTACGTTACTGATTATTCAGTGTTTATCATAAAATAATATATATTTTTTTAAATTTCACGTACCCCCTAAGATGTCTTCGCGTACCCCCAGATATAATTTCTCTTCAACTTTGTACCCCCAAAGTTGTTAGTGTATAATTCAAGTTATACATATTACATAATCTACATCTAATATTAATTAAATAAATTACGTTACTGATTATTCAGTGTTTATCATAAAATAATATATATATTTTTTAAATTTCACGTACCCCCAAATATGTCCTCGCGTACCCCAGGTTGAATATCACTGGTCTAGACCACGGCTTCTTAAATATCAAGTTAGTTTCTTCACGGATTAAGATTATCTGTTCTGAGTATCTTCCTGCAGCTTTGTTTCTTTGAATATTCGAGACACAAAATAGAAACGGCAAAGATGTGTCTTACAGCGTTTTACAACTCTCGGCTTTTTAAAGTAATGGAATGGACTAACAAGTGGCTCCACACGCTGAAACCACAGCTGTCTTACGTGTTTGTTAACGAGAGGACACACAGAAGTGACAGCAAAGTACTGACCAGAGACAAGGAATGTTAATGACATGACACGGGCTGTCAGTGTGATACGAGGACCTGTAGACGATCGACGATTAGAGTACGTGATTATTTAAACGAGGCCGGGCGTATCGACACGTGGTAAGAAGGACTAGAGTAACCACAGCACAGAACAAGCAAAGCGGAATAAAGTTTGTGTGAAATTCGCTTATGACGTCTTGCACGTGGCCGTGTGCGGAACTTGGAGTAAGATTTTATAACTCGACGAACTTCTGCTCCGGAAGGTAACAGTCTCTTCTTCTATGGACCCGAAAGTTTTTTTTCAGGAAGACGGCAACTCTTTCTGTCTAGATAAGTCCATTCTATACATTCGTATTACATGAATAAAGCATTGAAAGGCAACTGTATTAATTGGTATTATAACTTCAGCTCGTCGGTTACAGGGGAGATTGGACTAAAATGACATCGCTGGGTGAAATGACAGATGTATTAATCGGACTGAATTAAATTTTGTGGTTGACACCCCTAGCTCGTATTCGGGATGCTTGGGATTTGAATGTTGGCTCGGAGACTGACCTGTGTGACCGATTTTTTTTGTGGTCTTAGCCTCGCCAATAAAAATCTGAATGCAGGCTTACATTTTGATAGCCCACGATCGCGTATCATATCCTTTCAGTTAATCGTTCAAAATCATTCTCACTTCCGGTGTTACACAGTCTATTTATTTGGAAAACGTTGCTAAATAGACAAAAATAGTCCAGTGTTTGTAACATTTTACAATTTAAAATCGTTGGTTTAATTTTGTTCTTTTCAGATGATTCTTCTCTCGCTCTCTTCTCTCTCTCTCTTCTATCTCTCTCTCTTCTCTCTCTCTCTCCTCTCTCTCTTCTCTCTCTCTCTCTTCTCTCTCTCTCCTCTCTCTCTCCTCTCTCTCTTCTCTCTCTCTTCTCTCTCTCTCTTCTCTCTCTTCTCTCTCTCTCTTCTCTCTCTCTTCTCTCTCTCTCTTCTCTCTCTCTTCTCTCTCTCTCTCTCTCTCTCTCTCCCCCTCCCCCACTTGCTCATTAATTTCTGTTGTTATATGTTCTTGACACTAGAATGCAGCACTTGTAACCGTAATTTCATTCGTGCTGCATGTCTAGTTAAATATGCAGGAGGGAAACCTAACACGTACCAAGGGAAGCTTTTCAAAGAACGTCCCTTCGTGAATTCGTCTGAGATTTGCTGTTTTCTTTCGCCCCTGTCCTTATTGTTTCTCCAGCGAGAAAATCCGTCTTCTTCAGGACGTGGTATCCGCTGTCGACGCTTACATTCTTCGGGATAGTTATTATATTCCCTTATTGCAGTGAAAATTGTTCGCCAACTATGGCGCAAATATTCGCTGAGTTCTGCGTCATAATGAGAGCGAATTACAGCATAATCAGAGCTGCACTGTTTTAAAACATGGTTCAGTTTTGTTCCATAATTAGCGCGGCTTCTCACTGTCTGGAGGCTGAAGTCACTGACATGTGCTAAGCCCTTCTTTCACTAAACTCTGATTACACTACGTCTTCATTCACTTCATGAGGGTAACCTACAGTTTGCCAGCACTTAACGATCTCTTCATTGAACACTCCACAAAAAGGAATAACATTTGTTAGTTCTATTGCATTTAAAGATAATTTTCAAAGACGTGTTACCGACCTCCGGCTTGCGATGTAGAGTAATTTACTCCATGCATCAGAGTCTTTCTTTACAGGCTAACTCAGCTAATCAATGAAATTCGCCTCTCTTCATGGAAGATTGATCACAAATCTTCCCACTGGACTTTAATCTGACCTATATGAATCGAGTACACACCGAGTATATTTAAAAGCAATGTTAGTATCATTCTGGCATCTGTGCCTGGGTCTCTCAAGTGGCCTGTGCTCCAATTAGGCTTTTCAACCAACATTCTGGTAGTTTTCGTGATATCCCATGTTCGCCGCCTTCCTTGGTCTATTGGACATCGGCGAAGAACAAGAATTGTAAACCTCCTCATTAGGCCGTCTCCTATTGCTTTTGGCACTCACGTAGAATTGTCTCAAGCATAATTAATATGTTGTTCTACTTAGGTTTTTCGACTGGAGGTTAATGTAGGCCTGTAAGTTCGTCTCGTGAGGACGGATACACAGGAACCGGCTTTATTTAACCTCTCTCTCTCTAAGTTAACGCACTCAACCACATTATCCAAGAACAGCTAAACTTTCTCATCAATCCTCTTCATAATCACCTGGTCGTCAGAACACATTTCAGCATCTCCTTTCCAAACTACGCGGTGGCTAAAGTTCCCTTGATCTTTCCTGCTCTGCCTTCTTCGTGTTTCGTTCGTCTGGCAGATTTGCATAGAAGGGTTTCCTAACTTCCCTCTCAATCTCCCCCTGAAGATGGTAGGTAAAGTGTCTGCCGAAGCGTTGGACAGCCTCCAGACATTCTAGCGGCTTGTTCCGCGAAAGTCGGTTTATGTTATCAATCTGTGTTATTCCTCCGCGTTTGGGGACCAACGATGCAACGGAGACACTGCCAGTTGCTTATCTTAATCCTGTCAATATTAGGATACATAGGAACATGGACGTGGCTAATTCTGCGTTTCAGGAAAAAAAAAACAACAACAAATATTCCGTCAAAGCACAAGCGAAGAATAGAAGACAGGAGGAACGTAAAATATGTGTAAGAAAATAGGATTCTAAATGAAAGAAGGAAAATAAGGACGAGAAAGTGGGTTAAAGATGGAAAATGACTTGACTTCCATTCTTCAATATTAACAAAACACCGCACGTAAGGACCTGAATGGGCTGATATTTGTGTTCCACTCCATGAATTGACGTCATCAGAAGAATTTTTGTCTTTAGTGTATTTGATAAGAGTTGGTTTAAGTAAATGAGTTACATTCCAGGGTGCTTCGTAATCATCATTAGCCTTCTGATAGTTTGCTTTGTGTGCATGTTCCCTTGTGCACGTTTCATTTCGATTTACTATGAAAACAAAACTATATTTCTCAGGCTACTTACTCTCTGAATTTCACTTCTCTTTCAATTAGAAGCCATGGAATCCTGCTTGAGAACACGCGACACGTTTCGTTCCGATTCAACGAGGGTCCTTCAGAGAATGCGTTGTTCATACAAAGGAAGAAATTCAAATGTTCATATGGCAAACCGTTTGTTTAGCGAACACGTGTTTACTTTGAAATCTGTCTTAAAAGTAATGTTATAATGAGGAAGTGGATTGGATTAATTTCGTACACGATACGATCATTTTTTGTGAACACGGTAAAAAAAAACCTTGACCTCATTAAATGCTCCACTGTAGCCTATGATCGACTTTAATTGTACTGGAAGTTACAAAGAACTGGACCGAAAGAGCGAAGTGAACGATGGGCTATTCGTACTTTTGCAAAACATTTCGACGTTTGTCTTGTGGATATTAACAGCATGTAGACAGATAACAGCGTTTCGGAGGCGGCTACAGCCACCGTCTTCACGAATTCCCCCCCCCCCCCCCCAAGGCGTCGCTGCCCAGAACACCAACTTCGACACCTTCACCGCTGTGTGATCTGCAGATCTCTTTCAAGGAAATTCGAGTTTCAGATCCGCTTGTGCGTATTTACATCGAATCTCTTATAACATGCATTTGTTCTTTTTCGAAAATTTGGTAATTTTAAAAAAAAATTAGCCAGTTTTTGGAAATCTTTTTGTAAATTTTCAAAACATTTAATTTTTGGAGATATTTTGTCAATTTTAGACTTTCTTTAATTTTTATCAAAATTCTGGAAATTCTTGTATTTTATTTGAATTTTGTCAATTTTGGAAATTTTTCGTAATATTTAGAAATGTTGAAAAAATTTACAAAGTCTGACAATTTTCTAAAATTGTTATATTTTATATATGCATGTTTATTTCTTTCAGTTCGTATCCATAAACGTGTATAAGAAACATACGAATACCATTCACATTTCTTTTGCCTTGGCCTTGGCCTTGATCAGGATAATTAGTGTCACTGAAAGAAAACAAAATTTGAAGTCGTCCTTTACTCCGCTTTGCTCGTGTTATTATTTCACTGATGTGACCACAGTTGATCGAAGTGCCTCAGGCCATTTCTGCATCAGAGTTATCCGAGGTGGTTGTTACTCAACAGCGCCTTTTGAAACTGACCACTATTCAGAAGTGGCTTGCAGGTTGCCTTCCCGCGCAGGGTGAGTGGCTCATTCCTAGAAGCGACAGTCTTCATCCGTGTCGAATGTATAGTTTATGTTTCAAAAAAATGAGTTCGGCTTTCGCCGGAAATAGCCGAATTCTCGTTCTAGAATTCCGACTGATTCGTGCTTCTGTGCGCCGGGACTTGAAGAATTCTTTCTTATGTTTCTATAAACATGTAAGCAATGCCCTCAGACACGGACACCGAATGTTTCTTAAGGCTTTGACCGGGATGTTCTTTTGTTAAATCTTATGTGGTACCGCCTGATTCGACTTCTAATGGTTAAGTGAAGTGTTTTCTTCGCGGTACGGTCTGGATTCGTAAATATTATGAAGACGAGCTTCGGCTTCAAAGGGTTAACCAGCTTATTTTCGTAATGGTGAGGTGTAGTGTTTTCTTCGCGGTACGGACTGAATTCATAAATAATATTCAGACGATCTTCGGCTTCTAAAGAACCTGCTCTTCCAACACCTCGCGGATCTGAGCCCAGTTTCCTATCGTCAAACACTTCAGAGAAGAGACTGGGTACAGTTTGCTGGTTCATTTCGATGTAGTGTGTGCCGGCCTCAATTTCACAGACTTCTTTTAAGTGTAACTGCATAACCGTAATTCAAATTTTAAAAATTCCGAAATTTAAATTGTAGTTCGCACTTCCACATGCTGAAATTCTCGCTCCTTCGTCTTCATGTTTTTGTCATCACACGCGTTCCTCAGTGATTTACATTTGGTTCATTTACAATACTGACGTTTACAAAATGCCAACGAAAACAATTTACATGTTTTGTTTTTTTTATTATTTATTTACTAACATTCGTTATCTCTCTGACAGAATTCAGATTAGATTTAATATTTCCACTGTCGGCAGTGACAAATCATGTCCTTGTACATTTCCCAGTTTTGTCCCCCGCACTGTTGCTGGTTTACCTATTTTCTTTCGTCAGCTGTGCGTTTGTCCGTCATTATTATTACAATACTTTTAAAACTTTTTAATATATGATTATATAACGCTGAAAAATTAAAATTAACAGTCAACATAAAAATCGAAGATGTTATATCTGCACCGCAGAAATGTATTATCGTGCACAGTAAACGGAGCTGTTGTTAGTCCGCTTAGTTGTATCTCTGGTTAGGTTAGGTTATTTCAAAACGCAGTTGTTAAAACACTGAAAACACCTGACGCCTTTAAATTGTATGCTGATTGATTTTACTCGTATGAAGTATTTAGTATTTATACTTGTAAATGGTACGAGTAAACTGGTGACAATATTTTTTTTTTAATTTGAGAGTTGATATAAAGAACATTTTAAAGACATTGGTGGCAAATCCAAATACGCGAAACACAGGCTAGATACAAATTGTGAACACGGATCAACAGATAACAGGCTATCACGAAAGTTTTCTTTTCAATCGCAGAAAGGACATAAGGTCTGAAACTATTGGCATCTGTAGACTAGACCAGTGGTATTCAACCTGGGGTACGAGAGGTTACGTGAAATTTTAAAAAAAAATATATTATTTTATGATAAACACTGAATAATTAGTAATGTAATTCATTTAATTTATTTTAGAGTAGATTATGTATAACTTGGATTATACACCAACAACTTTGGGGGTACAGAGTTGAAGAGAAATTATATCTGGGGGTACGCGAAGATATCTTTGGGGGTACGTGAAATTTTAAAAAAAAATGTTATTTTATGATAAACACTGAATAATTAGTAATGTAATTTATTTAATTTATTTTAGAGTAGATTATGTATAACTTGGTTTATACACCAACAACTTTGGGGGTACAAAGTTGAAGAGAAATTATATCTGGGGGTACGCGAACAAAAAAGGTTGAATACCACTGGACTAGACCATTGTAAGTACTTCCTGTCACAGTGGCCGCTCTCTCGCTCAGACTCTGGGATCGTGGGTTCGAATTCCACTCAAGGCATGGATGTTTATCCGCGTATTTCTATGTTGTGTTGTCCTTGTACAGGTAGAGGCTGATCATTCATGCAAGGAGTCCTACCAAATTTCTAATGTGTGAGGAGGCCAAGGACCTTCAAGGACTTTAGAGCCACTGATGATAATTCTCTAAGAATGGACAAGGGAATAGTGAACGAACAGAACGTCGTACGCCATAGACCACCAGCTGGCGAGATAATTTTAGTAGAGTTTCGTAAACATCGGTGTTGAAAGTGAACCTAATGAATCGGACTGTAAAATTTAAGTGTTGCAGTCGGACGTGCGATCTGTAATTTGAATCTTTAGATGATTAGAATTTTAATTAAGGTGCTTCATTAACAGGAACAGACCTTACAAATGTAAAACTGAACGGAAACATCCATTCCAGTACAATGACACAGCCTTTTCTGAAGATATTCTTCGCCGTGTTATTCGGTGAGAACACATTTTTGGAAAACTAGTAGTCGCTCAGCTGGTGATGAAAATCTTCGCCTTTCATAACAGTCCGTCACTGGACCCCACCCTTAGAAGATCGAGTTGAGTCACCCTCACATCCTACTTTTCTAGGATCCGTTTAAATATTATTCTCCCACCTTCGACTAAATCGCCCACGCGGTCTCCTTCCTGCATTTTTAATTCAAAATCCTTTCCTCCATGCGTGCTGCATCCTGACATACTTAACTATTTGTGAGGTGTGACGCAGTGTAGTGTTGTAGTTGGAAACGGGTTGAGCCCTGAAGATGGAGGCGAAACATTCTTTCGAAACGTTGCAGTCAATTATAAGACTTCACGGCGTCACAGCCCTGAAGACCACAAGTTAAATCTGAGCCGCGGTGAGAAATTCAGATGAGGTATGAATTTATTATCGGAATGTTCCTTTACCGCAAGTCATCGAAGTGTCGCTCGTAATTAATCATCATCAAGAAATACTTATGTAAGGACACTTGTATTTTTTTCTGTATTCTATTAATCCGTTACAGATAATTATTAAGTATTGCCAATGTAAACAACTACGTACAAAATATTTTCCTGCAACTTTTTATGATAGTAACCTCCACGTGCAAATCATGGTCAGCTGTGTGGATTCCGACATGATCCACTACTACTGATCAGATGGTCTGTATCTGTGAGATACTTTCGTTCTGTGATTCCTCTTCCGACGTATAGTTGGTTGCCTATCCTTGCCAAAATCGCCCTCCATCAGCGATGAGAAGTGTTCTTCGAGGGTTTGCAGAAGTTATTTTGGTAGATGTTAAGAGCGTGTTGCTTGCAAGACTTCGGGTCCCTTTATCTCTCTGTTTCTCTTGCAGGAAATGCATCGAGACACAGGGCAACTTGTTCACCGACAACGCGTCGTGTGTACCTGGTGGCGAGCTTTAATCCTCCGCTCAGCACCTGTGAGTAAGCCATTGTAAAGTTTCTCTTTTGCTCGGCACAAAGCGACGACGCTTACAGAGAACGCTCGGTGTGTGGTAGGGTTGTTGGTTTCCTCACCTCTCACCATAGCAGTCGGCAAGGTGTCCTTAATCTTGTTTGCCGAATGAGAACGTGGATCCAGACAGGAAGACCGCGCGTGCCATCCGAAGATAACGCCACTATAACACTGAATAGCGACAATTTTACTCCCACCTCAGACGTTCGCATAGTCACCATGTCGACATCTTTCAAGACGTGGTTATAGGAAATTTGGCGTTCTGAAGATCATCTTCCGTGTCGTAAAAACAATCAGTTGATTGGAAATGTCAGTATGTGGGCACAAACACGCGATTAACCATACTCGAGGACACCGTTACAAAAATCATCTTTCTGAAATAAGACTAGTTAAAGTATTGTTGGTTTCTTCTGTTAATTATGTTCACGTAACTGTGCCCTTTTCAAGTTTTCTCCATTAAACCACCTTACACGGCTGGTAGCCCGATAAGAATTCATTATAAGTCTGAAAATTGTTTCGGTAAAATTGCTTTAAAATACTCACTTAAATATTTTGTTTGCTCTTGCTTACGTAATCTAGGCGAATGGAGATAGAGCATCTTAAAATAAGCTACGACTGCTCGCTGTCCGTTTATTATCTCTATCGATACTGAACAAAAATGCTTTTCAACGTTCAACTGTCAGAATTTTGGCGTATTTTTTTGTTTTGAACAAAAAGTTTTAAGTTTCATCCGAAACGTCCGCCCTTCCGAAATCCTAATCGACGGAATTGATGAAAACCGGCAGAAACAAAAATAACTGAGGAGACGGAATATTCCCCCCCCCCCCCCAGATGTTGACAGCACGCCTTACCACTGTACACACGATGTCATATTTAACCAATATAATGTTTCTTAAATATTAACATTCGTCCATAATATTTGAGATTAGCACT
The DNA here is from genome assembly GCF_977971745.1 of Zootermopsis nevadensis. Lineage (NCBI taxonomy): Eukaryota > Metazoa > Arthropoda > Insecta > Blattodea > Termopsidae > Zootermopsis > Zootermopsis nevadensis. Next base: position 10,430,601 of record NW_028259151.1, on the reverse strand, counting down.
AGGAAATTACGTCATCCACACTAGGAAAGGCAGTGAACGTACTGGGCTCCAACTGAGAACACCACAGAATAAACATTGCTTTCTTTTATTGTTATTCGTATGTCTTTCACAGGAACTTAAATATTTGTTTTCGTAATGGATTACTCTGAATCCTAGGAACTGTATTTTAAGCAAAGAAGCTGTCTTTTCCTCTCGTACATGTTGCAGCAATGTCAAGAATTTTCGTCTGCAAAAGTTACCTCTTGTCTTCAGATGGCGCCAGTTCTCTCAGCTTTATCTGTAATCGGATTATATTCCTGTCATTTGCCCAGTCGCACAATTTGCGTAATCATTGATACGATTATCTGCTGTGTCTTTAACCAACCGGTTCAGAAGTCCTTGGAGCGTAAAAACCAACCCGCCACTGAATCCTATTCCGAACCAGTCCACACCCACACAGCGTATTTTTAATATCCCGTAGAGAACGATTTCTAAGCTCCATCGTAAATTAAACATTGAGCACGTAATGTTTTGTGTCTGTCCCTTGAATCTGCGTGTAACCAAACAGCAGTGACTTTCAATTAAGCACGTTCTTTTGACTCGTTAAATATCGTTCTCTAATTTTTGTAAAGTCGTAAAAGTCAGTAGTTTTATAAATTTGTAGCTGTTGTGGGAAGATATTTTGAATTAAACACAAATTCCGTTTACACAACTGTTTTCAGTACTTAATGTTGTGGCCACGTTTAGTACGACATCTTAAGGCGATAATCTTGTTATCTAAAACCGAACTGTACACAAACTTGTTTTGTGTAGAATCACAGAGAAAAAATAAGATAAATGACACACAACATAGATGATAATAATACAGCAAAGCGTCAATTATCCTGGACCCAATTAGACGTGATATCAGATTGTATCTGATATGTTAAAAAAAATAATAATCACGGGATTTCTGATTAAACGGCTTTAAGAAAGAATATTTAGTGCCTTTATCAATGTTTTTCAGCATGAATACGTATCTTTGTATGTACAAATATGTATTAAATGTTGCCTCAAATAGCTATAACTCTGCTAGAGTTAGGTTTCTCACGTAAAATTTTGTAGATTCTTCGTTTGTATGACGTGGAAGGTCAGGTCAGCGGTAATTTTTGATACGAGGTGCGATCGGAAAGTTTCCAGACTGTGTCAATAGAGGGCGAGGACCAGAAGCAGAATCGACTTCTCGTTTGTCAGGAGCTCAAAGATCTTGCAAGAACCGACCCCAACTTCCTTTCTAAGCTCCGTGTGACTTCTTCCTCTTCCCAAAGATGAAAATTCAGCTAAAGGGAAGGAGATTTGAGACGATAGAAGAGATTCAGGCAGAATCGCAGATGGTGCTTGACAGGCTGACAAAGAAAGATTTCCAGGGATGCTTCCAGGCTTGGCAGCGGCGCTGGGATCGTTGTGTTCACTCCCAGGGGAACTACTTCGAGGGTGATGGATAAATTTAATACCTGAGATAAGTGTACGGGTTTTTTTTTTATAGGCGCAGTCTGGAAACTTTCTGATCGCACCTCGTACACATTATATAACTTAACGTAATTGGTGATTCTACTTGGCTGATAAGGGTGGGAACATATTTTTTTGCCAGAGACATTTGTTGCTACCTGCAAACAGCTACGTGTTGACACTGCAGATGGTGTTTCAACGTTCTCCATCTGTTCAAGAACATGCCCGGGATTAACTGCGTCTACAAAAAGGCGACGAATGGTTTTCTGTTCCCGTTGGTCGTTCTTAGGACGTCTTCGAGGAAGGCGGAACTAACTTCTGTCATTGGCACTTAAGTTCTTGTCGGATTTTGAGGAACTGTTTAGGATTAGGGGCATTCCGGACCCATACACGTTATTAACAATACAGTGACGTACTAAATAAAATCTTCGGAGATGCTCTGACAGGAGTCTGTGCCTACTGTTTCATTTTGTAGCCGTTTTCGTCGGAAGGCAGCACTGCATAAGGTTCTCCGGTGATTTCTGTAGGGTTCTATATATATAGTCTTTTATAGGAATGAATGGTAGGCCTTATGAGCCTATCTAGAGATTAGAAATTAAAAACATACACAAATTAGAAACTTCTCCAAAAAAAAATGTGTTTATGACGAAATTAAAGCTAGACTAAATTTCTAATCATTCAATTGAGAATCGGTTGTCTTGCTCTCTTTAGTTCGAAATTTCCAAATTTCCAAATTCAAAAACTTAACTTTACCTGTTATGTAATACGGCAGTGAAGTTTGGTCTGTTGCGCTGATGTAAGGACAAGAAACCTGTTATTTCGACAGTTTAGAAAGCAAAATATGCTGCTAACAACCAACCAGAACACTCGCTGTTTTGATAAATTATAAATCAGGACATGACATCAACATGATGCCAACAGCCGATTAGCAAAGTCCTCTTTTGATTAAGGTTGGCAGGAACTGATTCCTATGAACGGCCGCTGCTTGTGATTATGTCTCCTTGTCAGCGTTTTGTCTCGTCCTGTGTTCGATTTCTGTAGCACAACGCAGTTCACTTCAGACAGTTAACCTGTTTTTTTTTCTTTTAAGTTGGCAAAATGCATTTGGTTTCACGGGGTGGGGGGGGGCATGTTCCGGTGCAGAGGACGTTTTCCCGCTATGGAAGGTTATCGCAGTGGCAGAGTCCTTGGTTCGGATCTCACTCGTGGCACGCATCTCAGGTGGATGCTGGTATGTGTGGCCAGAGACCTTGCGATGGGCCTGTGTGTCTTCCAGGAACTCCTACTAGATGTGTAAAATTATCAATTGTCAGAAGTTCAGTGCCTTGTTCTTAAACGCTAATGGAGATTCTTTCCGAATATCTTCGAAATCGTTCCTGTTTCTCGAAAGCTGCTTTTTTTTTTTTAATTCTGAAGCAATTTGCTGAATCCTCACACTCACAGCGCACCCCAAATTCTTCTTTGTATCTCTCTCTCTCTCTTATCTTCCGTTCCTCGTGCGCTGTCTTTCTTTCCGCAGTAGAGTCGTCCATGCAAGATCTTCCTGGTACAGCCTTTACAGTCCCTGAGATACGCCAATGTGTGATTTAAAAGTTCCGTCGAAGAAAATTGTTGTCCTCGAACCAGTAAATAATACAACTACTAGTGGCTTAAATAAATTTAATAAAAAATTTTGGTCTTTGTCTCTTGTTTGAAAATTTATTACCCTCGATAAATCTTAACATCCTTCCGGCTTTTACAGCCGAACAACACCGACGTCTTTTGTTTTATATTCTTCACCTTGTTTGAAAATATTACACGGCGAGAGTAACCAAACAGCCAGCAGCGACCTTTTGCCTTTGAGTGCTTAAGACCGTGTGTGAAGAAGTCCTTTTTGTTTCTTTTAATGCCGGTCGTTAACAAGTCCACACGCTGAACACCGCTCGGCATTGCAAGTCAATAGTTTTATTTATTGTGTTATCTGTTTCAAGTTCTTCGATAGATTCCCCCACCTCCAACGCCAGTCGTATTTCATGCCTGAGAGCTCCGGACAAACTGTGGAACCCAGCGCTTGTAGCACGCCACGAATTTATAAGAATTTAAAATTTAGTTATTCATCGATGGACCATAACTTCAGGAATACATATGAAATTAAAATTATATCTTTACTTAATTAATAGACGTATAGGAGAGTGGAGGTACAGTTCCAGATATTCTTAGCGACGACATTAGATGGAGGTGAGAGTTTTTAAGTTCCGATCGCCTTGTCCTGGAGAAGGAGTCCCGGCGTCGATCGGATAGGAATCGAGCTGAGTGTTGGGCCTCAGAGCCGGCGAAGATAAAAATTTCCGGCCGGAAGTCGCAATTCTGTCACTCAGACGGACTGAGTTATTCCGGCCTTCGATAATAGAATTTCAGAGATATTTTGAAGGAAGTCCTGCCTTGTAGTTAATCCAGAATCAATTCTGAAAACCGCAAGAAATTTGAGGTACACAACGGTACACAAAATACAGTGCTGCCACGCTGACGTGTTCTTCCTCATGAAATAACTTTTATCATCACTCGGCATGTTCATTGAAAGAGACCACATTTCTGGGCGTGCAGTTGGTTTCCGCGTCACGACAAAGCGCCTTCTCACGCGGACTTCGGGCAAAACTTTAGTTTCTGTGGCCGCGTGGGTCTCCTGTTTTCGAAACTCCTTCAACGGATCTCATTTTTAATCACCTGAAGACATGAACATTACTTTAGGGATTTTCGGAAAACGAATTCCAGGAAAGTTTTCGGTGCACTCTGAAGACGCTGGGTTGAGGCGAGGGTACTCGACAAGCGACAACAGAATCGGTCCGGTCATTTGTCAGTCGTCGTAAACAACTCTGGGATATGATCATCCTCTCTCTCTCTCAGAATGACCAGCAGCCCCGACCAGACGAACACTTGACCTCTCTCAGGACACCACGCAACCCCGGGTCAGACGGCATTTCCAAAGCCAATGCGTCCCTTTGGTCAAACAGAAGTAGCTACTTGTTTGTTGCTGTTGCTGATGAGGGAAGCCATTTGCTCGACTTTCAAATTGCTGGGATGTTATTACACATGTCATTGTTCTGCAGAAGGCCGCACTTCGCTTGCAGGTTGCTGCATGCTAAGTCATTACAGAGAATGAACCAAGTCCGTGCAACGCGATTCAGGCACGGGTTTTTAATATTATGGCCGATCATAATGTCTCTCAGTACAGTCCGCGACTGTAATCTTGAGAAGCTAAGCTAGTGAAGAAATTGGAACCCCAAAATTGTCTCCGTTGGGGAGACGGGACAAAAAACAACAACAGATGGATAAAGATTACGCACCTCTGTTATTGACAGATGTGTTAATGGAACTGTTGAAAGAGTTCCGTTTCCCATCTTTGTGTGCAAAAGTGCGTTTCCTGGTGTTTTTCTTAGGATTTTGCTATCACATTTTATTAATTGAATAAAAATCTACTTGTATATTATCCATCGTCTAGTAAATATAAAACGTAAAACGACGTTTCGGAGATGGGACTCTATCTCCGTCTTCAGGTTCCTACTCAGTTGGGCCCACTAGATAGAGCTAATCCCTATCTCCGGACCTCTTGGATATTATCCATCGTCTAGTAAATATAAAACGTAAAACGACGTTTCGGAGATGGGACTCTATCTCCGTCTTCAGGTTCCTACACAGTTGGGCCCACTAGATAGAGCTAATCCCTATCTCCGGACTTCTTGGATATTATCCATCGTCTAGTAAATATAAAACGTAAAACGACGTTTCGGAGATGGAACTCTATCTCCGTCTTCAGGTTCCTACTCAGTTGGGCCCACTAGATAGAGCTAATCCCTATCTCCGGACCTCTTGGATATTATCCATCGTCTAGTAAATATAAAACGTAAAACGACGTTTCGGAGATGGGACTCTATCTCCGTCTTCAGGTTCCTACACAGTTGGGCCCACTAGATAGAGCTAATCCCTATCTCCGGACTTCTTGGATATTATCCATCGTCTAGTAAATATAAAACGTAAAAAACGACGTTTCGGAGATGGGACTCTATCTCCGTCTTCAGGTTCCTACTCAGTTGGGCCCACTAGATAGAGCTAATCCCTATCTCCGGACCTCTTGGATATTATCCATCGTCTAGTAAATATAAAACGTAAAACGACGTTTCGGAGATGGGACTCTATCTCCGTCTTCAGGTTCCTACACAGTTGGGCCCACTAGATAGAGCTAATCCCTATCTCCGGACTTCTTGGATATTATCCATCGTCTAGTAAATATAAAACGTAAAACGACGTTTCGGAGATGGAACTCTATCTCCGTCTTCAGGTTCCTACACAGTTGGGCCCACTAGATAGAACTAATCCCTATCTCCGAAACGTCGTTTTACGTTATATATTTACTAGACGATGGATAATATAGAAGTAAATTTTTATTCAATTGACTCTTCACCATCGCGAAGAAGTTTTAGATTTGATATACATTTTATTAATATCGGCAGCCTAAGATTTGTGATCAGTTCATTGAACAGATGACAAGTGAACACTTCGAAAGTGAGTCATTTCTGGTACTAATTATTTCGATCGGTGTTTCTCGTGATTTTGGGTTATGGTTTGGAAAACAAATGCAGCCAACTTCGTGTTAAATGACGCACCAGGTTTGTGTGTGAAATCTATAGACAGGCCTAGTAGCACCGAGTATTTGTCAGTCGATATGTTTAGTGCTTCCAAGTGCTGCTAAGGAATGAATATTATACAGGCTTCTGGAACTATCTGTAGTGTCACGGACCCTCATGATGGAAAAACATTTGGGCCTCCGAAACGTTACTCACAATCTCGGGAACCTCCCAATCAACTCATCATTCGATTGACATCGCCTTAGGAAAGGGTCTGTATTTTTAACGCAAAAGATTTGTAGTCGAGCAACCGGATCTCCGGAAACAGCCGATGAAAACATTGGTTGATGCGAATCACCAAGTGAAAACACATATTGCTCTTACTCAACATACAAACGTTCTGTTTTAGAAATGACATAACGGTAAAGAATTCAAAAATATAAGTCATTTTATGTTAATAACATTATATTATATCAGATTCTATGTAATATTAGCTATAATTTGGAAGTAATTTTTTTACGTTTTACACATGACAATTTAGAGAGACGTGCCCCCCTTAACAACGCACCCACATTTGGTAAAACCATTAAACTGCCTTATTTTTTCGCACCAAACACTGCAACTCGTGTTAAATGAAGTTGCTTTTTGCAGGAACTGTAGTTTACATATCGTCTTGATCAGAAGTGAACGCATTCACTATCTTCAAGAGTTCTATGGCCGGGGTTCCATGTTAAATATTTTTCTGCGTTTGGTTCAGGAAGACGTCGGTATACAGTGTTTCAGGAATTATTTAGAAACGGCCAACCATTTCTGAACTGGGGGTTTTGCAGTCTTAAATGAAAATTATGTAATTTTATAATGACGTAACGCTTGTCAAAATATCCGCCATAAGATAACCTCTTTTAATCTCTTGTCTGTGATAGCTGCAATCCAGACGCTCTGCACTGTGCAATGTTTAAGGCGTATCTGCTGTCTGTTCAGCTCCTCTGATCCATATTACGAGATTACATCCTGGAAGCATTCAAGGGTCAGGCTCCTCTGAAGAGAGACTTTTGCAGTCTAAGGCCATATCAATACATGACACTTGCCGATCACTGCACTGACAAATGTTTACGGAAGCATTATTAAAAGCAAACACGATAACGAGTGAGTGCTATTTCTTCCTTTTACGGGAGACCTGGGAGTATATGGGAGGATAATATTAAAGTGGGTGTTAAAGACATAGAATAGGAGGGCGTGAACTGGATTGGTCGGCTAAGGACAATGATAATGAACCTTGGTATACCATAAAAGCGGAGGATATTATGACTAGATGAGCGACTGGCAGCTTTCTGAGACATACTCTGCTTTATTGGGCAGTTACCTAAGATCTAAAAAAATCACGAAGTAACGTTTTGTCGACCGGTATACATTTCAAGCGAGCGAAGTTAGGCGCTTATATCATTTTTACTTGTCAGGAGTGTATGCAAGTGGAAACGTTTACTTTTGGAATCTAAATATCTCCGTTCACACCATTTTAGGACTCTTTTGTCTTGTTCACAAAATCGCACCACTGGTCCCTATCATGAGCCAACTGCGTCCAATCCATATCCCTCACATATATCTTTATGATGTCAAAGAATCCGAGCAAGTTTTTTATTTTACTATGAGAGGCTTTTAGACGCGAAATTACATCTCCCCTTGTCAGTTGTCCGCGACTGCTTATTCATATATTCGCAGCTAACATCCATACTTGTAGGTCTTCTCCATCAGCATACCGAGGACGCACTACGCCTTAGTGAGTGACGACCCACTTAACATGGCCGAGAAAACTTTAGATTCACATAAAAAGGATCTCTCATGAGAATTTACACCCCCTCACCCCCCAAAAATGGATCGTTCACATTCGAAGGAACTTGAACCTGATCGCGTAAATACAGAGTGTCCCAAAAAAGTGTACACACGTTCAGTGAACGATTGCACACGCCAGAATTGGCACTTGGCAAATTTGTTAATCTGGTGTAAGTGTTGAAAATGACCGGCGGCCACCAGAGTTCGTGCTGTGTTCGTAGCATCGCCAGTGTGAGCGAACAGACGCTGAATGATTGGGTGTAATGTTCCTACCGGTGCACTCGAAATAAGTCCACCTCTCTCACACAGCAGCACATCTGGCAGATAACCTGTGACTAGGTGTGAATGTATTGTGTATACACACACAAAAAAAAGAAAATGCATATTTTTGTCCTGACACGAAACGCAGGCAGGTTGCAGCCTGACTCTCACGCGTCTGACTTCTGTGAATGATGACTATACACTTCTTGAAGCTAAGAATGACGGAGCATACAACCCGCGGGGGGGGGGGGTGTCAGGTGATGTGGCTGACTTGTGGAAGTTCCCGTTTCGAATCTCCTCCGAAGCAACGGCTATCCTGTCTTGGACGTTTCGTGGTGTGCCTCAGTCGCTCTTGGAGAATGCCTGCCAGTATATCTAGCCCGGCCCTACAGAAAACCTTCGAAGACCTTGGCGCAGATGGGAGGATTATATTAAACTGCATTGCACAGAAGTAGGATATGAGGATCTGAACTTGATTTATCCAGCTCAGTATACAATCCAGTGGCAAGCTCGTGTTAAGACGGGGTCCATAAAAGGCGGAGGATTTTACTGACTTACTCAGCGACTATGAGCTTCAACAACAAGGATTCTTCTCCATGGAGTTAGAAAAGGACACACGTTCAGCAGTCCACAGCGTGAAACTGAAGCACCGATATATGCACAGACTCAGCACGCCGCCATGTAGGTGTCTGTCTGTCTGTGTGTGGAATCTGGACCTCAGATGACAAAGATAATTTATAACGCCCTTTGTATTAGATTAGCCCACGTGACAACAAGACACGAAATGGTTTTATTTTGACGTCCTAATTTCTCCTGGAGTTGATAGATATTATTGCATAACATCATTTGTCGAAGGTGACAGACAGCTGCCCTCCGCATTCTAATCCCTCATTGGTAGACATGACTCGCTACGTCCTTGTGTTTATGTGGTTTAACGCTACAGGTGTACAAAAGAGGCGAATTTGGAGTGAGAATATTGAAGTTTAATGTGATTATGTTCTTGCGACCATAAATATTCTTTGCGATATACGTAGATTTGAACGTGAAATTGAATCAACCCATGTAAAGGATTGGAGGTATGGCTACACGCTTTCTTGACGTCGGTGATAGGTGGTGGTCCGATATCCGTACCGCTGGCTTTTCTCCTGTGGAGTTGCTGGTACCGATCGGGAAGGAGCCGGTCCGTAAGTGAGGAAGGCGAACAGTAAGGTTTTCGCGGCGTTGAGTCTAGTAGACGGCCATCTTCCAACTCACATCCGCGATAACCTGAAATCCCAGTAAGTGAGCGGCTGTTAAGGAACGGTCTGCAACAGAGTTGACGCGAGTTGTGGTCGGGCTACCGTCGTGCAGTTCGATTGGCAAGACCTCGGTGCGGGTGACAGTTGAATATCAGTCAACACGACGGGGAAAATGACGACGATAATGCATTTTTGTTACGTGGAAGTTAAAATAAATTTTAATAGAAAAATTAGTCAAACAAAGGGCGAATTACCGATTGAAAATCGGCTTAGAAAAAAAGGAGGTGTGGTAATTTTAGAATACGAAATGGAGAACCAGATGATAAAGGACACGAACCGGTGTTCTAGAGGTTCGACAGACGACTCACTGTGCCGCAGTGCAGCCAACATTAAGATGTCCCCTCTTCTTGTGAACTATATCGTTTCGATCTGGTAATGGGCGTCCCTCTTTGTTCGAGGAGAATTAAAACAGGCCATTCATGGCCTCGCCCTGCCAACGTGAGAAGAAGGGGCGGCACAGAACTCGTATTATATGCTCGTAATTCAAGTTTTTAAATCTCTGTGAATGTCATCTTGAAGGATGATGCCCGAGCGATCTGAATGAGACCAGCGGAACGGCCGAGATCGTCGACCAGAAGTAACGTAGACGGAGTGGAACGTGCGTTTAATTCGTCTTGGTCTCTGAGTTCTTTGTATCCTGGCGCCAAAACCAAGTGGCGAATAGATAATTGGATACTCGTGAGGAAGACGCCATCTCAATCACGCGAAGTAGCTACTATATCCATTATACAGTAGTGGCGATTGTTAACGTTGGAAAAACAAAATGGAGGCATATATTTTCAGTTCGATACAATCGCAGTTTCTTAACATTCCGATTCGTACATCCTCATTAAATAAATTCAAATTTTGTGAAACTTTGAACGCGTCGGACGAGAACTCGGTAGCCCAACCTACAAAACAGGCGACACAATCTGTTCTCATTAATTATATGCTGAGTTAACTGTGGGGTTGTAATTCACAAATGTGTGTCACGTGAAAAATAGGGTGGGTTGTTTGCACGTCAGTAATTTTTTCCCCGGAATATTTTCACGATTCCAGGCATCTTTCTCCAACTTTGGAGGATAATTCCGGGTAAATTTGATTCACTGCCTAAGGGAACGGGAAAATAAAGGAAAGCAGTATTCGTCCTGCTCGTTTTTCGTCCGAACACTTATCAGGACCAATGATAGGACAGTACAGTGAAACCAAAAGGTAAAGAACTCGTCATAATCCGTGAGAAATTCTCGAGCAACTATGTATATGGCACCTGTTGGTCTATTAAGTGTGTATTTAATGTAGTAATTTAATACAACTGGATGGATATTAAATTCAAAATGCTACACCAGTGTTCAGCCTCGTAGAATACAGAACCATGAGGTTTTCATCACGTGTGGCACATTTGTTGACCAAGTGAGCGACTATTAGCTGCTCAAGAAGGACACTCCTCCATGTACTTATCTACTTTTAAAATATGTAAGCTTTTTTCGCCGAATTTTGTCTCAGAATTAAAACTTAGTTTATGGAATAGACAAGGTCAGAGACGCTGAACACCTCCTTTTCCCCTCCCACGTTGTACATAACGACAGGTCCATATGAACAGGATCCTTCCATCCTTTTCTCGGACTGGGACCTGTTCATATACGTTCTTGGCAGATGATCCAGAAGTGGTTTGCCATTGCCTTCTTCTGTGTGTGAATGGAGTAATTGTTGGGATGACACGGAGGAAAACTCCGTGTTGCCTAGACCACGGCCTTGCCCAACACAAGTTATAAATTCGGGCACCGCCGGGAATCGAACCCGAGACCCCCCAGGATTACAAGGCCAGCGTTCTAACCGCTAGACCACCTCATCTTATTATTATTTAGTGTTCTGTCTGACGACAGGTCCATATGAACAGGATCCTTCCATCCTTTTCTCGGACTGGGACCTGTTCATATACGTTCTTGGCAGATGATCCAGAAGTGGTTTGCCATTGCCTTCTTCTGTGTGTGAATGGAGTAATTGTTGGGATGCCACGGAGAAACCGGGGAAGCCCCCGGAGGAAAACTCCGTGTTGCCTAGACCACGGCCTTGCCCAACACAAGTTATAAATTCGGGCACCGCCGGGAATCGAACCCGAGACCCCAGGATTACAAGGCCAGCGTTCTAACCGTGGCTTTTATTATAATGTTTAGTATTAACTAATTAGACACTGAACTTTGAACCAAGTGGATAAACACTAATGACAGCAACATATATTCGGTGACAGTGGATAAGCGAGCAGTGAAGCTTTGATTGGAACGTGGGCTTTTAGAAGTTAATATGGCACAACTGTTGGTAGTAATTCTACGAAAAATATGTACCAGGTCTAGGATATAATAGATAATTTATATTTGTTGTCATATGTAATTCAGAGTGAAGTGAATCGAGTTTTATATTAAGTGGGAGAAAATGCAAATACGAATTATAATTTGAATTGTAGATAGTCCCAAAGTTTTGAATCAAGGCAGTGTTCGGAATGTAAACTCAATACGTTCAGGGCAAGCAATTCCTCACGTATTGAGCCCTCGTCTAAAGAAATACGGTAACCCTTGCTGCGATTCTCCTGTACATTCATTTCTGATAAGGGCGAGGATGAACGTAAAGCACAGAAGTAAGAATGCCGCTAAATAAGGAGGCAGAGAAGGGAACTAGGATCAGACGGGAATGCGTTGGAGGCTGGACCGAAAAATAATGAGGTGAAGTCGTTTAATTGATGGCAGCTCAGGGAGGGGCACGGCCCATTGTCAGTTATAACAATGAGGATGGGGGGGAGGGGGAGGGGGCTCCAGCATTCAGAAGGCGTTGTCTTTCCCAGCTCTTGAGAAGAAAATTACCAAAGGAGACAAATTGGAAATGTCACCCGGTCTGAAATTCCAACTCGCGGCGTGGCTGCTGTGATTATGGTGATGGAGGGAGGTGCGATTGACTGGGAGAAAGACTTTCTTTAAACTCGATGAAACTTATAATGAATACCAGATTGTGAAATTTGTATCGCGCTCACAGACGAATATCTGGTTGAAATAGCGTTACAAATAGTCAGCCGATGTTACTGTGGCAAGTTAAGTGACGTTTGGTTATAGTCATGTCACGTGATGACATTGGTCATTTATTAAATCGTAGCGTCGGTGCCAAGACGAAGTATTACTTGAATCTTGCCTTTTCATCACTGGATCGTTTTGTTTTTGTTTGATACATGAAAGTCGAGTCTGTCCTGAAGATGATTTGTCTTGTGGAATGAAACTTATGTTTATGTCCGGTCATCAGAATGCAAGACATACTCTCGATAAAGATACGTAGTAGATCATTCGAAAAGTGACACATTTAAAATATATGGGAAATATATTAAGATGTTTTATCGATTCTGAAAGTGCCGTCTACTTAAGGACTCTGTTGTATGGAGTTACTTAGATATGTCATGTTCATTATTTATTTATTTAGTGTTCTGTGTGACGACAGGTCCATATGAACAGGATCCTTCCATCCTTTTCTCGGACTGGGACCTGTTCATATACGTTCTTGGCAGATGATCCAGAAGTGGTTTGACATTGCCTTCTTCTGTGTGTGAATGGAGTAATTGTTGGGATGCCACGGAGGAAGACTCCGTGTTGCCTAGACCACGGCCTTGCCCAACACAAGTTATAAATTCGGGCACCGCCGGGAATCGAACCCGAGACCCCAGGATTACAAGGCCAGCGTTCTAACCGCTAGACCACCGTGGCCATCGTCATGTTCATACAATATACTAAGTCACACAGTCCACCTCGTGTTGCGGACATTTTGGGTGAAAACACGTAAACAATTACAGAGGGGGATTGGTCAAAATCTGTCTTGCATAAATTAGAAAAAAAATTACAGTGCACCTCTCAATAAAATGTTTTGCTAAGAATATTACGGAATGAACCTTCTACTTTACAGAGTTAGCTGTCCCTGTTCAGGGACACAACACACCCCACCCTTCTGCTCTGAACCCCGGTCCCTCAAGGAAACACAGCTGGCTTCTTCGGTCTCCCAACGCCCTGTGTTTTATGGGCGCAAGAATTTGTCGAGCGTCTTGCTTACTGCGCCCACGTCAATATCACGACTAGACGATGCATCAGCTACAACTCATTTACATGCATCTGTTAGGCGGAAAGATCCGTGTTCTTAGATGTTACATTTAATACGCTTTATAAAGTTTGGAAAAGCCCGTGGGGTTGAGGGTTTTTTTTATATAATACACAGGATGACGAGAAAACATAGTTCCAATGCAGTTTGTTCCTGTAGTCAGTTTATACGTGCCATCTGAAGCCCCTGAATCGTGACCTGATTGATCAGGGTCGTCGCACATGGTGGGATGATAATCGGGGAGGATGAACGTGTTGCAGTCAGACTTTGATTACCTTGAATCTCCAGCATCCTATTTCTTCATTCCTTCCTCGAAAATCCAAAAAAAAATTTCCCCAAGCATTTTCTTCTCAAACGCCCTCAACCTGTGTTCGTCCCTTAACGTGTAAGTCCCAAGTTTTGCACCCACACGAAGCAGCAGGTAAATTCTTTTCGACTTTGCGAGTAGAAATACACGGGAAGACGAAAGATTCTGAACTGATTACTTTTCGTTTCATCTCGTTCTGCTAATGCAACATTTTAATGGGTTATGAGTTAGGTACCAGCCCTGAAGATGGAGGTAGTGTGCTCTTCTGAGACATTGGTACTGACTTACAAGTCCACATGGTGTCATAACAAATGCGATCACTAGTATAAATAAATAAATATTTTAAAAGAGAATCCATAAAGTAGTTTTCAAAGTTGTTGCCTGAAATTAAGTTTTGTGTTGTGTGTTGGTATTCGATTTAATGATTTGAGCAGTGTAATTTTCTGCCCGTTGGTTGCATATTTTCTTTCATTTACGAATAAATCATAACTTAAACATTATATAAACTCTGTACTTTGATACAGCTTCACGAAATAATTCAGAAGCAACGAGAAATCCACAGTACGTACATTTTATACGTAAACGAAGTCTCGTGTTGTTTCAAATAAAAATCTTCTCGTGTTAGCGCAGGAAATTCGATATTCCTGCGTCTAGTTTTTGGAATTTTGCGGTCTTGTCTGTGCAAATGGAGAATTATTTGTGTTTACCATTTTTCCACGTCCCGTATTTTGGGGAGAACTCGTCCTTTTCCGATATCAATGTGCCCGGTTTTCGAAATATAAATCGATAATTTTTGCTGGGTTTCTCAAAAATGAATTTTTATTTTATCTAAAACAATCTTTCTGGGACGTGTCTTAGCTATTGTACGTATGTACACATCCGCGAGTAGATGGTCGAAAGTCATTCTTATAGCACAGTGACGTAGGATACATTTCCACTCCCGGAAAGTCGGGTTATTTAGTCATCAGTGTGACACACACACACACACACACGAGATATTCTGACGTCGGATGTGCCTAGTTTGTGCATAAGAATATGAATCTGTGAACAGGACTTCTCCAGGACTTATCCAGATATTATCCAGGACATCCCCACTTCCAACCGATGAACACAATAGGAATTCTGTAGAACACAACTTAAACCTAACCTAAAACTACAACCTTAACTGATGTTTCTATGACGCCGTGTGGTCTTGAAGGTCTAAGGGGCCTGTTTTCTACATCTTTAAGTGGAATTTTTTTCTTCATTTTTTAACTGGTAGCATCGTTTAACTCTTTAAAGCCTAAGCTCGTCCAACTAATATTTAAGAATTTTGTCCTTACCGCAAAGAAATCACAACACTTCACTGTTACAAACATTAGCTTATTAATGCTACAGAAGGAAATAATCCCAGTTTACAATGAGAATCATACAAAATGCACCGTTACTGACTAAAAGAATATGGTATATATAATTACCATTCGACTTGAAAGTGGCAAATAGATAGGTTTGTGAATCTGTAAGTAAATAAATACATGAATAATACTCCATGCCGTTAATTTTATAGACAGCGATGAACCACGTAAGTTATTGAAATAAGTGCTGCCATCTCTTTGCAAATATTCGTACCGTCTTTACAGTTCTCGTAATGCGAACAAGATGGGAGCATAACATGAAACTTCAATATAAAGGCCACTTTTAGTTTATTTTTTCACTGTAGTCTGTTGAAATAGTAAATTTATATGTGCTTCTCTTTTAAATATATCATTCAGGATAGTATTCAGTTAATTATGACTAAGTACTGAACTTAAATATATTTTTAAGATGTTAAACTCCAAAGGTAGTTTGAACTTGTAATCTAGAGTATTTCAAATGTTAGGTTGGCTGCCCTTTATGACCAACAATCGAATCCTAGTTGTCGATACGTGAAGGAAACTGACTGTCAGTCTGCGTTCGGCACACATGATCGGGGTCTAAGATATTAAGATAATAGTAATTAATATTCCGTAATGTAAAATTAAGACGAAAAATGTTGTAAATGTACGGCGCAAGTGTGTTTCTTTTAAATCATAGAAGTGAATTATTTTTCCCGGTTGAGAAAGGAAAAGTCTGGAATTATGCCTTGCTCCAAAACTTTCAATATGCCACTAAAAAGCATTATTTTATTAATGAATAACGTTGATGGTATACACCCTACGGTTGAGAATGGTGTTGTGATTCTGTTGTGTTTTTCTTTGAATGTGTCATGTACATAAAGCAATGAACAGCATGGGGCAGATATCACCAGAGCAATGGGCTCCTCCTTGGAGCCAGATAAAAGTCTATGATGGTAAAGAAACGGTGGGGGTGGAATACACGATGCTAGAATCATATTTGGAGTGTATGTATCCTATGAAATCTGACCATGCGAGTTCCAAACCGGCTGTTACTGATGTCAAGCCAACCGCAGTTAATCCTCTTCACTGTAACAGCGCCCCGGAAATAAGTGAAAAGACAGGTTTTGAAGCAGAAATGGCAGTGACCCCAACTAATAACAACGTATATTCGCCACATAAAACAGCAAAGACAGTTGAATACATTTCTGGTGAGACGTCAACTAATAATGGAACGCATTGCCTACAAGAAGTGTCATTGCCATCTTCTCTGTCAGAATGTGTAATAAAAGAAGAACCCGTTAAAATTCTGGATGCTGTAGAGTAAGAAAATTTGTTCAGATTAGAAGCTCAACCCACATAATAGTTTTAGTGGAAAATAAAGATGTAGACTTTCGAAATAGTCTGCCCATAAGAAATTAAGTCATTCGGGGTATTTTTAGGTTTTCCTATTGGCTACCATGATGTCATACCAATGTACCCCTAAACTGATACGATTGTTTATGTTAATATTTCTTTGGAACTCGAGTAAATTAAATTGTAAACTAATTAGCGAACAGTGTAAGATTCTTATATTTGTACGGGAAATTTATTTTTATGAGATAATTATTAATGTTACTTTTATATAAGTCGCATATTCTAGTGAGTGTAAGATTTAAATGTTGGCAGTGCCTGGATGTTGTAAATGGAAAATGGCTGGCTGTCAAATATTTGTTGATGTCTTTAAAATATCCCGAATAGCTTCTGTTTCTGCTTCGTGATTGTATTGAAGTATAACAGTGGTTAAGTTACGTTCATGGAGTAATGTGTATTAGGATGGTAAGTGTTAGTGTAGGTAAATCTTCGTAATCTGATTGAAATACTTCTGAGTTGTTATGCCTAAATGCACCATGTTATTGATTCATTTAAAAATGTAGCTCTGTTGTGACAAAATGTGGATAATGCGATAAAGTATGTTACTTGTATCGTTCCAGGCGCCGAACAGCAGGGTTTTCAGTTGGATGGAGGAACCATCCGTCATCCATGCACTTTGACTCTCTGAAAGTTGTGTCTGAACACCTTGTGGAGAGAATCAAACTGGAAGACTCTCTTTTTCGTGATGTATTTCATAGTGGTGCTAGTTTTCCAATGTGTGCCGCTTCAGCACCCACATCATCATCTTACAGCAATCCATGGGCCGTTACCCAGCAGTGCAACTTGAACACCTGTAGTTCGTATATTAGTGATACAGCAGTTGGTCAGGGAGCAAATAATGATAGTCAAAATAAAACAAAGGCTTATTCTGTAGGAAACAATCAAAATCCAGCTGCATTTATACAAGCAACAAATAATTTTAATAGGAATATGAATAATAATTTTATGTGCACAACTATGTTTTTAATGAATGACAACCTACAACCAAATAATGCCCATCAGTCACACAGCAATTCAAAAAAACATCATGATTTGTTCAATATTGCTTGTGAGAAAGGTTGCAACTGTGAAACAACAAACTCTCTGTTTCGTTCTGGTGGTGGACAGATATTTAATGCTGATAAACATGCTGCGGCTGCTGCTGCTGCTGTCGCTGCAAAACACTTCATGACTCCTTGTGGACCACTGCAATTAACTGCACAGGAGTGTAGTGAATTTTTACTGAAAAAAGTTGCCGTCTCCAACAGCCTAGCTGTATCTGATGGTTCTCATATAGGTGCTCAGAACAGTTGTAACACAAATGATGCACAGCAGAAGAACAGACATTCAGGAACAAGCTTGGATAATGCTCAAGAGACAAATAATAGCACAAGTGGGAATTTGTCCAGTAGTGAGACTAGCTCTGGGCAGAGGTATCGAGTTGCCAAGGAGCGCCCTTTTTCATGCCAAGAGTGTGGAAAGTCATTTCTCCTGAAACACCATCTCGTGACACATGCTCGAGTTCACACTGGTGAACGGCCACATGTGTGTCCAGAGTGTGGAAAGAGTTTTGCACACAAGCACTGTCTTAGTACACATCTCCTTCTTCATAGTAGTCAGCGCCCTTATCAATGTCTTGAATGTAAGAAGTCATTCACTCTGAAACATCATCTTGTGACTCACGCTCGAGTTCATAGCCGGGATCGGCCATTCGTCTGTCGAGAGTGCGGGCGAACATTTCCTCAGAAGCGTCATTTGGCCACACACGCAAAGTTTCACTCGGGTGAGCGCCCACATGTGTGTGAGGAGTGTGGTGAATCATTCTCACGTGAGGACCATCTGGTGATCCATTCACGCTTCCATGGCGGACAGCACCCATATGTGTGTCCAGATTGTGGAAGTACTTTTGCCCGCAAATTTGAGCTGGTGAACCACGGACGCCTGCACGGTCGCATTCCCCATTCCTGCGATGTGTGTGGCAAGGAGTTCCTACAGAAGCGCACACTGCTCGCTCACGCTCGACTCCACGTGGAAGGAGAACGGCCATTTGTCTGCCAGCACTGTGGTGAAACTTTCCCACGCAGAACTGAACTTGTTGAGCACTCCCACATTCATGCAGATGAGAAGGCCTTCGTATGCAGGTAGCTGGATCCCCTGGCATCATTCTCATAGTTATATTGTAACCATGTTAGATCATGTCACCTAAAGAGTAAAAGTACTGGAATCTTGAGAGGTGGGACTCATTAGCAACCAGGCATTGTCAAGAAACCAGCTAATAAAACCAGTTCCTGTTAGATCGTTGTTCAGATTGAAACTCCCTGCCATTGCTTCATTTTTCTTCTGTAAGCAGTACCCATTTTAGATGTCCAGATATACACTCACATTGGTTCAAATGGTCTGAAGTGTGTTGCATACTCTGTGTACTTTGTCGCAGGGAATGTGGTGATTGTTTCCCAAATCGAGAGGCTCTAGCTCTGCACTACCGTCTTCACGCCGGTGATCGTAACTTTGTCGCCGATTTGTGCGGTCTCGCGGCAGCATTTCAGCAGCCTGCGGCACACTTCCTGTGTCCAACTCCTCTTCACCCTACCGCCATGAATAAATTGAACCAGAGCTCCGCTGGAACCTCTGCGTCAAGTAGCGGTATAGTGCCGTCAACTCCGCAGCTGAAACCGAAGCCTCACGTGTGTCGTGACTGTGGCAAATGTTTTGCGCAGAAGCATGGACTTGCGCAACATAACAGGCGGCACAATGGTGGCAGCTGCGATATTAGACAGCATGCCTGTGACAAATGTGGTAAAGCGTTCTTTCAAAAGAACCATCTGGCTTTGCATCAGAGACAGCATATGGAGCATCCATCCTCAGGCTCCCCTACAGACACAAAGACGTTTGAAGTCAACATTCCAGTATCAGGAGAATAATTTAATGGGAACATTAAATTTGTGATTATCAGAAAACTTTTTTTTATCTGAAGATGGCTGTCTTCTGGGTTGTAGCATGCATGGAGGCAGCGAGGACCTCTGAAACATCGGTAAACTTCTACCAAACTACACAGCGCAACATCCAAGAAGACGGCCATCTTCAGACTCACTGCCGTGAAAAACTGAAATCCTGTTGTTGTTTTTTTTTGTTTTTGTTCTTTATGTGTACATGATTTTGTGACTGCACTCTGCTTCGGAATTTTATATTAAAATTCCAACTAGTTCTTTGAATGGTTACAAGAAGTCATGTTTAGTTCTGTACAAACCTGTATTGTACAAATGGTTTCATGCCAATTAATTTACAAGCTAGTTTTAATTTTATCTGAAAACTCAGTGATGTTCTGTGTTTTGGTATAAGTTCTAAATCGTCTTCCACTTTTTGTGGATCAGCTGACAACCAAGCCCCCATGTGCCTGTGTCTTCCCACATCTCCACCTTTGCGATTTCTTCCCATGATGTTTCTTCTTTCCTGTGAGATGTTTCCTAGTCTTTAGTTCCCATTTTCATCTTGGTCTCCCTCCTGGGCAATTTTGTTTTATTGTCACGTTCAAACCCTTCTTTGGGATTCTCTCTTTGTTTGTTCTGAAAAGATATCCGTACCATCTTATTCTGGTATCTGTTAACTTTTCGAGGCATTTATCTTAAAGTTCTGTCTCATCTTTGTTCCCTGTTTTTTTTTCCTCCTATATTTCTGTGCTTCTGCTGTCATTAATCTGTTAATATCTTGCCTTGGTCCATGTCATAGTTTCTGCTCCATAGACATTTTCCCTTCTTATGAATTTCATGTTTACAGAGTATGTCCCTCCTTAACTAATAACATTTTCCTACATTTTTTTATTTTCCTGTAATTTTTTCCTTAACATTTCTATTTCATTTCAAAGTTTTACTGCAGACTCATTGAAGTATTGTTTTAGAAATGCATAAATGAGAGATTAAATGCTTATTGAAGATCACTTTGGAATAGTTGCTGTAGTTTGCTAGGTGAGGTAGGTCAGAGAATTATTATTGCGTAGCGGCAGTGTTATTAATGTGTGTTGTGTCTACATAAAATGTCTTCTTCTTCTATGGCTCTCCGGTCCATGGCCTCGTCAATTCTCCTCTTCCATTCGGTCCTCTGTTAGGTCCGTCTGTCCGAGGCTTTGATCGAGGTTTTGAAACATCTTCCTTTTTACGGTGTAAGGTTGTTAGCCTTGCGACCAACCCCCAACCTGGAGGACCAGGGCACCTGTCTTAGTCTGACCTCTCCCCCTCGACCAATCTGGCTAGGGAGGCCCTACCAGTAGCTCTTGGGGTCACTGAGGTACTCAAGCCCCACCACCACGATAAGGTGCAGGTACCATTAAGTGGGGACATAAAATGTCAGTGAATGTGAATCATAGTTCTTTTGTAGTTACATGTAAAGCTATGAAACGTAAATACGAGAGTTATACATGACATTGTGATCTTTGGAACGTTTATTGCAGCTCATCATCTAGAAATTATAATACTCGTCTGTTCTAGTGTACATTAAGAAACTGAAGAAATTAAAAATAGAAGTGAACTAGAATACTCAAGCGTATTATACTGAAAGAATGAGTAGAAATTATTATTTACCATTGGAAACTGTGTGAAAGTCATTGGCACTTTGGTATAGTTATTTTTAGACCCATAAGCATGATATTTTATTGATAATGATCTTAAAATGAATATCATTGCTACGTGACCTGTTGTGAAGTGTTAGAATTATTGCAATAAGTCTTCTGTCCTTTTTGTATGTTTTGTGTTAGATGGTAACTTTTATGTTTTTTTCTACGTTGTGATAATTTTCTTTTATACCTGACAGTTGTAACATAAAATAACGGATTATAGGCCTCCCAAGAGTTCCAGTAGCGATTCTTGTTATTAAATTATGTTTACTGTAAGTAAATGAAATGTATTTATACCTGAAGTATTAACAAAGTTTTGATTTTCTTTTGCAGATTCTTTTAAAATTTTAGACGCAGTATTCTTTGGACCAGCGCTGGCTGTGTGTGTGTGTGTGGTTCAACATTCCTTGATTCCTTGATAAATTAGGCAACGATGTTGTACAATTTCCGATACCCTTTACGGGTCCCCAACTTTTCAGTTGCTTGATCTATGGACATTCGGTAGGACTCCTTGGACGAGGGAATTATTACCGTCTTAACACAACAAATATCATCGTGTCTTATATGTAATTTACTACTTCGCCCCATCTTCCGATCATCTTTCATTCACGTCAGCATTCCATTAATCTGTTACGAAGATCAAGTAATGTTTTCTCTGTATAAAATTAGATTTGCAATGTTAATTATATATCTTTAAACTTCACATTAATTATTAAAATTATATGTTAGTACTAAATTTTATGATTAAAACTGGTCGTCTATGGCCATAGCCAGATTTGTATCGAGACAACTCACTAGCAATAAAATCTTCTCGGGCAATCGGCCGCGTTAGCTGGTTACCGTAGTAAACCGACATTTGGGGAACAATTCTGTGCTCATCTTCAGGGTTCTGATGTGACTTACTCACTAGCAGGCTCCTGTACCAATACAGTGAAAGTTAATGGGACTACAGGAGATCAGATAAGATTAGAATGACACTGAAACGTCAGTTATATATCTTTCTATGGAAATGTTAATTCTATTTATCACTTCGATGCAGGATTTTTCATACCGAAGGGAATTATATTAGTGGTTAAGAGGCTAAAGTTTGTTAGTGAAAGGATTTCTTATGTAATAGTATAAAAAAAAAGAGTCTGAATTTAATTTCATCAAACAACTACTTTTTTTGACATTGAGTGTTTTGTAAAATATAGTTTTTTGTAAAATTTCATTTGAAATGCTCGATGATGGAATTTATTTTATGCCGAAATAGGTAATCTATATTTATTGCGTGAGAACTGATTGTTTTGCGAAATGAAATGTGGACTGTGTCTGTACACCAAACACATACTGGTATGCCATGAGTGACATTAATACTAAGGCGGCCCATCCACGTACGAGTCTGGCTTGCGAGTCCGACTCGGCTCGGGTTCCATCGGGCCAAACTCGTTTGTGGGTGGGGTGTCACGAGCCGAGTCTGCTACGCATGTGTGGTGAAATATATCTGAGCCCGGCTCACGAGTCAGACTCGTACGTGGTTGGGCCGCTTAAGAGGTAACTGTGATGGTGTTCTGAGTATACATGCCCCAAGTGAAGATAAAACTGATGATACAAAGGGCAGCTTTTCACGAGGACCACACAATCAGACCGATCACATCTTGATGGAACCAAAATGTGTTTAGCGTTGTAAAGTAAATAAATAGCCAATGGGATTGGTTTATGTAAAATTTCTGTACTGCTACATGATATGAATGGTTTTAAGATCGTTGACGTACTTGTTACCCGGTCTTCTGAAAAAGCTGACTAATTCTGATTGCAGAGGTAAAGTAGAGGATATTCGTAAGTAAACAAGCAACAGAAAATTTTGGTATGAAGGTACTTGAATCTCAGGAAATTGGACTTTGTGGAAGTCAAGATCAGAAACAGGTTTGCAGCATTGGAAATCTTGGATGTCAACCCCTCGGTGCTGTAGGACACAATTCTTGTTCATTCCTGGGAATAGAGGGTTGTTTGAACTATGAAGCCTGAAAATGCAACATTTCATTTCAAGTGCAGTAAATTTGTAAGAAATAATTTTTCATTTTCAGAGAATATCAATAAGAATGTGTTTTTAAATTACTTTTAAGCATACAAGAGTCCAAAGTCATACATCAGTACAGAGTTCCCACACTAACAAATAGTGCACTGTCTTCGTGTTCTTGCAACCTTCTCAGATGTTGAGTGTACAAAATGTCTCTCCAGCAGTCGTGGCAATGTTTTGTCCAAATTGCAGCCTGGTACTTTGCGTTTCACATTTGCTTACTTAACAGATAGTCCTTCAGTTAAATGAATTTGGAATTCCAGCTGATCACTTAGGCTTCATATGCCATTTTCTCTCAATCAAATAAGAGTACAGCAGTTGGCCTTTTAAGTTAACCCCTCCCACGCATTTATTGTAACCCAACACTTAAATGATATTGAATATTTCTTTGCATTCAACTATAAAAGTCCTGGTGTCATGACTGTGATATGATCATCTTCTGTCAACTCCATTTTGTGACAGAAAGAGGACTAGAATCTTGTGCTGATATTTTGCCCTTTTTCAGTTGTTTTTTTCACTTTTATGGAAACTTTTCAGGGTGGTGCAGAGTTTTTATTGTTTTAGATAGGATGAATTGTAGAAATTATCCAACCACACAATCTGACCCTGTTTCAGCAGAGGGTACACCAGTTTTACAACAGCGGTTGTTATATAGGTGTTGTCAGTGGTTTGCATCCTTACCTGCATATGCAAGTACCCAGTGCTAGTATCAGAACTCAAAAATTGTAGTTCCAAATTTTGATGCTTTGAGAGGGAGGTACTGATAATGAACAAAGATAAGTTCCGCGGTGACATGAGCGTAATAGCAATTGGCCCAGCATTCCGTTAATATTTTATTTTAAAATCTAACATTGTAATGCTTAAATTTTTCAATGATACTTCTTAAAAAAACAATTTGGTACTTGTTGGTTATCGGGACACAAAACGGGAGAGTTGAATACCTGGACCTGAATACCCAAATAAAATATAATAATTTGTCATTTATTGAAATAAAATACAATATAATAACTTTCAAGTATATGTAATTTATCCACACACATTAACCTAACCTAACCTATTTTTAAAGCGATGTGTCCCAATAACCCAGAAGTACCAACAATTTCATAAATAGATATATATAAATAATCATTTCAGTATATATGTTCATTTTTGTTTGCTTGCTTTGAATTTCCACGGCCGCTTGCCCGTATCCCCATTAATTCCATGCAATACAAAGTTCGTGTAATGCGGATTCACAGAACGCGCCGTTTTCGAGGAACGTGTACCCCACGTACGGCGAGGGTTTTCTTTTTTCTGTTTTTAAAACAAATGTGGTAGCAGTGATGGATGTGAAGGGTCAAGGAGACATGAGATGTGGAACGGAAAGAAATAAATATGGGAGAAAAGCTTGGAGGAAATAAAGGTATGAAAAAATGATGGATTAAAAAATAAAATAAATAATATATTGTTGAAATTGAACACATTATTACAGTGAAATACTTAAAATAATAGAACTGCTAATGTAGTGGGTTTGTGCTGAGGAGTTATTGTCATATCTGTGCAAGAAATTAAAAACCGAATTTTTGCTGAGGTTATAAAACAATTAGTTTCGTCTTGTGACAATTATAAATAATATGAAAGGTTTTATAATGGACTTTTTACATTAGCAACCCAAATATTAGATTTTAATTGAAAGCATTCTTCCTTTTCATACTTCTTCCCTCCAAACATGACGTATGAGTCAGTGACAAGTGACAACTGTGAAGCAGAAGTAATTGTAGTGTGTTAATGTTAACTTACAGAGGGTGCAGAAGATCAGAAAGTGTATACAGTCTTACAGAGAAGTGCTATGCATCAGCTACCAGATATATTAAGGTATTTTCTTTCATATAAATAAATTATTTGATCCAGTAATTACATGAATATTTTGTAGGTTAAGTGTCAAGTTATTTGATAAATGACAATTTACTGAAATGCCATGGCAATTAATTAGAAATGTTGGTACTGAATTAGTTTTAATGTGAAGAGGTTCCCAAATTACTGTATAATTCTGTTATTTGTGAGGTATTTTACACTGCTTATGGTTGAGTAATAAGTAATCTTTTATTGTCTTGATTAATTTATGTTGTTGCAATTAGCATGCATACTTCTTTGTGTTCATCTGTAGGACATAACCTATTTCTTAATTTTATGTTCTTTGTGCTGAACAGTTGCCAGACACTGACATCAATAGTTGTATCTTCTGATATCAGGAAATATTTTTAAACATGATATAGTGTCACAGTGTTGGAATAAAATGTATGCAGGGTATTAAACACTGAAGTGAGCCACATGTCGAGAACATGTTGTTCGTTATGCCAAAGAATAGTCTGTTCTGAGATATTGTACAGGTATATACAGAAAACAAATTTTCTGTGAAAGTTGTCGAGACTCCAGTCAGCCCTCAATAGCTGTATCCAGTATGTGCACAGTAACTATTCTGAAGTCCCAACATAAATTTTGAAGGAACAAGAAATAATCTAGTTAACATACAAGATTCAATCCCAAGTATCAGTTAAATAAAATAATTAAAAAAAATACCTGTCAGTTTGAAGAAAACCAAGTGAGATTTCAGTTTCGCTCGGTGGCAAATAGGAATATGGCTGTCTTGTGGGTTGTTGCACCGTGCAGTGTAGCAGACAGCCATCTTCATGACGAGACCCAATTTCATGAAGACAGGAGTAGAACCAACTCTTGAAATATCATGTATATTAAATATACTTCAGAAAATTAACAACATCCCATGTATTTGTAGTTTCCTGTGTTACTGGAAAGATTTATGTTCTGCGTTAGATTTTGCATGTGTTGTGTTAAAACATCTTTCAGAATTTTTTTCGTTACTTGCCACATTTAAGAAAGTATTTAAAATTCATTATGATTTCATTATAACCGTACTTCCCGACGTTCGGCGTCTCCTTCTGCAATATTCTGTCTGACGTACTGCTCTTTCCTTGGTACTTATTTGACCAAGGAAAGAGCAGTCATCACAATTCAGTGCTCCTCTTAATAATTATGACCTTAACCTCAAATCTGAAATGTACATTCCAGAAGGCAGCCATCTTCGCACTCACTACCTTGAGAACCTGAAATATCATTTTGTGATACAGCCTACATGTACATGGTCCTGTTACATGGAAACAGGAATTGGGATTTGCTTTTAAAATGCCTTTCAGTTTATGCTTTTCCACCATCCCAACGTCTTTGCTACTCAACCAAAAATTTTCTCAAAGCCTCGTGTTTACTTGCAGATTTGTTTTGCTATTGGGTAATGTTACTAGACTAATGCTTATCCAAAATACAGAAATCATTCTGTAAATTGATTCCCATAGATTATGTTAATACATCACGAAATTCCCACATAATGAGTAGGTTTAGCTGATCTGCAATTCTTCACTTTTAATCAATTTTAATTTTAAATGTGAGGTTAGGTGCTATCATTGTAGGTTTCCATGTCTTGTGATTAGGCTGGCTGATGTAGTCGTGTCAGTGCTGGTCTCCTGAGGTACCAATGTTTTGGAGGAACATACTGCCTCAGTCTACAGGGTGCTGAGAATATTTTAACCTAATAAAATAAAACGGTAGAGAAAAATGCATAATGAGGGCCTCCATAATTTGTACTCGCAGTGAAATATTACTATGATCAAGCCAAATGAACCAATTGGTTAAATTTTGACCAGTCGAGTGGCTAGTGCAAGCTTGTTGTTACAGTTTCTTACCCATTGTGACCAGATACGATCGCTGTGTTCAATATTTCAAGTCTTTTCTTAAAATACGGCTGTAACTCTTGTGAAGAACGTGTCGTCCCTATGTGAACTACTTTTCTCGGGCAGGTACGCATGGACACGTTCCGTTTTCTCCTTGAGCTCCGAAAACGTGGGCCTGATTTTTCACGTTTTACTTTTGAGCAGAGACAAGAGGCTAATAAACCATCAGCGATGAGCGAGCTACAAAATAGCAGGGCGATAACCCTCGTTCTCTAGGGCCGACGATTCCAAACACGAGCTCAAAAGTGAAGGCGAGGATCTAGTTTCTTCACGAACACCTGCAAGCTGGTTCAATGCCACGTGTTGAGGGGAGGGAGAGTGAGTGGTTGCTGGCTGGTGGAGTGTTGTGGACAAAGGAACTGTGTGTCCGTACCAGAGCTGGTGAAGGTGTCCGACTTCTTGAGTCTGACCGACCCTCCCTGCCTTTGTGTCTGGATATGCGTTCAGTTCGTTGTCCGGGCGTAATCGCGTTGGTGAAACGTAACCCCGGTTAGCGTTTAACTGTACTATCCAGTTTACTTGGCAACTCTTCTCAAGTTCCTGCAATAGAACACACGCATGGCCACAGAA
Organism: Zootermopsis nevadensis; assembly: GCF_977971745.1. Classification (NCBI taxonomy): domain Eukaryota; kingdom Metazoa; phylum Arthropoda; class Insecta; order Blattodea; family Termopsidae; genus Zootermopsis; species Zootermopsis nevadensis. Next base: position 10,402,972 of record NW_028259151.1, on the reverse strand, counting down.
TCTGTATTGGGATATCTTATTTCTTTGAATCTAATAGGACGATAAACTGAGGTGGCTGTCTTCTTGGTTGTTGGGCCGTGTAGTCTTGCAGAAGTTTATCGACGTTTCAGAGGTTCTTGCTGCCTGCATCTTAATTGTGGAACTTGTATGGGTTTTTTTGACGTAAATACGTCCATATTTTCGGGTCAATGTCATTCGGAAAAAAGTGAAACGAAAAAGTGTAACTGCATTGTTATGTTACCTTGGAAACGTCAATTGTTTACTTAGCATTGTTGTTGCTTATAAAACATTACATTACTTAACCTTACCTTACATTACATTACATTCAGCTTTTTATATATATATATATATATATATATATATATATCTTAATTGCATCATGTTTGTGTTTATTAATACAATAATTTATTTACCGTCTATACACAAACTTAAAAATGTTGTTAAAATTACTTAAAATTATAACATTTTTTCATTAGATACTAGATCTTGTTACATTTTATATTGACGACATGTTTCGATGTGTATTACACCATCATCAGGTCTATCAATTTTAAAAACTGTTGCACATCTTGCTTTGCGTATATTGATTGTTTGATTTTTAAGTCTCTTCCTTTAAATGTTTAAATTTTAACAACATTTTTAAGTTTGTGTATAGACGGTAAATAAATTATTGTACATTCAGCTACCACAGACCCATCTTAAGCGTAACTAATTCAAGTTGATTAAGCAAAGTCTTAATCAAACTTATCTCAATTGTAAAGCATGTATAAAGGAAATATTTAGAATAAAGCCAATATATAAACTTCCTTTCCGTATAGACGTATTTACGTCAAATTCTCCGGAACCGTGGTTCCACTGAGAACTTTTTCGTGTTCACAAGAACCAACCAGGTTCTGCCTGTGACGAGTGTGACCCCCAATAAAGTGTAATCACGATTTATCCAGATTACAGTCTCAAGGTCTCCAGACAGAGGTCAAGATCTTGTCTTTCAAGGGGGAGTGCATGAGACAGTAGCTCGGCCTTGGACAGGTCGTGCATCTGTATTACGTAAGCAGTGACGTACAGATGGAACAATTTAACATCTCAGATTTCAAACCACTAGCGTGGTGGACTGGGTCACTTGCAAGCCAGTATTTTCATTGAACTTCTGACTGAATTTAGCTGGCAATACAGCGTTGTTAAACGATCACCATTCTGCTTTCGGTGTCATGATTCTCTTGTACACTATATATAGACCTTCCAGTCTTCTGGAATAAATAACACCCTGATAGCAGCCATTCCATGTTGAAAACACCTTAAGAATACAATTAATAACATAATACAATGTGCATTGCTTGAAAAGACTAATGACTGACTAGATGGCTTACGGAACCCGGAGTGAATATCGAGTTTTCGTAACACTTGCCACTCTCCGGAGGCTCCAGTTTGATCCTCTTCGTGGAAGTTTGTGTCTCTAGAACGCAGCTGCGTCCGTCTCTACTACCGGCCATTCTGACTGGTTCCTAGGCTAAATTAATGCCTTGATTCCATTATCGTAATAGTAAAATTTGGTGATGCGTACAAATTATGGAGCTCCTCATTATTCATTTGTCTCCTGTCAGTTCTTCGCTTTTGGGTCAAAGCTTTTGTCGTAAACTCCCTGTTCTGTAATTCCCCGCAATTTGTGTCCTTCCGTTAAGACCAGGAAACCATATTTACACGAATACAAAACAATAGGTAGACCAGAAATTATAGTTTTGTGTGTATTAAACTTAACAAATTTAGTCTGCTCTTAATTTCCTCGTGAATAAAAATCTGTGGCTTCTTATTACTTAACTTTGCCGTATTTTTAAAGGATGTATTAGCTGCCTCCTGTCTTACAGAGGCATGAACATGTACTTAGTTTTTTCTCCACGTCTGCATTCAGCCATTCCTGGTGGCGTATTCTGAAGCAAAGTTCAAAAGCGATGGTGACACGACATCTTGAAATACACCGCTGAGATAAACTTGCTATAGTTTTCCTTCAGACACATTTTAATTGGCCCAAACTAGTCGATATCTGCACTGATGATTACGAGTAATGCAGCTGACCTTGGCAGAAGAATGTCGTACGTCGTGGACGAAAGCGATATTCCTCTTTCGTGCCATTTATATGACTAGGAACTACAGATAGCTTTGCGTCTATCAGAATGTATTTTAGGTAACATTTAAAGAAGATAACACGATTTTCCATTGGTTCTTGATCCTTAAATTGTAGCCAAATTGCTGGCCCCCCGCGTGGGGAGGAGATTTATAGGCGAGGGCATCTAATGAGTTTGGTGAGGCGGTCGCCTGCCTGCCTGCCCTCTCATCAGATTTAAGACTGCAGACCAATTAGTGGCCAGATAAATGAAGTGTTCTTGAGAAGCGTTAATGTTGCTTCTAAATTGTTTATGTCCGAACACGCTGCTACAGAAATTCCTCTGCTCCAGGCTCACAGGAAGATGTGAATAATCCTCCTAGTACCCTACTGGGGAATTTCGTACCGGAAGTGATGTATCAATGACTGCGAGACTTAAAGTTTGAACGGAGAACTTTTATTGATTCAGGAAATTTCTTGTAAGTAATAATTAAAGAATTTTTGGTATTTATTTTAGAGAAAAGGAGCGTTATTTATGAGCAGTTAGGGCTTAAACACTCTTTGTGGTCATTGCACACGATTCGACAACACTTTTGACATTTAACGCAACCTAGCCTGACCCAACCGCAGTTTTCTTCGTGGTGGGCATCGATTTCATAATCTGCAGCGACGTTTTCCTCACTGTCGTCTTCGTCGCACATGTGGTAGGACTTATTCAGTCCTTCGCAAGTCTTCTACCTACAACACTCAGGAAAACACAGCACATGGCGACGAGAAGGAGAGGGAGACGCGATAGAATTTGGTGTCGCAGACATAAAATTAAAGTTTTAGACTTGAGACTTCATGGCAGTGAAAATCAGGATTGTCACAAGACCGTAAAGTTTTCTGCCTTGAAGACGGAAGACATAGATTCATCCGAAACGCTGTTAACCAAATACAAGACCATGAACAAGATCACACAGCGCCACTTCTATCCTGAAGATGGAGGAGACAGATGCCTCCGAAATATTCATAACAATAGTTGTCCTAATCTAGAGGACCACAATTATATTATCGTGTTGCACAGTTTAATATTTTTCTTGCTTTAATAAGTAAGATCTATTCACACTGTGATTTATATGCACTCTGGTTCTCTGGGTTGTGACTCAGTGCGGAATCGTAGACAGGAGCTGAAATTTTGGGACTCACCTGCAATCTTCTCGACGTCATGATCCGGGTGACGGCCATGGGAACCTCAAATCGCGACTCGTAATTGATGTTCTTGGCTCTAGGTGAGTGACCGAGGCGCATTTGTGTAATGGCTGCCAGGATTATCCAAAAATAATTCAGTGCTTGTGGAGTAATATTTTACTCGGTCCGTGAGGAGGAAATGAGGACCTGTGCACTCGGCGGCGGCTACCGGGCCCTCAGGTCACACGTCGACGTCTTCGTCTCACCACAGCATCCCACTCGCCTGCCTGACAAAGGACTTCTTGGCTAGCGATCGTGCGGGAGCAATTTCTCTTTGTCTCTGGAGTAGTAAGTTTTGGCTGAGTTTAACTGTTTTACAGACAACGCTCCAGAGATGCTTTGCACTTCATAATTATGGTATTGTTTCAAGATTGCTGCTAATTAGGTTTTTGTCGTAATCATGTCTAACCTAGTTCGTCTACAACGCAATTGTAACTTGCAAAATTAATTCGGTATGACAAATTGTGTAAGCACAGAGTTCTAGAGCGATTTCAGCATGGAGTTTGCAGTAGAATAGCGATATTAAACACGTATATTCTTGCCTGTGGTACCAAAGTATCCTATGAGATAAATTAAACAACACGCTTCATAATTTCTGGGCCTACAATTCACAGAAATATCAGTAGGATGATGGAATCAAGAACATTGAGATTGGCGGCACAAACAGCAGAGTTTTTGTCGGAAAAACGTGAAGGAAAGAGGCCACTCCCAAGACCCAGGCTTAGATGGGAGAATCATACAGAACTGGGTTTAAAGTAAATACGATGTGAGAGTGTGGATTGGATTAATCTGGCCCCGGATAAGTTCTTCTGGCGGGCTCTTGTAAATCTTGGTCTTCCATGACAGGCACTGAAATTCTTGAGTAAATGAGCAACTACCAGTTTCACAACAAGAATGGTTTTGTTCTGTGGAATGAATCTGTAGGTAGAAACACAGATTGTGCTATTTTAAAATGTAATTGGCCAGTGAAGGGATTGAGAATGCCAGAGTTTTGAGACATAAAATTCTGTTTTAGTGCACTGATTATTTTCAGGAATAGGTTTCAGATATTTTCGCATTTTCAGTAACTTCTATTCCGTTGAAGTTTTATTTATTATTTAGTGTTCTGTCTGAGGACAGGTCCATATGAACAGGATCCTTCCATCCTTTTCTCGGACTGGGACCTGTTCATATACGTTCTTGGCAGATGATCCAGAAGTGGTTTGCCATTGCCTTCTTCTGTGTGTGAATGGAGTAATTGTTGGGATGCCACGGAGAAATCGGGGAAGCCCCCGGAGGAAAACTCCGTGTTGCCTAGACCACGGCCTTGCCCAACACAAGTTATAAATTCGGGCACCGCCGGGAATCGAACCCGAGACCCCAGGATTACAAGGCCAGCGTTCTAACCGCTAGACCACCTCATCTTATTATTATTTAGTGTTCTGTCTGACGACAGGTCCATATGAACAGGATCCTTCCATCCTTTTCTCGGACTGGGACCTGTTCATATACGTTCTTGGCAGACGATCCAGAAGTGGTTTGCCATTGCCTTCTTCTGTGTGTGAATGGAGTAATTGTTGGGATGCCACGGAGGAAAACTCCGTGTTGCCTAGACCACGGCCTTGCCCAACACAAGTTATAAATTCGGGCACCGCCGGCAATCGAACCCGAGATCCCCAGGATTACAAGGCCAGCGATCTAACCGCTAGACCACCGTGTAGATAATATAAATGTCGCTTGATGTGAAAAACTGCAGAAAGTCAGGTCAGTGGAAGGCAGAGATAAATAAGAGCATGAACTGCATTTGCATCGTGACGAATAGGTCGGTCCCATCAGCAAAGGAGCCTGGACATGTGTACAGCGGAAGGTCTGTGGCCTGATCTCGTTGTTAACCAATGTCGGACAAGCGGAATTTTCTTGGAACATTCTAATTGCAGTTAGACAACGATTGGTTAGTATTTGGCGCTAACACAGAAAGTTAATGAGAGAGTATGGAAGAAACGATTCTCGACTAGACATTCCAAGGTCAGACGAAGGAAAATCAGCTGGAAGCATCAGAACGACAGTGAAAATGAAATGAAATAGAAACGATGCACGATGTATTTGAGAAACACACATCACACGAAATGAAACATGAGAGGAAAAGGTACGAAGTATTAATATATAGGATATAATCCTAAGTAGAGCCACGGTGGTCTAGCGGTTAGAACGCTGGCCTTGTAATCCTGGGGTCTCGGGTTCGATTCCCGGCGGTGCCCGAATTTATGACTTGTGTTGGGCAAGGCCGTGGTCTAGGCAACACGGAGTTTTCCTCCGTGGCATCCCAACAATTACTCCATTCACACACAGAAGAAGGCAATGGCAAACCACTTCTGGATCATCTGCCAAGAACGTATATGAACAGGTCCCAGTCCGAGAAAAGGATGGAAGGATCCTGTTCATATGGACCTGTCGTCAGACAGAACACTAAATAATAATAAGATGAGGTGGTCTAGCGGTTAGAACGATGGCCTTGTAATCCTGGGGTCTCGGGTTCGATTCCCAGCGGTGCCCGAATTTATAACTTGTGTTGGGCAAGGCCGTGGTCTAGGCAACACGGAGTTTTCCTCCGTGGCATCCCAACAATTACTCCATTCACACACAGAAGAAGGCAATGGCAAACCACTTCTGGATAATCTGCCAAGAACGTATATGAACAGGTCCCAGTCCGAGAAAAGGATGGAAGGATCCTGTTCATATGGACCTGTCGTCAGACAGAACACTAAAAAAAAAAAAATCCTGAGTGCGCTGCCCCACTACGAGAACAAGTGTTAAGGCTTCCCACGTGTGTTACTCGGAGTTCTTCGCAAACTTTGTACTGCTTCCTTCGTGATCCTGGATGTTGTTTCAGACACAAGTCTGCAAGACCAATCTGTGTTAACGAGGCCTCACTTCACACAGACATGTGACGTCACCCACAAAGCCTGCAGTCATGAATTGTAGCTGCTTGGTTTCTAATGCCCGCAGACGGTGTACTCTGCGAAGACCTTCCCTGGCTTCTGCGAACCCCCGGTCAGTCTGAGGGGCGGTGGCGCCCACACGGCGGGTGCAGACCCCAGCGATCTATAGGTTGGTTACAAAGGTGGCGAGGAACCGGCATATTTTGCTTTAAAAATTTTATTATCTTTGGTAGGGGCGAAGGCTTACGTTTGTGAGCAGAAAGATCCACACACATGTGACGGGGGGGTCGAACCCAGAACCATCCGAATGATAACCCCTCCTTCCCCGGCCAGACAATATTTTTTTGTATTTCGTAAAAACATACAAGAGATAAAACAATGTTCCAATGACGAGGAGGCTGTCGACAAGTGTTTTGGTGAGCTTACGAGTGCCATTCAATAGACCATGAGACATCTTCCCCCGGGCGCCGTCAATGACGTCTGATGGCAAGGGGCAATTTAGTTAGAGTGCCTTTACCAACGCGATGTTAAGTAAATTTAATTTGATGTGAGACATACGTCCGACCACACAGCTTCAGGTGCTTTTGGGATAATTTTGAAGTAACATGTTCGCTGACTCCACTGGACAGAGTCCGTCTTGATCGTGTCATTGCCGTTCAACTGGTAAATGAATTCCCCGCTCTCCTGCCGCGGAACCGGAGACATCGTCTCTCAAAGCTGACGCGCAAACTTCTCCGAAGCAACAAAGAAATCAGAATTGACGACTGTCTGAAGACGTGGCACCAAACTCCGATCTTCGAGGTGGATTCTGCGTTCAAAAATGAACTACAGCTGTCAGCTACTTCGGTCTAGGAAATGAAGACATCCATAGAATTGCGTATTGTAGCCTTTGCATTTGTAATTCGAGACACTGGAGTGTTATTTTAACGGCGCTGTGCCAACTGCTACGTAACTTGCATAATGACGACAGTTGATGAGGTTATTATGAATGGTGCTGGGGTTTCAGTGTTCTGAACAACGTCAGTTTCCACCTGTGGTACATTATTTGCAACGGGAAAAGGTGTTCCCGTTAGGAATGTTGTCCTCAAGGGCTAGGATTCGTAATCAGGGGAAGGCTTACCTATATCTGTGAAGCACGAGTGTGGAGGTGTGATCGCGGGGTAAAATAGTTGAGAAAGCGTATTTTTTCAATAGTTCAACGTAAGTGTTACAAGCGTTTGGTGAAGTCTGTGGTTATGAAATGTCATAATATTCGAATCAAAGGAGTTGGGTGGGCAGACATTTGGTTCTCATGGTAGACATGAGAATGCAAACACAATTTCAGTCTAGAAACATGAATGGAAGACATCGCTGGGGCGGATCCTTGTAAACACGCCAGTGAACGATCGAGTTCCGTAAATGGCAAGGAATTTGCTTCACAGCCTGAGTTTTTTTTTTTAAAGATTCTGAACAAGGATGCTGTCGTGTGAGGGAGAGGGTGGAGGAGCGAGTCGCCAGACGAAGTTGAGTAAAGCTGCAGTGAACCTCTGGGAGGTCTGTCGGTAAGGTCGGAATTCCAAGACATGCGAAAGTCGAGGCACGACAGATGGGTCTCTGATATTCTGAATTCAGTAGTAGCATTGAAATGTAAACAAAACTGCACAGAGTACGACGTCAGACAGTCAACTGTTGGGCCCCCCCCCCCTTAAGGGTTGAACACAGTTGGGGATGTTCAAGAACAGGGCGTTAAGGAGAATATTTAGACCTAAGAGGGAGAAGGAAACAGGAGGATGAAGAAGATTACATGATAAGGAACTGCGTAAGTTGCTCAGCACATAATATTATTAGGGAGATCAATTCAAGGAGGATGACATTGGAGAAACATGCAGCATTCATGGCGACACATGAAGTGGATACAGAATTTCGGTCGGAAAACCTGAAAGGAAGAGACTACCTAGGAGACATGTGAGGATAATATTGAAACGGATCTTAAAGGAACAAGGCGTGATGATGTGGAGAAGATTGAAGATTCAAAGGGTGAGGTTTCAGAAGTCGTGATGTTAGAGAGCAGGCCTTTGTCAGTAGCAAGGCCTGGGACTTCGGGCGTACGAGGCTGCACTCTGCTGACAGCAATTGACATTGCTGCTGAATGAAACTTCTTGCGATGACTGTTTATGAATCTTAGTGAGAGAAAAGAAAAGCAGCAATGAATGTGTATCGTTTTATTTTCTTGGACTGGTCCAGAACGGAAAGTTTAAAGAAAAGACTCCAGGAAACAGTACATCGACGTTTACATGCAAAGCGTGTTGACCGCAAAGACAGACGTATCGTGTTCTCAAACGCAAGTGTGAAATGAACGCAAACTGAAGCCTTCTGAAACTAATACGAGATCGGTCATTAAAGGTGAAACATCCTGTGTACAGTCTGAGCAATAACGTTGCCAAGTAGGATCAGAGATTTTCACTGCGGTGAGGTCGAAGATGGCTGACGTCTGGGTCGCAGTAGAAGTTTACCGACGTTTCAGAGGCCCTTCCTGCCTCCACCATCAGGGCGATGTTGCTTATTGCACAGAAGAAATCATTTTGTGCGCTTCGCGATAACAGCTTGCAGGTTATCTGTAATGTTCCAATTTTGAATTCCTCAGTCTCCGGAAAAAGGAAACATTAACATGAGTTGATATTTTATTTGTGAGTTGATTAAATAAGCAGTCAGGGTTTTCTTATACGAATTGATGAATCAACTGACGTCTCCAGTCCTTGTTTGAATGCATTTATCAAATACGACAATATAACACAACGTTGAATAGGAAATACGTGGCGAAATTCAACCTACTCTTACTACTGGAGAATATATTTTTCATCTAGTTGAAAAAGGCGTGCTTAGAAACAATATGTTCATTATCTGCACGCGGGACGCACAATCTATGAATGGGAAAACGCGTGGTTTTTATTCTGCCCCAAGCCTCTTACTTCAGAGAGAGACAATGATTTATAAACTATTTGGGAGAGTGATGGGAGTGTCTGTAGACAACCTCGCAGCGGCTCTGAGACCTGATCTTCACAGCAGACCACAGCCTTCTCTGTTTTCTGTTCTCCTGCAGTGTCCACGGCGGTGACCTTAAGTTTCGAAAGTAGAGGAAACATTCAATGCAAACGTAATTAATTGGATTTTCTTGTAATTTTTCTCAGTCTCTAAAAATCACAGTTCATCATAAAATTGATCACAAAAATTTCGTAACTGTTACGAAAATAGATGATGTTACTTAAGCCTTAAAACTCAGTGGTAACTATATGTACCAACTGCTTTAATAATCAGTGATTCTGTATTTTGTCCAAGGGGTGTATTTAAGGATTTTTTGTATAGCCCTCATAGTAAGCCGCATTGACCAACTGGTCTTTGTAATGGTAAAGTGCTTTGTTTTCTTTGCGGTACGGACTGAGTTTTTAAACATTATTCAGTTAAGCTCCAAGAGAGCGCAGGACTGTAATGTGTCTCCTGGAGAATCTGACAGTCGCGTAGGTGACCAAAAGTATTTCTTTCATTTTATGGGACCCCAGGATTAATTGCTGTGTTTGCAAGGACCCCCCCCCCTCACCGGAACCCGGAACCTTTCCTGTACACCATTATTCAGTTTACATGCTCACACTTTGTTACTTTAAGATCCATTTTAGTATTATCCTGTGTACTATGCATGAGTCCTTCGAGTGGTCGCAACTAATTTTGACTAAAATTTTGTGTGCGTTTCTTATCTCTCGTGCGTGCTAAGATTTGACCAAGTATGAAGGTCCTCGCCGGAGGGAGGTTTCTCGCCTTCCTGGTATTGCCTCTGCCTTGGACGTGTATAGTCAGCATTTTGCTCTCCTCTTACTGTGGTTTGCCACGGTAACAGGAGGTCAACTTTCACGCTCGTAGAAACCAATTTCGCGCACAGAGTAGGACATCGATTGTAAGAATTTATTCTCGTGCAGATAACTGTACTTATGTAAACGATAACGGCAAAGTTGTCCCAGGGGCTTAATTAAGTACCACGTCATTATGACGTATGTGGAATGGAGACAGACCTTTATGTTCACGCTTCTTTAATCTCGGAGGTGAGTGTTCAGCTTCATGCTCCGGCCGCTTTACCTCCGGGGAAGGAACCCTCCTGTGTGGCCCCGGAGTATTTCTGGACACCGCGACGAATAATTTATCTCGCCCTGCCTAGAATTGAATCTCCGTCACTGCACCGACTGGCCATTTCGGCTTAGGAGATTATTGATATGTTCAGAAATGGCTTTTTTTTTTTTGGGGGGGGGGGGTCGAAATAGCATGAAGGTGGAGACTCGTATGTGAACCCCGCGCCGAGTTTGTCAGTTTCCTGTCCACCGAATGCAATTGCTGTCATGGGCTAAGTTGGGAACAGTGTTGATGTTTGCATGCTTGGCACGAGGTCGGCGTTTAAAAATAACGTATTTTCTGTGTGCGTGTCTGCCCAGTGCGACGTCATGTAAAGTTCATAAATGATTAGCCATCAAGATCATACTGTAAATTAAATTCCCGAGGTTCTGACGTCGGTGCCGGACTGCATCGAATCGAGAGTGTTCAGCGCCCCTCCAGAGGACGTTACCTTTCTTCTGCAGATTCGTGTAGTCATCCAGCATTCAGAGAGCGCATTTTTACGAATATACACGCACTTAAATGTTTCTGCGGTTTGAAACTTTCGCAATTGTGAATGAATAAAAAAAACTCACATTTGATTTCTACACGCGAAAAGAAAAGTTTCACTTTTCCTTATACGATTTTTTTCTCAGCTCTTTTTTATTTTTTTTTATTTAGTGTTCTGTCTGACGACAGGTCCATATGAACAGGATCCATCCATCCTTTTCTCGGACTGGGACCTGTTCATATACGTTCTTGGCAGATGATCCAGAAGTGGTTTGCCATTGCCTTCTTCTGTGTGTGAATGGAGTAATTGTTGGGATGCCACGGAGGAAAACTCCGTGTTGCCTAGACCACGGCCTTGCCCAACACAAGTTATAAATAAATTCGGGCACCGCCGGGAATCGAACCCGAGGCCCCAGGATTACAAGGCCAGCGTTCAAACCGCTAGACCACCGTCAAATAATGCTAACTGTATCTTTCCTTAAGGAATTTACGGGAACGTTTATCAGACTTTAACAGTGTCTTCCGCCTGAAGCAGGGCGTCTTTTACCTGTGGAAGCAGCTTAGTTATCATACGTCATGACATTTGTTAACAACGAAATTAAGTGAACAGTTAACAGATATTACTGCAGATAGCTGATAAAATACTCGTGGTAAAATGTTTGTTCCGAAAATACAGAGTCGAAGCCCACCGGTTAGTCCGAATATAACAAGGCTCAAACTACAGGACCCATTTCGTTATTCGTACATCTGCCATATTCCGAAATGATTTGTAATTTCTCCAGGCGATAAATTTAAGAAGTATGAGACGGGTGGGGCTTGCACCAAATATGGGAAACTTGAGTGCAAAACGTTTGCCCGGAAACCTGAACGGAAGACGTAGGCAGAGACGGAAGGTTAATATGATAATGCAGGCAATTGTGAGCGCTGTAGACAATGTGAAGACCTTCAGTTTTTTCTTGTGTCTGTGGCCTAGCGGAAATTTGTCGAATAACGCTCAAGATTTTGGCGTTTTGGTTGAAGTGTTAACAGCTACGGTGGAATGAGAGCTGTTCTTTGTTTGCATCAGTTTTTATAAACCTGGATTGAAAGGTTTTTTATTAAATACGAGCTCTTGTTCGTGTGGCGACAGGGAATGCACACTCACCACGTGTTAAAACAACGGACAAACAAAATAATTTTGTATCATATAGGATTATATTTACAGACTTTGATGTTAGAAACAGGAGACAGTTCTGTGGACCACTTTGGTTTTATGTTAGGAAAAGTGCGGACAACAGGAAGCAGCAAGCATCCTTGCTGAAATTTATTGTCCAAAGAATGTCGCGGTTTGAGGCGATACCCCCTGGGATGTGACCTCGACCAGACTGATCTGCTTGCCGTCCATGGCTGTCTTGGCCGCTGGAGCAAGTTAATCAGTTCACTTCCCGGCATCAAAACAGTTCCAGTGCGCTCTCTTCTTCATTGGCGCTGAGTGAACTTGGCGTTGCAGAAGACTTACACGATGAGGGAAATTAGTTCCGGAATGGTGGCTGCACGCTGTTGGGTCCGATGTAGGCCGCCCTGTTCAGGAGCGATCCTCGCTCATTTCTAAGCATAATTAAAAGATCAATGTCAGGAGCTGTAGACATGTATCGTTCCTTTTGCTGTCTGTCGCCCTTAATTAAAGTCCAGCAACATTCCTGCCTTCACAGAAACTCCGTGATGAAGTTCGAAACACTGGCACAGTGTTTCACAAACTTTAAACGCGGCATCTCGGCGTTATCTCTCCCAATTAACCACGCACGGTCGAACCATCTTTATATTAAGCTTTAGGTATGAACTGAAAGGACATGAGCTAAGCAAAACGTGAGCAGAAACTTGCGAGCTTTATCAGTATTAACGAATTTGTTTAATTTTCTCTTCATTAGAGTATACCTGAAAGAAGACAGCACTCCTGTAATCCTTTCGCGCACTACACTCTTGGAAACATTGACTAGTAGGTCCCCGTTGTCGGCTTTGGACACAAATGTGCCTAATTGCCGAAATAAGATGAATCTGTTGTGTTTTGTTAGTTTCTTTTTCGAAAAGGAACACTTTCAGAGACCTACAGTTCGGTAGAAATATGCGTGAGAAAAATTACCTTGAAATGACCTTGAAAATTTTAGAGGGCTCCATTCGGCAAATCTTTGAACTGATATTGTCGTCACCTCGATATGACTTTGGCAGAACCGAGACCTCAACGTGACATGAGGATGGCTGTTCAGGAGAATCAAGCATTCCCCAAAAAAATGACCTTGAAGTGTCCTTGAAATTTCAACGGCCTCTGATCGGCATACCCTTGGGCTGATATCGGCGTCACCTTGTCATGAATTAAGCCTAACCTAACAGAACCTACACAAAATTATCAAAACGCTAATGAAACCTTGCCTATCCCATCATAACATAACGCAACATAACCTAACCCATATCTTGAGAACGCTTGAAATGACTAGAAATTCTTTCTTCTCTCCAGCCCAAATTTTAATTACAGGAGAGTTTGTGTATGCATCTCTCGAACCATGTCTACTGATGATAATCGCTGCTCTCGAACGGATTTCGCGACCACTGAAAACAATTTATACCACAGGTGGAAAAATAACTAGGTGTACTCTTTGGAGTACAGTGTTCTTTTTGAAAGTGTTCTTCACGCCACGTCACTTAGGTCAGAGCTACTCTGGTGTGTTACAATGACATCTCTTCTGATGCGCAACAGTGGTCACCCGTCATGCGGGTTGCCTTCCACCGTAGGAAAAACACGACAGACGTGGACGGGTCGCGCTGTGGTGTGAAGAACACCTCGCAGCTGGTTAACACATTTAAATTAACTACGGTTGTGTTGGCATAAACTCAAGTACGTATGTAAGCATGTGGAAAGGCCTTGGAATGTTCTCTCTAAAGAAAATACGTCTCTTGGTTCAGAAATGCCGAATCACACCGGAAACTTGCTTTGTTCTGTGATTGCGTTTGTCTCTTCTAAACTAGCCCGAAGAACTGGATTTGCGGTTTTATTAAATTTTAGTCGCCCTGAACCTGCAGTGAAACCGCGAAAGGTAATTCGCAGTAGCAAATTCCATCGGGAGTCACCTGTCTCACAACGTGACGCAAATTCTGACTCACGAGCCTGGTCATTGCACTGTTCACGACCAGCCTTTGTTTGAAGAAGCGCACAGTGAGTGACTCAGGACTCCGTTCACAGGAACTGACCTCGGCCTGTGCCTTCGTATCTAACGTTCACTGACCGGGCAGTTCCTGACGTTCGGTGTTTCTGTCTGTGGGGCAAATGCAAGCAATCGACGCTCACATGACCAAATTATGATATCCTGACTCATTTAACCAATTCCACGGGGGGGGGGGGGGGGATCTTTTTGATACGCTGACAGTCGTTCAGCTCGTCAAGAAACTCCTCTTGTTTATCTATGATTCCCGAAGGTTGATTACTGCGACTAGGTCTCTCAAACGGTGTCTTCCTTGCTATGCTTGAGACACCAAGGTTCGTACCCCCACAAACCATCAACAGTTAATGATAATAATTACACGAGGCCTAATAATAACTAACTAACTAACTAGATGGCTTACGGAACCCGAAGGTTCATCACCGAATTAACCAAAGCCCTCCACCGGACCCTGTCCTGGGCCAACAAAATCCAGTCTCCTTCAACTCCTATCTCCCATAGATCCCGCCTGAGATTATCCTCCCATCTACGTCTAGGTCTCCCCAGGGGTCTCTTCCCCTCAGGCTTCCCAAATAGTGGACCCAACCAACCAGATGGCTTACCGAACCCGAAGGTTCATCACCGAATTAACCAAAGCCCTCCACCGGACCCTGTCCTGGACCAACAAAATCCAGTCTCTTTCGAGGCATAATTAATAATAATAATAATAATTTTCTTCCTTATGATGAAATGGTTGAAGAGTTTTTAACACGAATTTCTCGTCAAAACGTCCAATAATTCTCCACCAGCAGTTCGCAGAATCGTAGAGATTCAGGAGTAAAGTGGGTTCACTGCCCCTCATAATTACTTGCCATCCCGTGTAATAAGCAGTGAGCGGATGCACTTAACATCTCGTTCTGTTTCTTCCTGTAAAAAAAAGGCCATTGCACGAGAATGCAAGGTGGGAAAAGAAAATATATATAAAAATAACAAGCTACTCGCTCGTGCATACTTTTTACGCTTGTAGAACTCTCAGATCTGAAAGATTTCTTACCCCGCAGTTCAACGTAAGTACGAAGCCTCACTGCAGCCAGGAAACTGTTGCCTGCGGTCCTCACGGTCGACGTAGGATGGGGTGCTAGGTTTGCAGCTTTGAACAAAGTTTCTCCGGCTAAACTGTGCACCTCAGGGCTAATACAGGGGAATCTTGACTGGTCGCTTGAGGGCCTAACGAGATGGTGTCATTGTGTCTTCGTTTCGTTTAATCCGGTGAATTCTTTGACGGCTGTCCGGGTGACTTGAACTACAGTACTCTAATGGTTTTGGAGCTTTAATAAATGAAAGCCTAATTATTTAACTGTTCGGCGTTTATTTTTAAGTTTTGAGACTCGTATTGTGTGGGTATTTTTGAAGGCTGTGTAAAATCTCAGGCCCATATCCGTGAGTTGTGGTAATTAATATGAAAATTAAATCACAGCAACATAGTGCCCACATGAACTATTCTGGTATGATGTCGGTAATCCGACGTATGTCGATGCATGTGCGATTGGAGTCACACGTAGCACGAAGGACATTCAACCCACGAGGCACCAATATGGCGACAAGCGCATTCTAAACTTATCATCTCATTTACGAAGTCAAAAAGGCTTCTCCAAAGTTATGCTACAACTGATATTTTCAGAAGCCATGCAACTGTCTCGTGTTTCTTTGCTTGAACAAAGCTCGTGTTGTCTTTATTACGGGTTGAATGTCTTTGGCTGTCATGAAAATTAGATTGCAGATTCAGTGCTTGAACAGTGTTGAAATATTCTAACATATTCTGTACAAATGTTTTATTTCCGGTGATTTTTTTTTAAAAATCTCCTTTGTTAAAATGCCTGCTCTTACATAAACATTGCATGTAGACTTCGTAGCTTCGGTTGGTAAAACGTCATGACCCCAGAAACAATGGCGCCTGCACAGGAGGTGCAGAGAGGATCGTGTATCTCTACGTTTCCACATGATTTCGTGCTCATTTCTACGATTACTGTGTTCATGTGTGTGTGCACTCAGCGAGCGTTCTGTCTACTGTGGTTTTATGTTTTAGGACGGCTAAGTTCAATTTTGCAATGGGGAGGGGTCTCTTATTGCGCGTTTGGTGAAGCGAGGTCGATACTTGTGATCTGTGTACACAATCAGCCTCCCTCACACACCCCTACACCCCTAAATCAGTCAGTCAATCAATTAATCAATCAACGCCTCACATCCCAGTGCCATTTGGAAAGTAATTGAATGAATATTCTGCAGATCAGAGACAGAAAATATTCTTAGTAAAAGAAAAACTACCGAGAACAATAATTATGACGAACCGGATGTAATTAAACTTTCTTGCATATGAAAGCGTTCGATTTTCGATGCAGGTATCGACTTTAAATACCAAGTAAAGCAAAATTGCAATCTGACGGATATCGAGAAGACAAACCCGACACGTCCTTGGAGGATTTAGGATGTTTGATTTGGGTGGATGTTTTGGTTGTGCATTAGAATATTTCTCCACAGACGTCTGTTATATCTGAGGAGTGGTGTTGAGGATTGCAGGCTTATAGAAGGCCTCACTACGGAGACACGACAACGGGATTCAAATAAGCCACTTTTAATCCACGTGTGTGTGTAGTTTCCAGTTGCGAAATTCGCCTCCGTCTCAACGCGCTTGCAACAAATATCCCTCTCATTCTTGTTTTTAAGGACGCAGATCGCTATAGAAATCAGGGACTCGGACCGGGTTCGGCTGAGTGAATAAGGAAGTATCCGTTTACAGGAAGAACGTGGCCTTTGTAAAGCTACAGATCAATGTACGATCCGCATAAAAAAAGTGTTCAGGTACAAGATTAAGACAAAATATCTGTGTTGGCAAATGCAAGGCACAACGAAGCATTTGATTGGTGAGTCAGTATTCTTTGTTTCATTGATGACTGTGGAGTCCTGTCCCCAGATCACGGAGCAGGAGAAAATCCCTCGAAAACGCGGCAGTCTTCAGAAATTTGGTAACTATGGTAATAAATGAAAATTTCATTTTCCTGGAGAATATGAACAGATCGAATTCTGGAACTGTCTGATATCACCCAGTTCAGAATTTTCTCTTAGAGTTTTATATATATAAGAAAGACTATATTATATAAAATTAAAGTTTTATATTGGCATGAAATTATGAAATGTGTGTAAAATTTGGTCTGTCATTCTGAAGCAAGAGACAAACAAGTCTTAGGACTGATTGCAGACCGAGATATGAACCCGGATCTTCAGAAGTAAGAAGCTGGAGTGTTAATCACTCCGCTGCGACGTCATGAAGGAGACGAGAGGAACGATGGGAAGTCCGAATAGATGGGAGGATAATATTAAAATGTCTCATACACAAATACTTTGTAAGGAATACAAACTGGATTGAAGTGCTTCAGATCAGGGCTTTTATGTTTGAGGCAATAATCCTTTGGGTTATTTATTAGAGACTTCGATTTCGCTCAGAATTCATCCGTGATATTCACAAACTTTGTAGGCATTAAACAATGGCATTGAAAGCGTTGCCATTGGTGCGTAATTGAATGCGAGGAACAGCTTCCCGTCTCATCTGCTCGTTCCAGTAGGTTGTTTGAAATGTTCATGACTCGTCTCGCCAAGTGAGGGAGTGCCCCAGTAAAAACGCGGTAAATAAGGTGCTGTTTGTGGAGCAATGTTTCCTGCACGCACAGACAAGGTCAGGTCTTTGGCTGAAGGCTGCTGAGCCCTGGACCAAATCTGTGTTTCGCCTGCGTCACTAGTTCGTGGGCAGAAGGAGAATTAACGCATGTATAGAGTGTTCCAAAAAGATGTATACACACGTAGTGAATGAGATGAGGATATTTTAATAAATTAAACCACTACATATTGGCACATACTGTTTGCACGTGTTAAAAATTACCACCCTCAGCTTCGTGGCACAGTTGACGGCGGCGAGCAACTCACTGACAAGCAGCTAACAAATTTGCTACTGCACAAAACCGTCCACTTTCTTGCCGGAGCTCTTAAAGTCTTTGTTTGGCTTTGTGCGTCCTTTAAGGCTTTGACCGGGATGTTCTTTTGTTAAATCTTATGTGGTACCGCCTGATTCGACTTCTAATGGTTAAGTGAAGTGTTTTCTTCGCGGTACGGTCTGGATTCGTAAATATTATGAAGACGAGCTTCGGCTTCAAAGGGTTAACCAGTTGATTTTCGTAATGGTGAGGTGCAGTGTTTTCTTCGCGGTACGGACTGAATTCATAAATAATATTCAGACGATCTTCGGCTTCAAAGGGTTAAGTAGCCCCCCACAATAAAATGTCAGGTGGGGGTTAAATGTGGCGATCATGGGGGTACTCAACAGATCCATCGGACTCGAAAGTTTTGTCAGAATAGGCCCTGATATCATGTGTGGATGCCCCAATATTTTCCCCACATGTTAGAATACTGGCCACGTGTTTAAATGAGTACTTTATTTGTGAGAGCTTTGAACCTAACCTAACGTCGTAAAGCGCTTACTCTAGTTACAGTCTGAACATTGGAACGTTTGTCCTCGTTCTTTTAATACGAAGTAGACGAGCGGCTCTCGGATGAAGTTTGGTTCTTTGTCCTAGCGAAAATAATGTTGGTAAATCGTAAAAATAGGTATAAATTTACGTGGTTCGTCGCAGAAAACAATTCGAAAGTCGATGGACAGATGTACTTGATTTTGAAGAACTGTCAGAAAAATGTAGATTTATTCTTTTGTTTCAGAAGAGGCGTCTTCCGGCGCGGACCTCCGGAAGGATAAGCCAGCGAACCCGGAGTGCAGAAGAATAATAAGGTAGAGACGCATATTTTTAATATATTTTACGTTTGTAATTCCCGCATTTGTGAATCGAGTCTCTTGTCACAAGACGTGGCGCGTTCTCTTGTGAATGTATTGCATACGTGGTCACAGGCAAACAGTCGACAAGGGGTGGTCCCTCAGCTAGAGAGAAATCTAGCATAGGGGATCGCCTTCCCTATCTCTACAGGCACCTTCTAGGAAATTTGATACGCTCACGAGAACTGTAGAATATTGATTTTTTTTTATTTAGTGTTCTGTCTGACGACAGGTCCATATGAACAGGATCCTTCCATCCTTTTCTCGGACTGGGACCTGTTCATATACGTTCTTGGCAGATGATCCAGAAGTGGTTTGCCATTGCCTTCTTCTGTGTGTGAATGGAGTAATTGTTGGGATGCCACGGAGGAAAACTCCGTGTTGCCTAGACCACGGCCTTGCCCAACACAAGTTATAAATTCGAACCCGAGACCCCAGGATTACAAGGCCAGCGTTCTAACCGCTAGACCACGTGATAAGAAGTTTTAATTGTTTGATTTTGCAATTTTACTGATATTTGTCACACTCTGGGGATATCTAATCTTGATCCAATTGATGTGGCAGATGCGATAAAGGAATTGTAATCTGATTATTTCAGTTCAAATCCTTTTTTTTTTTTTTTCGTGGATTTCTACGGTGCCCGATAGAAATTACAAGTTACTCTTAGTTTCCCATTATATGATGTTGGAAAAATTAAGTTCCGGTACATTTTGAACAGACCTCGTGGCGCTGTAATCCAGAAGACAGCCATCTTAACACTCGCCTCCTTGAGAACATAAAATCTTGATTAAGGAGGAGAATGCTCCGTGGAGTTAGTTCACTTTCTCTCTCACTACTTGAGACTTTAACTTTTCTGGCGTCGGCAATTTTTGAGAAAGTAGAGTCGCGGTTTTGCGTCGTGTCCCGTAGTCTTCAGAATTTCTGCAAGATTTGCTTTGTTCGCGGTGCGTCATTCGGCTGTTTTGCAGCTGACGCCGGAATATCCATGACGGTTTTAAATTCTTGCTGAGTCTGATTTGTTATAACGAACATGGATTTTGATGCCTGAATTGTTTAAATAAATTCGATTAATTCTGACGTTTAATTTGTTATTCCGGGACAACTTTGGACTTAATATACTTGAAAATGCAAGCTTTTAACAAAATTTAGTGCATTGTTCAATTATCAGGTTTTTTATACAAGGGTTCTTCTTTGACTTCCCCGTTCTCAACATTCCAACCCGTGAATTTTTCATCTCCTGTTAATGACGCAGTTTTCTCCCAAACTTCTTCCGTTCCTTATCTTATTTGTAAATTTTAAATATAATTGTGATTAGACGGACAAAACCGAATAATTAATTTAATATTTGATTCACAATATGACACAATTATACTATTTTATTTTGAAGGTGGAGTAGAGAACTCTGAGAAACTTTGACGACTTGTGAATTAAATCGCTTAATTACGTCACTTCCGCCACAAGAAGATAGGATAATTCTGACGTTTGAAAGCTTCTCTCCACGCCACATCACGTAGGTCATTGCGATCCAAGGTCATTGTTGCTTCTTGTGTTGTACGATTTGATGTCATTGTTGCGAAACATTTTGTTCAAAATTGACAGTGGAGACCACGGTTCCGGAGAATCTGACGTAAATACGTCTCTGTATTTAAATTATATTTACGTCTCTGTAGTGTAATGTTATCTTCAATGTCATCCATCTTGTTACGAAAGCGGATTGTTGACGACAGTAATGTAACACAACAATGCCGAGTAAAGAGATGACGTTTTCTAGGTAACATAACAATGCACGCAAGCTGGCCATTGTTGTCGGTCCATATATTACACGTTTTCTTAGGTAACAACAATGCCGAGTAAACACGACGTTCTCTAGGTAAACATTGTTGTCAATTTGTTGATATGGATCTTACACGTTTTCTTAGGTAACAACAATGCCGAGTAAACACGACGTTCCCTAGGTAACCATTGTTGTCGATTTGTTGATATGGATCTTACACGTTTTCTTAGGTAACAACAATGACGAGTAAACACGACGTTCCCTAGGTAACCATTGTTGTCGATTTGTTGATATGGATCTTACACGTTTTCTTAGGTAACAACAATGCCGAGTAAACACGACGTTCCCTAGGTAACCATTGTTGTCGATTTGTTGATATGGATCTTACACGTTTTCTTAGGTAACAACAATGCCGAGTAAACACGGCGTTCCCTAGGTAACCATTGTTGTCGATTTGTTGATATGGATCTTGTACTTTTTCGTAACACGTTTTTGCGGAATGACCCTTCCATATAGACGTATTTACGTCAAAAAATTACCAACAATGGGAACCAGTGCGTCGTAAGAGACATCGGCCGGCCTATAAAATGTTCTTCGCTCGTGGTGGAGCGTGAAGTGACCATTACATCAGTGAACAGAAGACGCGAGAGTGGTTTCATTCGCCGTCGCACGTAATGTGCGGGGTCGTCGTGACAGACAGACAGACAGACCACCGACGCCGATGGAACACTTTTCCTGAAATGGCTTCAGATTAAAGTGCAAATCACATCGCTGTTTTTTCTTGTTCAAGAGCCGAAGGGCGGACGTAATGACCTCTGACCCAGCGACACACAAAGTCTTCAGAAGTCGATAAGAGTCCGCGGTCAGAGCTGCAAAATGCCCTTTGTTTCTCTGGACCCGCAGAGGTTAATAGCGTGGCCTCGTTGTCTGTCATTGGACCCTGTGATAAGCAGCTGCTTCACATCGCATTACCCCGAAATTTAATTTTAATGTTATCCTTCCCTGTACACCTTGCTTTACGAAGAAAAACATGTACTTGGCGCTGAAAATATCGCACGCCTTGCCCAGGGGTGGGGAACCTGCGGCCTTAAGGCCACATATGGCCTTCTAGGTCCTTAAGTGCGGCCTTTTGACTGAATCCAAATTTTACAGAACAAATCCTTTTATTTCTATTAATACATTTTTCAAGACGCTCTTAAGGCCACAAATGACGGATACTCATCTAGAGGATAAACTGAAACCGCGGACCTCAATGCTGCAACCAAACATTCAAATGCTTTCCTACTGAAAGTAGACACAACAAAGTCATTACAGGATTAGTTAACTTTAAAATTAACAGATAGTTTTCATTTTTTTAAAATTATTAAGTACATAGTAGTCAGATTTTTTACAAAATAATGTTAATTTTTAAGTGTATCTAATTGAAGTTTCTTGAACGCGGCCCTATTTGATTACAGCTAAATTAATGCGGGCTTCCGACATGAAAAGGTTCCCCACCCCTGGTTTAGTTCATTCCCCTTTTATGGAATTTCCTCGTGTGTTTTAAATGTTCCGCGCATCTCGTCCCCTGTGATTTGGTGAAGTCTCTCCTTATGTAATTTTCTTCATTCATCTCTCGCAGATACAGATGTACCTGAATCTACGAAGCTTCGCGCGTGTGTAACGAGCGATCAGTTTTTGTATAAAATTTCGAATAATCCACTTAATTTATTCGATATTTCATAATTATGAACGAAGAAAGAAAGTAAGGATGGAGTTTCATGAAATATCGATTGTTTAGCAGATAAAGCTCCATTAGTCCTTAATAGGATCATCAGCTTTGTGCCATATAAATCAGAGAACGTTCCAGAAACACTTTCCATGTTAACTGTTTACTGTTTTGACATTTGTACTGTTACCTCTGACTGCTGGCTAGCTGGCCTTCGCTCTCAGCTGTTCGCTGCGTAGTTTAACAGTCGTTCACTCTCTCCCTCTCTCTTTCTCTCTCTCTCAGTCGGCGGGAGATCAAGAATCTTGTCAACAGACCATCATTTCATACAGCGTTCATTGCATGTTGCTCGCTGGGGCACGGGGAATCTTTTGGGTCATGTAAGATCTCTGTTGAGCAAAGTGAGAGGCTGTCGGTGCAGACTTTGACTCCAGAAGTGAAAAAAATTCCTTCCCAGAACGCATTAAAGGACGTGTAGTTCGCAAACCGTTTGAAACTGTGGGGAAATTCTCAGATATTTGGCAACGAATAAGTACTGCATCAGGGATTGAAATAAGAGGATATTAAATTTCGGGAATGGTTGTTACCAGAATCTTTGGTTTCACATTCTTCCAGCTAAAAAGTTACAGAACAGATTAAGTTTACTAATCTGAAAGGAAAAACCACGGAGTGATGGTGAAGATGGCTGTCTTCTGGGTTGTACCGCCGTGTAGTCTGGCAGAAGTTTACCATCGTTTCACAAGTCCTTGCTGCCTCCATCATCAGGGCGGAGACAGGAAGTAACAGGAGGGATGGGAAGAATTGCAGATCAGTGGCGTGTGTTGCCCACCGCAAATTAAGTTACTAGGGCGATTAAATCAAGGAGGATGACATGGAAAAGATGCCAGAAATGCGAACAAAATTTAGTTGGGAAACCACGTCTGGAACTTCGGCGTAGATGTGAAGATACTATTAAAATGAATCTTAAAAATACGTTTTAAGGATGTGGACTGGATTTGTAGGGCACAGGATATGGAGTAGTGAACTTCTGTGTTCCATAAAAGGTAGAAAATGTTTTTCCTGCCTGGAAGACAATTATTGATAGGTTTTCGAGAAGATGTTTTCGCCATAGAGTTATTTGTATGACCTAAATAATGCTGGTTTGCGTGTAGAGTGTGTGGTATAACGTAAGGAGGAAATTATTTATCTGTTTTGTGGTGATGTCGCTTTGCTTGTCACCGAGAAAAGTGATTACGTGACACATCTCGCATTTCATTTGCGGATAGTTAATTCTGGAAGTTATCAGCATTCAATTCCACTTGAAGTAGTCGAACAGCTCCTTCTGTCTAAATACACTTCTCAATTGTACTGTTCGGTCGTGCTTTACAGACTCTTGATAAGAGAAATAGAGATATATTTCGCAGATAATTCGGTTCCTTTGTCTTATTCTGCCATGCCAGCCTCCGTCGTGAGTTTAAATTTCAGGCTCCTCCAACCTCTCAAAGAAATGAACAACGAAGTTATGCGCCATCAGGAGGCCTTCATTCAGAGCACCGGCTATAAGCTGAGGCCTGCGTAAGAACGACCGCGGAAGAGCGAGGGACCTACGTCGCGAAGCACAAATATTACCACAATATATATATATATATATATATATATATATATATATATATATATATATATTTTCGCGAATAAACAAAACTGCCAACGAGGCAGTCTGCTGTTTAACGTCTTACAACAAGAGATAAATTTCTACGACATGAAATGAAAACAGTCTCCTTTCACATGTTTGCTGCAAGTTAAACAAACATTGGGTGTAGCCTATTTGCTAGGAAACCATTTCCAAACGTAGACGACGTAAGCCTGTAGGCCTACACGCTTTTTCGGGATAAGAAATGGACTGAGACGAGTCAAGGGCGAGGGATTAAGCTTTTGCCCTGCAAGGAGGATCGGCCCTTTCGGTTGCCATTAAAAGTTTATTCGTTTCTTTGCGCGTGATTGCAGTCTGCTGTCTCGGCCAGTTACACTTTGTCGTTTTTCGACTCTCAGCCAGGCTCTGTCACGGGGCACAAAAATATTGGTCTTCGTTCGTTTGAACCCTTTCAAAAAGTTCCGTATGTAAAGTTTAGTGGAATTCTGTAAACAGGTTTAAATGGTATGACATGCAGGCAAAGTGACCTTGAAACTGAATTAAAGTGAATCAAATTGCGTGGCGATACTTGTTTAATTGGAGTGCAGTAGATCGAGTTTTGTCAAAATCTGTTAAAGCACTATATATATATATATATATATTATTTATTTTATTTATTTAGTGTTCTGTCTGACGACAGGTCCATATGAACAGGATCCTTCCATCCTTTTCTCGGACTGGGACCTGTTCATATACGTTCTTGGCAGATGATCCAGAAGTGGTTTGCCATTGCCTTCTTCTGTGTGTGAATGGAGTAATTGTTGGGATGCCACGGAGGAAAACTCCGTGTTGCCTAGACCACGGCCTTGCCCAACACAAGTTATAAATTCGGGCACCGCCGGGAATCGAACCCGAGACCCCAGGATTACAAGGCCAGCTTTATAACCGCTAGACCACCGTGGCGGTTTTATATTTATATTTATATATATATATATATGTAATTCGCACATGTTTCCCCAGATATTAAGTCTGTGATTGAATCAGTGTCTGCTGAACCCAGTTTATTGCAGACAGATTCTATAAATGGCAGAATTTGGAACATTATTCGCTGGACACTTGGGACATACGCAAACGTTAATTTGTATTTCCTTTTCTAGAAAATGTACAGGAGATTTTTGGAGTGCGAGTAGTGTTGATAACGGAGTTATTCAAAAAGGTCTTCTAAAACGTGGCAGATAAACAGATTGCAAAATGAGAGACATGTTTGTGCAGAAAGAAAACGTTGTTATAAGCTGGCTAAAGATATTCAAAACGACGAATAAAAAATATTTCAGTAGCACTTTCTGTAAGCGGATGGAACTGTATGCAGATCCCGCTCTGTAAGACTGTAGTTTGAGTGGATAAATCTACAGAACAGAGCAAAAGTCGAGTAGTGGGGTGAATGTGGGGCTTTGTGAGCGAGGGGCAGAGCCCTGGGAACAGTTTCTTTACTTGGGGAAGATTATAAGCATCTCAAGGAGGAGGGCTGCGTTGCGTGTAATTTGTTAGTCTGGTGACTACAAAATCTCATAAAACTCCTTGGTAAATATCTTACTACATCTATGTCTTGTGCGTTTTATGGGACCTTTACAGAATTTGTATAAGGTCGTAAGAACACATAATACGAGTGGGTTTTGCCTCAGAGAGTGGACGCCAAGGGTCTGAGAGTAGGTCACTTGAATGTAAATATTCCGATATACGATGAAGCGGACATGTAGACACGTGTGTCTGCTACAGGGGTTCAGTGTTCCTTTTTGTGTCCTTTGTTCGAGGAATAAGCAAACAAACTGATCTGTCTACAAAACACTTGAACCCAAGAGACACGAAGTACCAGAAGGTTGGAAAATATGAGTACAATGAGGACCATGAAATGCACCAAATGTGTCGCCTGTATTAACATAGGCCCGGCCCTACTGAAGGGCGTCGTTTAGGTAAATCTGTGATCGGTTCATAACGCAGGGTTGAAGGTCACTGAGGCAGGGCCCGCTCCCCGGGTACCACGTCACGCCTTCCGACAGGACGCCTCGATTGGCGAGCGTCACACCTTCAGACCGCAAAAAGTGCGCCGTTGTTTGGTGCAGCGACCACGCTAACACCCCCGAGACAACAGGGTGGTTCAGTGTTTTTGCGGTTTTGCGCTCGTGAGCCGATGACGTCATTGCCAGACGAAACGTGACCTATAAATTCACTTGGTCTTTGTACAATTCACATTCAGCCTATTTGCAGTCAAATAACATCGCCTATCTCTGTGGGGAAGTTTGTGTGTATGTATGAAAACGTTCCCATCTTATCCACACTCAAACCGATGGCGATTTCAGGTGTATTCATTCTGAGCCACTGATCACAACACACCTGGGGTGACAACCCCCCTCCTCCCCAGACTCCTGACATACAGTTCCTGCGCCCAAAATTATTTTCCTTGTGCATCCCTTAAGTGTCAGTTTCGACGTAAGAAGTTTGGCCAACCTTGGAATATACAGTATGCAGTCACGAGTCATTTTTAGAATCAGTAATGCGTTCAGTTCATTACCACGGCTTCTTTGCGTAGAAACGACGTTGACTCGAAATTTGCAGTATATTTGGTACAATTTTTTTTTACCTGATGTTTTGTGACGCATTTGGAAGAGTTGGGGCACGCGAATTATATTGGTGTCTGGTCCAATGTCAGAATGTTGGGGATCCCCGGACACCCACGGGTGGGTCACGCCCGTGTTCGTATTTCCCTTCAAAACAGCTGGACGTCAGAACAGCGTAGTATGGAATTCTAACCACACGAATCAATATAACCGCTGGCTCGTATAAACCTGAACCTGGTATGGTAAAGTGTTACGGCTTTGCAGGCTGGCAGCCAGCCATCAGTAGGATGCAGCGGGCAATCACTACGCCCCCATTAGTTTGGACTGTCAGATAACTGGGTTGGAACCTAGAAATTGTTGTTCGGGGATGCTTATCCAGCGGCTTTGTTAGTCGACTGCAGCCAAACAGCTCAGGTGTCAGGTGAGACAATAGAACAGCGTTCGAATCATCGCCATATTGTCATTCATTAACGTAGAAATAGCCATTGCGTGATTTGTGAACAAAATTCTGTCTCACAAACACCACCGTCTGGTTGAACAGACTCGGAACTTGAGGTCTTGCCATGTTTCTGTTGGAGGTTGAGGGGTGAAGGGAGGATAAGGAGGAGAGAAGAAGGAAGGAAGGAAGGACGGAAGGAAGGAAGGAAGGAAGGAAGGAAAAAGTGCGTTGTGACGCCGTGTGGGCTCGGAGGCAGATACCAGCGTTTCAGAGAGAAACATTCTGTTTTGAAAATGGAGGCATTATGTCCCTCCGAAACGTTGCCTGTAAGACCACACGATGTCACTGCCCAGAAGACCGACATCGAAGGAAGAATTTTTGTCGATGGAAACGAAGTTTCTCATTACATTAATTTTTTGTTTTTTGGGTAACTTAACCGCATTTTGCGTCGAGTATGTTAGACAACATAGAATTTAAGATGATTTGAATGATGAGCAATGGGACTACCGTAGTTTATTTTGAGGCACTGTTCACGAATATGTCTTGAAGCTCTGAGTTAAACTACGATAATCGACATCTCTGAGGCAAGATTTGAATTCGGGCCTCCCGGATATGAGGCAAAAATGCTAACCGCTCGGCCGCGATGTTATCGCAGATGAATTCAGTTGACATCTGAAAATCTCGTCTGAAATTGATTCCATTTGTCATCTTGCCACGCAAAGTGGACTCTGGCTGTGACCGGAAGGCACGTGCGTGCAAATTTCTCTTGTGAATGTGCAGAGTACACAAAAATTCTTTCGGCGAAACTAAAGCTGTTTAGTAAAAATCGCAGTGCGATGCAGAAACTTGCGCCTTGTCTCATTAGAAAGGCACATGAACTTCTTAAGTGTGTTCCGTTTATGGTTTATTCTTTATTCCGCGTTTACTTTTGTTCAAGGACTTCTGACCCAAATTGAAATTTACGTCTGGAATTTAATGTTTCGGCGCCGAGCAAGTGGTGTCCGGTGACAGTGGGGCTGCCTCCTTTTTAAGTGTTACGCACCGGAACAGAACTACGGTCTCTCTGACTGCTCGTGAAAGCAGCGTCTTTGGAAGGGCACTTCGAGCAGACCGCAAGGACGCATTTGCCTGATGGGACCGTTTGCCGATTCAGGGCTTGCGTTATCCACGCAAGAATGGTCCAAAGCCTCGTTCACAAGAGTTAAGCTGCTTGAATGCAGGTCGCTTAGAAACGAAGAGTCTTAAGGGCTTAACAAGAATGTCTCAAGTCTGCTGAAGGGACTTTTTCGAATAAATGAAGGACTTCTGAAACGCCAGTCGATTTCTACAACAAGACTTCTGCGGAGACATACCGAAGACAGCCATCTTCATGCACGACAATTTGCTTTATGTGCAGTGAACACAACTGGCGGCCCGCAGGCCACATCCGGAAGGCGACCACTTGTTAATCGGGCCCGCAGAATTATTTGTCAATAGCTGCTGGAGGAAAGGTCACTGTTAATCTGAACCAGTCCGCTGTTGCTGGTCAGTCGATCGCCTGCTACCATCACAGGATCCAGGTTTCGTTTAATCATGATTGTCTCTTAATAGCGAAGCATGTCACTAATGACTCCAACAGGTGACGCCTTCCCCTATCAAGCCGAACAGCTGACACCCGACGCCGACGCCGACGACGAGCGCCGTGAACTACAGTATCGACAGCAATAAGGATAAAAGTTCAAGCTTAAAAGCTGTGCTGGAAACCTCCGTTTTGCAGCTTACGTGGTCTTCAATTTCTGATCTATTATTGGTCCATAGACCTCGTAACCTTGCGATTTTTACCTACGCAAATTGTGCGAATAACAGCGATCTGTAGGATTACTGTCTTCCGGGTTGTAGCGCCGTGTAGCATGGTAGAAGTTTACCAACGTTTCGAAGGTCCTTGCTTCCTCCATCATCAGGACGATGAGCGAACATCAATGATGATCCTGTGTGTGTGTGTTACGAATTTTAATGGCGAAAGATAATTTTGTCTACTTATTTCTATTAAGTAAGAACATACAATTTTTTAAAAAATCCACGGCAAGCCAGATGCGGAACGGTGCTTCAAATTCGCCTCCGTGAGACCCTTAAATCTCGCACGTCGTAACAGAAATGCACGCATGGGAGCGAAGGAGACGCGGAGGTAACATCGTTGTCCTAGCAGCTCCATAAATCCTTCCGTGAACTGTGAACGAGGCAGAAACAATCTCGCTCTCCTTCAGAGCGTCAACTGGTGGTTTAAAAAATAAATAATGAAAGCTCTGCGAGATCAATGATCTCTCCCTCCCTATTTATATAAAACCAGAATGATTCCCCCTGAACGCCTACATGGCCCGTAGCGGGATATTTTTTCTTTGGTGGGAGGGGGGGGGGGAGGGGTATTTTAACGACTGAGTAGTTTGAGGGACACAAAATTGTTGGAAAGGAAACCAGAAATAATTATGCGAATTTCTTAGGAATAGACAATCGAAAATGAATCTGTTACTACACGTTGAAAGTAATGGAAATGCACGTTTTTAAGAATTTAGAGAACAAACTGTCCGTAAAAATATGTAACTTTTTAGGTGACATTTGGATTTTTAAGATTGTCGTGTGTGTTGCCGTCGTCTGCATTGTGACCCCGTGGTTTTGTAAAAAGCTTTCGGAGGAATTATGTTAGCCATGTTGAAGACTGCCATAGGCGCCGATTGGTGTTAATGTGGCGTCGTAGGTGAGAGTTTCGGAAACCTTCATCGCAAATCAATCCTCCTGCTAGGACCATCTTGCATTCTGTTCTGCAGGGAACGAGTTGAGATCCTTATCGACTTGACTAACGTCCTGTTCCTGGAGGACATTTATACTTACCGGAAGTTCATTGCCCTATCGGGAAACGAGACGAGTACAGCGCATGCAATAAACGCGACTTGTAACGCCATTCGATTAGTTTGTTATTATTAATTGCATTAATTTCACGCCAGCGTCAGACAGCTAACAGGTGACTTCTGCATCTAGTGGATCAGAGTCCTTGAGAAGCTGATAGTCGCCCAGGTAGTCAATAAATTCTTCGTCTTTTACGGAAGACGATAGTTCATAATCGTGTTCACAAGAACTCTGTCCTAAGCCACGTGAATTCAGGCCACACTCTTATGTCCCGGTCTATTTAAATATATTCTTCCCATCTGTGCCTATGTCTTCCAAGTAGTCTCTTATCTTCGTGTTTTCCCACTCAGATAATGAAGACAGTCAACTTATGTGGTTATTCCAGGGTCGATTTGGCTAAGAACAACAGTTTGCAGACATTTATCCGTGCTGGGTTGTAGAGAGCAGTTCTAGTACGTCATGAAATGAACCGAAACAACTACGTCTTATGTTCGTACAGTTCAAGGGGCACACTTTCTTTGTTTTATGCAAAACAAACAAAATACGAACGTAACCTTCGGGATACTTAACAGTGAAATTGTAAACTGTAACTCCATGGAGTACAGTCCTCCTGGAGAAGCTTACAGTAACATAGATCGTCAATAAACAAATCCCCGCCTTCTGAGGAGTACGACTGTTCATCACCGTGTTCACACATAAATCCAGTTCACGACACCCGTAGTCTAACTTAATATTACCCCATCTATGCCCAGGTCATGCAAGTGGCCTCTTTCCTTAAAACTTTAAGGATAAAATTCTGTACGAAATTACTCATCTGTCACATGTGTGCTGCAGATCGCGTCTTCCTTGATATCTTTATTATAACAGCATTTCGTGAGTTCCATTCTACATGAAGAAGGTACTGGCAAAGACCTCCGAAACAGTTGCAGTCACTCAGAAACAGATGCGTCGAGGGACTGAGTTAGCCAAACTACACACTAAGATGGCTGTCTTCTGGGTTGTAGCGTCGTGTAGTCTGGTAGGTAGGAGTTTCTGGAAGACAGCCATTTTCGGACCCTCCACCGTGAAAACCTCAAATTCTGATACTACAGACTGTTCTGGAAGATCTGTACCGGGATATTGGGTTATCGGTTGGGTAATTAAATGATTAATTGTCCGGTCAGTCAGTCAGTTTGTTAGTTAACCTGCTGGCTGTTCAGTTACCGTCCTCTCTCTGAAGCTGTGACGTTATGTGGCCCCTCCAGTTTCAAATGCACTGAAAAGTGTTTTTTTTTCTATCTTTGGTGTGGCACAGGACGCGGGGTCCTGTGAGCGTTGAAATCAGGAGTAACAGCGATGCTAAGAGCGAGTTCCGAATTTGTAAGGCGTCGGATGAGAGGCGCATATTTAAATATAGAATGGCTCCAATCGACTGAACGGCTTTTCGGAGAATTGGCGCTTGCGAATTTATTTGACTGCAGTGAAAGTAACGAAGTGTCACAAAACGAAGCCATGAGACGGTGCCCCGGGGGGGGGGGGGGTGGCACGTGGTCGCTATTTGTGGATCTCAGGAATTCTAGGAAAGTGGAGGTAAAAGCCTTCAAGACCCCGAGCTTCGTATTCCGCAGGTCGCGGGTTCATATATCGTCCCGGAGACAGGATGCCCTGACTGATGGTCATCGTGGTTTCCGTCAGTCCCTTCAGGATATGACCGTTTCCTTCCAAATATTTGCCAATTCGCTGTTTAGTGTCTTTAAGCCTTTCGACGTTACATAATCTGAAATATGGTAGCGTATTTTAAAAAGAAAACACGTAAAGGCGTGTGTGTATTTGGCTTTGAATTTTCCAGCCCTTGTTCCACGTGTCTGTCATTGCAAGACAGGAACATGTCTCAGAACAACTGTACAATTTTTCTCTGGGTTGACGTAGGCACCACATAATTACGAGGTAGGGGTTTCCAGCCCGTGGTCTGTCGAGTACAGTTACGTGACTGCATAAACACTTTCTGTTTGTGTCGGCAACTGTTCGGCTTATTTAGAAAAACGTGAAATGAAGAGCTTGAACGCGTGTTTACCGATAAACACGTTTACTCAAGCAAAGGCAGGTATAAGTTGTAAATGAGTTTGTCAAATGAAATTTTTGAGTAATATATGCACAAAGATGGCCGTCTTCTGGTTTGTAGCGCCGTGTACTCTGGTAGAAGTTTACCGACGTTACAGATGTCCTTACTGCCTCCGTCATCAGGGCGATGACTTGTACAATACAGAAGACAGCCCTCTTCGTACTCACCGACGTTAAACCTAAAATCCTACTTGATATCTGCGACAATAAGTCAGTAGGATTTTAAATAAACTGCTTTGAAGTTTCAGTAAATTGTCCGCGAATCGATAGGAAAGGGTGAACGAGGGCCGAGTCCCGGAGAAAGTTGGTAACTCTTGACTTGGAGACTCAATTGCCGGGGGCAGGGTAGAAAATCTGTCGGATTTGCATGCGGTGACTGTTGTAATGATTTTTTTCCGACCAGGTAAAAGAAGGACAGGAAAACCTGTGTGTTGGCTTCCCTGGCTGAGCTAGTCTGAAGTGTAGACTTCGAAAATGTGATAAAGCTGAGTAGAAACTGTCGGCTTTCTCTACCATCCTTACGTATTTACTCAAAAAAAAAAACTGATTCTAATGACTTTGTTTACTTGTTTTGTTTAAGCTGGCGGTGTTATCTACGCGATTAAGCAATGCTACTCTGAACTGAAATCGTGAATCACGTAGTGGTTGCAAATCCGCCCGTGTTCCTGTCAAGGCTCGATGACGCTACACATTCACTGAGATCCATTTGTAGTGGTAATTATTTCTCCGTGTTCGAGAAGTTCTCGGTTAAGTCCGTAATTTACGCATAGCATTTCCAGAACACGCTCCTTTACAACTCACTTTTGCTAATTTTGCTGTACGGTTTCTTATTCGGATTGATGTCTGCACTCCTTTTTTAAATTAACGACGGAACATGAAAATTAAGCCGATTTCTGAAATTTGTTCAGTTCAGAGCATAATTCGGACGGTATTTTTTTTATCATAAACGCATTCTTTAGTATTTTATTAACGACACACTTTGATATATGACGCCATTTTACAAATAAATTATCTGTGGAACTAAAATATCAGAACGCGCCCAGTGTATGCGACGTTGCAATTGTGCGTAGTATCTTCGGCTAAGAGAACAGTCCCACAGTTCGATCAAAGGACAGGCGAAGTTCACTTCTTCGTGGAGCACAGGGCAACTGACGGTATCCGCAATCTCCTTGGGGTCAGAGGACCTCGAGTTCCTTCCTTCTGTCTTTGAATCTGCAATGTCTTTATGTTAGAGAATTCGCCCGGTCTGAAGCGAGTAAAGATCAGACGTGGTAGGTAGGATGATGGGAGGCACGGAGTCGCAGAACTGATTGCTGTTTGAACCAAATATCCGAGACTTTCGGCTGCTGAAGACAGAATTGCGTTTATGACTTCCTATTCTCGTGCAAGGACCGCTCCGTTCCACGCGTAGCAACAGACCTCGGCTGGCTATTTCTGTATGTTGCATCATTACGCAAGTCAATACAATTATTATCATCACATGCGAGTACACTAACGTGTCTTGGCATTCTTAGCATTACGTCGAACGTCGGTCCAGTGGTTGTCACGCCACCTCCTAATTCGGTGTTCAAATCTCGGCCTGGAGACCAGTTATCACGAGTTTTTCAAGGCAGTCAAATTAGGTCACACCAGTTTTTGCCTAGGTCTAGTCCAACTCATTACTAATCATTAATCATAAAGCTATTTGACAGCATCATTAAATGAGCCATAAATGAGTACATAAACCTCAGAATTACGTGTTACGTATGGTGATATCATACTGACTCAGACTGTGGTTTGTTAGGTTATGATTAGACGTCGGATGCTCAGGCAAAAGCCTGTTTATTTTTCGAGGAGATGCTCACATAATTTAAAAGTACGTGTGTTTCATTCACAGACAAGTAAACCGATTCAGTTTTATAACTCCTGCAATTCATATTTTGACGTCAGTGCCTAATTTTAGTATCACGTTAGCTATAAATGTTTATTTTTAGATTAAACATTAAATATTTTTGTATGCTACTTAAGATCTGTAGACAAGTACTCAATCAGACCGTTCAGACTTTGGCAAACTTGTATATCAGACTACACGGTTAAACGATCCAGGGGTCAGCCATCCTCAAACTCAGCGCCTTCAAATCTTCTTTTGCTCATACGTGGTTTATATTTCCTTTTCTGAAATTTTTTTTTTTTTTTTAGTGTTCTGTCTGACGACAGGTCCATATGAACAGGATCCTTCCATCCTTTTCTCGGACTGGGACGTGTTCATATACGTTCTTGGCAGATGATCCAGAAGTGGTTTGCCATTGCCTTCTTCTGTGTGTGAATGGAGTAATTGTTGGGATGCCACGGAGGAAAACTCCGTGTTGCCTAGACCACGGCCTTGCCCAACACAAGTTATAAATTTGGGTACCGCCGGGGGGATCGAACCCGAGACCCCAGGATTACAAGGCCAGCGTTCTAACCGCTAGACCACCGTAGATACGCCGTCGAATTTCTGGAAGACGATTAAAGAACGGGTTTAAGATTATTCTCAAAGTAGCTGCGAAGCGAGTTACATTTAAAAATTAATTTCCTTTTTTGATTAATCTCTGACAATTCCAGAAGTGAAAACAGCGAAGAGATGTGTGATTCGACAGTGACTTACAGACTTCCCTTGTTTGACGACGGGTGGCAAGATTATTTTTTTGTCAGAAATGTAATGAATAGGGAAAACTGGAGAGCTCTGTTTGGGCAGAGCAATGGACCTGTCGTAAGACAGAACACTGAATAATAATAACTGTAATAAATACGTATGTAACATTCATAATGTGTCAACAGAAATTTCTATTACGCGAACTTTCGAATCTATTCTAATTCTGTTCAACGGTTATTATCAACATCTCTTGTTCTGATTTGGCACAACTATTTGCGTCTGGATGTCTTCGTCCCACGACTGAAATGTCCTTCAAGATGTAATCAGTCTTTGTTTTAATGATAATTTCATGACTTATTCCTTCCACTCATTGGTTTCCCGGGTTTTCGAAGCTATTTTTTTAGTCGCTGAGACAAAACTGAGCTAAATAAAATAAAACGTTGAGTTCATGGAATTATCCATCTTGGTATGAGTTAAACACCGACGCATTTGAGACACCCCTGAAAGCTTTACATTAGTTCAGCCCTGATTCAGTGATAAGGAGACATGATACAGAATCAGCAGCACATCAGTGATTACTGAAACCGACCAAAATGAGTGACTGCTCTCTTTACGCGTCAGATGCTGTGCCAAGATCAAGGATGGCATTGCTGATGCTATTTTCATCAGGTGGAATTCAATCGCATCCACATCATTTCGCAGCGGATATAGTAGGACGTTTTGATTAAAACAGAGCTGTACAAAAGAGTCCATTATCTATCACATCACTTTGATATTTCCAGACAGCATGTCACTGCTCGTTGCTCAGATGCTGTGTGATTCAGTGAGTGTCGTCGTGTAGGCACTACGTTCTGCGTTGCTGTTTACGATTCGTCGAAAAGAACTTCGGACCGTAAGTGGCATTGTGTCAAGGGGAAACAGCTGCTCATAGCTACAGAAGGTCTGGATTCCAATAGCAAGATGTGCGTTTCACCCATCCGAAGGTACCGTTAACTGTTTGGGGCAGAGTCCTTTGAAAGGAAAGAGACTAAATAGTCTCTCAGCATGTCTGAAAGTTCCTCGGGTTCTAAGGAGCCCGAAGCCTGCAAACCAACGTACACAATGTTTATCTAACACCCCATTTTAATATTATCCTCCTATATGCGCCCACTTGTTTTTTTTCGCATTTTCCGAATAAAAATTAAAATATCTATATTTCATCCTCTTTGATTTGATCGCCTTGATAATACTGGCGAAGAATACGCTTTATGAAGCTTCTCAGTGTGCAGTTTCCTTCATCTGAGGTCTTTTATATTTTGTACGAGATCTGCTAGTACATTTTTGTTATCAGCAAATACACGGTTTAGAAACGAAGTTGATGCGTTACTGAAGACGGTGAAGCCGGGAGTTGTCACGTTAAGGAAAACTGTCAGTCGCTACCTTTGTACAGACTGGCACAACGTTTCTGCATCACGAAACACAAACCGAACATGCCTTTATTCAGCGTACTCTTAACTTCGTGTTCGATTCCCGGCAAGGATGCGTTTTTCTCTTGTCCGCTGTATCCAATTTGAGGGTTTCTTTCCCTGGGGAAAAAAGATCGTGACCCCTGACCTCTGCCTGGTGCTTAATTAACCTGGAGGCAGATTTTATTTGCCTTCTATCGGAACGTCTTACGTCGTGCCTTGACTTTATTTCTACTGTGCACCGACAGTGTGAAGGATGAGATAAGACTCAACGGAGAAGCCGAAACGAGTTATACGCCCTCTGGGACCATGTGAGGCCTTCAGACGGGTTCTGGATGTACGTGCTTGTTGCACAGATGTCTGAGTACGTGGAAGAGTTTTCTTATTTTAAGACTAAAGTGTACGATCAAGTAGGGCCCTTGCCCCCCCCACCCCCCACCCCGGGCCCCTAAACCGACAAGCATCTTTACGCATGGGAACTGAGAACGAGGCGAAATTAAAGTTTCATGATCGTCGTACAAGAGGGAAAAATAAGGCCGCACTTTAAACATTGCTCTGTAGCACTTCGGATGTTGAAAATTCTACGATCGTCCGTGCATCGCAGAAATTTGTTTACCCTGAAGAAGTTTTGATCGGGACGAAGCGAAAGGCAGCATCGCCGTTGTCTTATACCTTGCACGAAGAGGCATTAACAAA
Organism: Zootermopsis nevadensis; assembly: GCF_977971745.1. NCBI lineage: Eukaryota > Metazoa > Arthropoda > Insecta > Blattodea > Termopsidae > Zootermopsis > Zootermopsis nevadensis. Next base: position 10,366,177 of record NW_028259151.1, on the reverse strand, counting down.
TACAGAAAAGAGGCTGTGCCTCAGTTTGACGTGCCATCCTTATCGCTATAGCAAGTTGACTGCTGCAAATAGACGTTTACCGACGTTTCAGAGGTCCTTGCTGCCTCCATCATCAGAACGATCTTCGTAGACATTCATTATCATATCGTAAATGTAACATGTAAGGCCAACATGTTTCACAAAGAATTTTAAATGTCAGTTAGCCCGTCGTGAGGCGCTGTTCGGAGTGCCGTTATGTTAAGTTAGGAACTCTCCGCTCAGTGTTCTGGCCCCCTTCGATAATTGATTTTGTCCCCCTCCCCCTCCCCCGCATCCCAACCCGTCCAATCTTTTCTTCTCTTTACAAGCTCATGTCTGAGGTCCCGTTAAGAGGTTCAGCTGCTTAATTCTGATGACCAAGTGGAGACAGGATACCATGAAACCACGGAAGGTCGCTGAACACAAAACGGGTCGCACCCCTCTGCTTTAGCCACGGTGGTCTAGCGGTTAGAACGCTGGGGGTTCGATTCCCGGCGGTGCCCGAATTTATAACTTGTGTTGGGCAAGGCCGTGGTCTAGGCAACACGGAGTTTTCCTCCATGGCATCCCAACAATTACTCCATTCACACACAGAAGAAGGCAATGGCAAACCACTTCTGGATCATCTGCCAAGAACGTATATGAACAGGTCCCAGTCCGAGAAAAGGATGGAAGGATCCTGTTCATATGGACCTGTCGGCAGACAGAACACTAAATAATAATAAGATGAGGTGGTCTAGCGGTTAGAACGCTGGCCTTGTAATCCTGGGGTCTCGGGTTCGATTCCCGGCGGTGACCGAATTTATAACTTGTGTTGGGCAACGCCGTGGTCTAGGCAACACGGAGTTTTCCTCCGTGGCATCCCAACAATTACTCCATTCACACACAGAAGAAGGCAATGGCAAACCACTTCTGGATCATCTGCCAAGAACGTATATGAACAGGTCCCAGTCCGAGAAAAGGATGGAAGGATCCTGTTCATATGGACCTGTCGTCAGACAGAACACTAAATAAATAAAAATAATAAGCACAAATATCGCAATAAACATGTCACTGGGTAGAATTTGAGAGACGGGAATATAATTATTTTCCGACTTGACGACACACCGAGGACTTGTGTGCCACTGGCGGGTCCTTTGGTATGAGCACACTGTGCATTACCCCAGATTCTGCCTCCACCTTGCAACAAGTTATCCGCCACGGATGAGAGGAAATCGTCCCTTTCCCCCAGCATTCGAACCGCTAAGAATCACGTGGTGAGAGCAAGGACACGCCATTTTACAAGCCTCGTTTATTGTGTTTTTAGATCCTTGAAAGGGGGTGCGCCTTGTGTCTCAGGACTCTGACAACGTTACTTCCTTTCTCCAAGCCTTTTCGTCGGCACTCTCCGGACTTTCGCTCGCCCGCCGTTCGTTGTTATCGATTCTAAGTAAAAGTAAAGTTTGTCCCACTATACGCCATGTAGGCGTTTGGGGGGGAGCGCAGGTATAGCTCCTACTCATTCTTGACCTCGGCAACAGATGGGGTGAGTGGTCAGCATCACGCCCGGGCCGGCTTTACCCCTGAGCAAGGATCCCAGTACCCATGGACAGGAGGCTGGGTGAGCCCTAGAACCGGACTGGACGCAGAGGCTAGAGGAAAAGTCCTCTGCCCCCTTCGAGGATCGAACCCCGGTCTGTAGCTAGTCACTATACTGACTGAGCTATCCGGGCTTCCTGTTATCAATTCTAAGGGAACAGAAAGTTCTAGAATGGGCTGACCTGCAATGGAATGTCATTAAAATATAGTTTTTTTAAAATAGCCCACCGTCTCGGAGAGGCTGTAGAACTTTGCTGACGTAAACTTATTAGGAGATGTGGTAGGACGACGTGTTAGAACAGGAGAGAATATTCTGTCGCCTACCCCAAAAGCGTAAGAATTAAAATAAATGAATCTGTAATTTTATCTGCTGTTTTGTATGAGTGTGAAACTTGGTTTCTCGCCGTCAGCTGGGGGGGAAGACGTTCGAAAAGACGATGCCGACGAGAATATTTGAATCCAAGATGGAGGAAGTGACGGTTAGGAGCTTCGTCATTTGAGCCGATCAAGTAATTAGGGTAGGGAACATTTGGGAGACCGGGGCTGGATTCATCAGGCCTAAGGAAGTTCCCGCCTACGTGTCCCATGGGGAGGGCTGAGAGAACTCCATTCCATATGTAAACGACCATAGTCACACACGTACGTCCTGTATTGTTATCCTTTTTCTGAAACAAGACCGGATAAAGTGTTCTCTTTGGAATAAGCTGACATTCCAGCCATATTTTTCACTCCACATCACGTAGGTCATTTCAGGGCAATCTTTTTCGGAAACCTCGAGTCTTATTGTTTCGCGACAGTTGCCTGACCCTGGTGTTGCAGGTTGTCTGCACCCTAGGAGAACCGCGACAGACAGACAGACACACTTGGACAGGCCCCTAACGTCTTGCGTTCCAAAATGCAACTCTTCGTGGCATAATTCAAGACGTGAGAGGTTTTATGTCTTGCAGATCTCATCTGTGCCAGTTCTGACAGATCGTAGGCCTGATTTTGGAGTCGCATGTCTCAAGTAAAGTAATTTTCCTGATCGTGATTTGAAGAATTCGTAAATTTTCTGCGAAATTATGCGAGTTTAAAGTAAGTTTGGACGCAAAACAGCCTCTGCGATTGTCGCAAAACAAACAAGGAAGCCTGACGACATTTGGCAGAGTTCCTGGTAGATCGCAGTTCACAAAATGTAATTTGTGGCCGACTGTCACTGTAGCAAATATTTTCTGAACTCGCTTTTGGTCCATTGTCTTTAAGAACTTCATTTAATCTTCCTATTTTCTTCTCCGCGTGTTTATATCTCGTGACATTTTCGAATTATTTGACAAACATCCATGTTTGTTTACTTCCAAGCCAATCTCTTCTGTACAGCCCTCAAAATATTTGTACACAACGATGTATAAAGTGAAGCTTAGTAGACAATGTTTACGACATTTATAGTCGCACGCTGACGTCATCAAAACCCACAAATGCCCGATTTAGACCGTTGAATTCAAGCCGGATTTTATTTTGAACAAAGGGTTGTCACGTGTGACAGGGAAATTCAACGATGCCACATTTCTGACCCCCGGCAAGAAAATTGAGTTACCAAATCGAAACCTTGTTTCTCCAGAGTTAAACATTGCAACTCAGACTGAACTTTTACAGAACGTTTTCACGCAAACACATAATAAATTCGCCTTGAATTAATGTGTACCACCTTCCTAGAAGTTTAAATTATAAGATAGTATAATTGCGTCATATTGTGAATCAAATATTAAATTAATTATTCCGTCTAATCACAATTATATTTAAAATTTAAAATTTACAAATAAGATAATTAAATTATCATTTTATGTTCCACATCGAATAATCGATTTACATTTGAAACATTAAAAATGTTCCAAATGTAAAATGATAATTTAATTATCTTATTTGTAAATTTTAAATTTTAAATATAATTGTGATTAGACGGAATAATTAATTTAATAAGTTTAAATTAGTGTTTCAAACAACGAAATAAGGTTTGGCGTTAAACTGGGTTAATTAGGTTAATTAAAATACACTGTAATAAGTGCAGGTTTATTTTTAGAACAGGATTAAAGTGCTTTCCTTCAGAAAGTGTTCATATCGAAACACTACTCCTCTCATGACATCTTCTGGGGTTATCGTCTGCATTTGTAAAGGACATTAACTTGATTTACCAGTGATAAATTCTTATTGTCTGTTCGTGTGAGTGGAAAAAGGCCCTAAATAGCTGTGTTTCTGAACGCTTTTTAGTCAAAATGATGAAAGTACATTTTTAAGTATTTTGATGACGGAGGATGTTCCACCTCTGAGGAAGTTAAAATTGTCAGTCCCGCGGGAAACATGTTATCAAACAGGATTAGAAGCCTTGTTTCGTGGAACGTTACTGGAACAAAAGCTTTGGAAACCCTAGATCCTCTACCATATCTGTACTCTACCCATACACGCTACACTCGGATCTAGAAGTTAGTATAATGGCACGTTCGTTGTTAATTCCAAACACTTTAACGTTGTTTCCTAAATAGTTTCATGTTCTTTTGTAAAATAAAAATTGAAGTGAATTGTGCTGAGCAATGTTGTCCTGATAATCTACCGGGAAGTGATTTATAATCGTGTCTTTAAATTAGGAAGGTGCAACTTTCTTGAACAGAGAGTACTACCAGTGCGCACTAACAGCTGCGCAGAACCGTGGCTCGCAGACGATGCAAAATAAATCGAACCAGACTTCTGTGTTGGTGAGATGCGTAGTGAGTTCTGTGCAACGTTTTTAGTGATTTTGTAGCTATTTTTAAATGTTGAACGTTGAATTTAGAGTTTTATGTTTTTAAGACTATATAGATTCAGTTGATATAGAAGGACGAGCTTATGGAGGTTAGTGTACCTTAATATTAGGTAGTTCTTTGTTTCTTTGTGTGCTGTGACAGTGTTATTCAGCCATCTTGTGTGTTTACATGTTATTCACGTAATTATTTCCGAACTCCTTGTTAGTGCCACACATTTAATAACATTTTGAAGAAAATATGTTATCGTTTCAATTTTTGGTGCATAATAACAGGGCTTTAGTTCTGACTACAGGCGAACTGTCATCTCGCACAGAAATTTATTTTAAGTACGTGCTTAATAATAGTACATCTGTATACGTTTTCTTCCGTAGAAGTTGCGGTGTAGTATTTGTTTTCTGAACTGTGTAGATGCAAATACGTGATGATCACGTCTGAAATGTGCGGTTTTCAATGTGTGTCTTTGTTGTTGTTATTGGTCCTGCAATCAGCTGGGAGGCCGCCATGTGTCCTGGTTGTGCAGGGCTGTGCTGGGTTGGAGACTGCGCAATCTTTGTAGCGACTTTTGTTAGCTCAGAATCCACTATTTATAAGGGTAGCATTTCATAAGATTCCTTTTCGTGCTGTTAATTCAGTATGATGCACATTTAATTTTCATTGTTGTTCGTACTTCATTGATGTCAAGAATTCCACGTTTTGGTATTCGTAATTGACCACATCCACGTTCGAGTATCCATTTATTTACGTTATAATAATGTACAATTTAAATTACGTTTGCTTTAGTATTCCTAATATGATATTCAGTTGATTTCGCTGTTCAGTAAAATGGCCCATTGTTCGACATTTGATACTAAATTCAGTGAAAGTTTGCATAAGCTAGAACGCTCGTAATTTTGATAACGATTGTAAAACTAGGTTAGGAACGGAAGGAAAAATAATACACCTCTTTATAAGTACTTTGATAATGATTAATATGTAAGAATGTTATATTCTTTCTGTAGCTTGGAAATACGGGATTAGATTTAAAGGTAGGTTATTTGATATGCCAAAGAGTAGATATTTCTTAATTTATTATATGATTATCGCAGATGCAGCAGAATGTACATTTAACGTAGTACCGTAGCACAAATTTAGATTACAAAACTTATTTAGGAAAATCTGTTTTCTTTGTGATAGTGAACATAGATATTCAGTTCATTTATATACGTTAATATGTACAGGATGTTTGTAGTTTACGTGATTTTCTGTTGAACTGGGCTTTAATAATGTGCAGAATAGTCTGTTTGCTCTGATAATCATATTAACCCCATTTCTACACTTTGCAGAGTTAATGATTGTTGAAAGTAGGTGGTACGTAAACTTACCACTGTGTTTTAAAGGATTGAGTTGTTTATTGTCGTGAACATTGTTGATGATGAACGGATGTTACGTGAAATGAATCGATTTTCTCGTCTTTAACTCTTCATTGCGTTACAGTTGTGACATTTTCAGTTTGAGCTAACATTTGCAGTTCTCCTTTGTCGTATTCATACGCCTTCTGTTATCGTTCATACTAAGAGAGATGTGGTTACGTAATCACGTGACTGCAACACTAGAGCTGAATCAGCGAAGTGACGGATTTATGAACTGGGGTTCGATTCCAATCTTGCCTTCCCAGCGTTGTTTATCAGTTCTTTGTGCATTTTTATGCTGCAAGAGTTAATTGACATTTTTGCATTCATTATTATTACAGAATGAATTTTCTTCCGTAGTGTGCGTCCGTCTTCCAATATACTGGATCTTAAAGTACTGGTTCATTACATGTATCAGCGTAGGAAAGTTCAAAATTCTTCATAACTGTCCTCAAATTTGGATTACATTTTGTGAGGTAGAGTTACTAGCTAAGTGAGTTTCCATTGCAAATTTTGTTTGTTTATGAAATTATTGTGTTTAAGTCACTTAAGTAACTTTCTCCAAAATTTAAGTGTGAGGCTTTAATTGGAATTAATTCGAAGGAAATTTGACAGATACGCTTTCTGGTGACATGTTACACGATTTGAGAACAGAACTTTTCAAGGTCATCTCAGTTGACCTCTTACCTTTAACATTGTAGAATGTGATCATTCTTTTATATTTTTTTAGGACGCGTTGATAAGCCGCTCGTGATTTGAGGCTGTGCGCGCGTCGTGTGAAACTGGAGATAAGGAATTTGTAGGTTAGCTGAGTTTGTTTTTTGAGATAGGAAATAAATAAATTTCTTATCAGCCAGAGGCTTTTGAAGCAGGTTATGAGGTTAATGTACTCCTGTTTTAATGGCAGGCCGAATTATGGCTGAGCACTGAGGCAGTGACCGAAATTGTTTAGTTACGCGTGTTCTGATTTGAAACATTTGTAAGATTTACGTAATTTTGAAAGTTAGAAATTATTTCCCTTGTTTTTAATTCGGAGTTCGAAATAAAGGTCTGGGCTCTGTTTAATTTAAACGGTTTAAGAGATGTTAAAGGTTTGGTATCTGGTTCACAAAACTTTGTGTACATGAGACTGATTTAAATTTCTTAATATAAATGTAGATAAAAAGTAGAGCATGAAATGCACTTTGCATGCGAAATTTGTAATAAATTGGTGCAGGTCTCCAGTAACTGTAAATAGCTTCAACTTGGTTTTATGTTCTTGCTTATCCTGTGAAGGCGTAATTTAGGTGTTGAACAGTTAGATGCCCACAAAGATTAAATTTATGGCCGTAACTTTACAAAAATTACACTGTTCACAATTAAGAGATTGCGTGATATATCTTCGGAGATGATTTTATTCAAATTTAACACTATTTAAACAATTATTGGCAGTGATGCAGATCGTCACGTGATGCTGGGCTCCTTTCACTGACTAATATTAAACATTTCGTAGCGTCTGACAATTAGAATATCTTAACAGGAATATTTCTTACTAAATTTCCGTGGGAACAAAGTGAATCCCGTGGGAACCTTTACTTTGTACGTATAAAGGAAGCTTGGATTGTTTATTCAATTCGGGATCTGTGATTCTGTTAATTCGCCGAAAATTCCCGGCTGACGTCAACATCATCTTCACTGCCGTCGTGAGGACCTCAGATCTCCTCTAAGCGTCACACTCCAACTGACTGATGTCATTGTGAATTACAGAGGCTGAACCCGGGACCTCACGCAGTCTGGTGGCCACGAAGGGAATAACATGGCGTGCTGACTACTGCAGCGTAGCTCACACTTCTCGCTCCTTGTGTAAGTAATGGGAACGAATACCGCGAAACTAAATTTCATTAAAATCTTTTCAGCATTTCCCTGATTCAGACTTGCCACGGATGATGGCAGGATTACGGAAAGGAATCTCAAGGACGTCTCACGAAATCCGCGGTGACGATCTGTTTTCGAAGTTGCGCCGGTTGTAACTCAACCCTAAAAGACGAGGCGATGTCGTGCCATGCCAAATTTTGGCGTTATCTACCCACTTATATATTGTTCATAGTCACGAATTGTACCATCTGAATTGGGGGATTCAGGCTCGTTGTCCAAGGAGCATAATTGGCCCGGAAGTAATTGATGTTTGTAGCTGCGTGATGAACAGACTATTTTGGTGTTATATTAGATGGCTAGTCCATCCGGTGCTTACGTGATTTCATAAATAAATTTACTAAGAAAGCGTTTTTTTGCCTAAAAGACGAGTTTATTAAGAAAAACTTTTTCCACAACATTTTAAAACAGTTACCAAAAGAATATCACGTTATTGGAACAATAACCCCCCCCCCCCCTCCCGGGGTGATAGTCTGCTTGTAATAGGAGTCTATGGTTACAGTTGACCAAAGTCTTTCGTCATAGAAGATGGACCAGAATTTTCAGTCCAAAACAGCAGTTCCGGTAATTAATTTTTGCATTACAGATAGAAAATCACATCCCACAAGCACAGTTCTTTGTTTCCAGTCCTTCGGTTACAAAGCTTCGCCGTCAGAGGGCTGACCGCCTCCGTGGTAAAACGTTGCCGACCACACAAAGTTCACGATTACGTGATGACGACGTCCCACTGTCCCAGTTTGAATCTGTACGAAATTATTGGTTCAAGAATCTCACGTCGTTTATGTGAACGAAGTTTCGTTCAAGTTCACGGTTCAGGAGGTTGGTGATATTTGAGGTTCTCACGGCGACAAGTCTGAAGGTTGCTGCGCTGTGTATCTGCCCCCATTATCAGGTCATCGTGCTGATGATGGAGGCAGCAGGGGCCTCTGAAATGTCGGTATACTTCTATCAGACTCGACGAAGCAGGGTGTGGGATATGTCAGAAATGAGAGACACCGAATTAGACTCGTACGATCGTTGTCGGACCCCTCCCTGGTACCAGATTTCATCTTACTCGTGCTGGTAGTTTCGAAGTTTGAAATAAAGAGGACGGTCAAGGCTCCAGAGTTCGCGTGGGAATCCAGTGATTCCATCTGTTCCTCACTTCGATGTCAGTGACCTCTTATCTCTTTGTAAACGCTCCTTAGACACTGACCCAAGGGCTGGATTGTTTATATGTAAGCTTCGATGCTAATGAACCAATTTTCCAATATCTTTTAGAGTTTTAAAGGGGATGTTATAATGGAAAAATACATTTAATTATGTTCTGTAGAAGGAGCAGTTGACACCGAACAAGTATTGGGGATACGGGTCTAACCCCTTATTCTGGCTCCAACATTGATGTTTAACGCGTCCCTTTTCCACCGCTCCCATGCTACATGCCTCGCCAATCTCACACTTCTGGATTAGATGACCCCGATAAAATATGGAGCTGGTTATTATGAGGTTTTATTCAGCCTTCCGTCACTTCATACCACTTCGCCATCTTTGAGGCTGAAGATGGAGACGGTAGGCATGTGTTTCTCCTAAATGTTGTCAATCGACGTATCTAGACGGCGCCTACCTATCATATGTTAGGGTGGCTGCCTTGATGTTTCTCGTTCGTCTCTGCTAGCGATGCCATTTAGCAGGATATTGGGGCCTGCTTTAAATAGGCCATGGCCGCTTCCTTCCCAACCCCTCTGCGCGTACGTAACCCAAAAAGGAAGCTCTAAACGGGTAACTGGGGCTCCTAATCAAGACTATAAAAAGTGGAGCGTTGCAGACGAAAAGTAATTGAAAAATAAATTAATTTTAAGTGTTTGCCCCATGGCCCATTTGGACATGGCCATGCACTGAGAGTTATCACACCAGTGGGTGATTACGTACTGTTGAACAGCGGTTCTCAAACTGTGACACTGGTAACCCAAGGGGTACCATAAATTCAAATTCCTGTACATACGCGCACTCGGAAATTTATAAAATTAATTCAAATACTTCTCGCATTTTACATTAATTTAACTTAGCTGTTGTACGGTGTATTTTTTTTTTCCTGTCAGCAATACAAATGCACGTTGTGTATATTCCAAGTTTGATACCAGACGTTTCGATGACTTCTGTCAGAGCCCGTGTGTCAGCCTTCGGATCACGGACTCGCGGACGGAAGTGCGCTTTCAGTGAACGATGGCTCCAGAATGGACCAGATAGATTGCGGCCATAAAACCACTCTCGCGGCTTTGGCTCGACACTTCGTGACAGCTGTTAACCGCTGCGCCGCCGGACAAATTAGCACCTCTCCCTAACCACTGACCCGTAGAAGAGGCAGGTTTTCCGACGACCAGTTCCAAATAAGTTTCACACAGCGAGGTATACAGATATGATTAATACTGCCATGTCTGAACTTGCCTAAGGCAGGATTCCCACCAAAGCTACTAGAAGGTGCGGGTGATACGCGCGAATCATGTTGCTAATGGCAACAGCCCGCAACGTTCATCGGAGGAAACATGGCTTCTAAATTTATCGCAAAGAACATCGTTTCTGCCATTTCGTCGGATGATACGTACTGGCTATCCCTACGAGGGGCGGGCGTTATAGTGGCTTATTGTCTTATCCGGTGAGCCATGAAGTGTGCAACGCAAAGTGCTTAGGAGCAACGGTGTAACTGACGGAATGATTGCTTTGCGATATGATATCTCGTTGCTTCGGTGATGTCCGTCCTGCTTCGAGGTCTAACAGAAGGAAAGCGTACTTTCGTCGTACTGTTTCTGACCCCCCGTTCATTGGTTCTAATATAAAATCGGCCACAACTGTTTCTCCCCAAGTACGTGTATCTGTCTGCAGCCCCCTCAAGGTCCCACGTTTGCCTTCGGAACAGCTTCCAGACTTTGAAGTTCGTGAAGTTGATGGTTTTGTTTTCTTTCCGTCAGCTGTAACTCGTGACCCGGGCTGTGTGCTTCAAATGAGTCATTGGTGATTGAAGCGGTTGTTGTGGAGAGATCAAGTTCATTGCACTTTCGGGCCTGCATGCGTGTCTGCGTACTGCAGAGGAACATTCGCGAAGCGTGTTGATGAATCATCTCCTTACTGGTTCGCATGCTGATGATGTCGTCCCAAGGGCAGTTACATTTATACTTGCTTCAAATACTAATTCTAAATCCTCTCCATCTGTGCTTCATATAAATCCATTAATCTGTCACAGATTCATCTGATCTTTCCATCTCATTCACGATTCCAGGCAGCCTCTTCGGAAAATTTCCTTCTCTCATCTCCTTGCCCTTGCTATAGGCAAACGGAACGTTATCAGCTGATTGGGTCAGAAGTTAATTAAAAAAAACACGCCGTTATCAAGACGCGTTTTTAGTGTCGCCCAGTTTATTCACCACGTTCCTGGGCACAATGAATGGAGCGGAGGCCTTGAGAAGCTGATTGTTGTTCATCTAGTCATAAATCCTCTGCCTTCCTGGGGGGAAACCCCCTACAGATTCGTTAACCTCGTTCGTCGGGTCCCGCCGACAGCCCGTACGAGTTCATTTCAGACTCACATCCTATATTTTAGAACCATCTTAACATTTTACGCTGGTATCGAACAAATGGTCTCTTCCATCGAGGTTTCCCTACTAAAATTTTGAATGTATTTCTCATCTCTTCTTCCTTAAACGCTGTCTCATCCATCTCGTTCTTCTCGCTGTGGTAATTTTAGTGTTTGGAGAATAATATCGGAAGTTATGTTTGCAGGACAAATATTCTTCAGGTAACGTGTCATTTTGAAGTTGGACACGGAAGATTCCCGAACATTCACCTACCGCTTGTTGTGTTTTGGCAAAGGACGCAGTGGGGCGTGGTATAATGGACACCAGAGGACGATGGATGTGGTCAGTGAATTGATTGCTGTCTCGTGTTACGCACTCCAGAATCACTTGTTAACAAAACGATGTGGGAAGAGAGCAGAGAAGGAACAAGGAACCTGTCACACTAACTGGTAGACCCCGCGGTGTTTCTCAAACGGTGTGCCGCGAGCTTCTGTCAAGCGCGTCTCGAGGCCTTGAATAGATGAACGTGCAGATGAAATGGCTAATTCCACATTATTATCTGTAATTGAGTATCTTTTAATAATTAATTGCGTGACAGAAAATTTATATTTGAAACTTGGAACAATTAGTGGCCGGAAGGTAGCGCCCTCTCTTGGAAAGAGTTTCGATTGAAAAAAGTTACACCAGGGAGTGCCTTGAAATTGGGCAGATTTGTTAACAAGGAAAGTTGACGGAAAACATGTCTAAATATTATTCAGCTATTCTATGGTGCAGGATATTCTTTTAAAAGTCGATTATGTCCTCGGGTTGTCAAAGAATAGCCCAATTTCTTCATGGAACCCGAAGGCTCATCACCGTGTTCACAGAAGCCCGCCACCGGACTCTACCCGAGCCAGGTGCATCCAGTTCCTCTCCATCGATTCCTGTCTCCCTAAGGCCCATCTTAACGTTACCCTCCCATCTACGCCTAGGTCTTCCCAGTGATATTCTCCGTTCTGGCCTCCCAAGCCAATGCCTTGTACACACCCCTCAGTGGGAAAGAAATATTAATCAAAAACTCAAGTGTGATCGGGACCATGCCAAGTTAAGATGTCCGAATGCGAGCGTCAGTTCTAATTCCAGTGTTCCGCAAAACTACTGAATGTCCGAAGTGTGATGGGAACACCAAGAGGTCGAGACCCACTGGCGTAGGAAGTGGCCAGCAATGATCTTTTCTTTCGAGCTTGACGGGATGGCAAATAAAGAAGTCTTTCTTCGGACGAAGATGCCAGGTGCGAGGCAAACACTCGAGGCACTGTCTCGTACCAGAGGCTGGTCGCGTTTCGTTCCTCTGCTAATCTCTAACAGGAAGCTCAGGGGGAGAGAGATGTCGGCGACGATGCGTGGGATGCTGAATGCGTTGATTGTGCGTTTCGGGAACATCTGGGAGGGAAAAGAAATTCTTGTTGAGTGGCATTGGAGGTACGGAGGTGTTGCCCCGTTTTCCGTTTCGTGTTACCCACAGAGATAAGGATTTAAGATTCTCACTAAGGCGGGTATGAAGATGGCTTGTTGTATTTTGGGTTGAAGCGAGTGTAGTCTGGTAGAAGTTTGCCGACGTTTCAGAGGTACCTCGTTGTCGGTTCTTTTTAAAGCAGTAACTGCGCATCAGAAGTGCAGGATTTTGAGAGGGCACGGAGTGAACGTTGAACACTGTTGGTGGTGAAATCGTTTGATTTGGCTTCCGACGACTGTTTGGATGTTTTCATGCAAAGGATTTTCACGACATGGTGCGTCATTGAACAGAGACAACTCATTATTTACGTCTACGAAGCTCGGGAAGGTTCACCTGGGGGAATTTTCCAGAGAAAATCGACGATGAAGTGTTGTTGGGATCACTTGCGCGATTATTGAGATGTGAGAATTCTTATCGGTCTTAGAGAGGATTTTTTTTTGTGAAGGATATTGAAGACTGTTAGAGATCTGTGTGACATCCTGAAGGTGGTGGCGACAGGTTTATCGGAAACGTTGAACACAAGAGTCATTACTGGCTGTTTGGAAAAGTTTTTCCCAGCCATTACGCGTATCTTATCTACAGTTCGTCGTAATCACCATTTCCTCTCTCAGACACGCAAAGTGATTCTGAACGTCTCGCCCATGCTTTGTGTCTCACATATCCGCCCCGTGGGCGGCTAACCTGATGGGGATTTTCTTCAGTCCCTACAGGCAAATTTCAGGATGCGACCATACATTAGGCCGCAAGCTCTGTTATATATTTCGATGCTAATGTCTACTGGAACCTACTTTTGAGCTACTGACTGCGTTGTTTTAAAATCACAGCGGAAGGCCACCGCAGACCGACTCATCTTTTTTTAACATCTCGCGTTGATTTTCATTGGCGTATGTTTATGCGATAGCGACGGTGGTCCAGCGGTTAGAACGCTGGCCTTGTAATCCTGGGGGTCTCGGGTTCGATTCCCGGCGGTGCCCGAATTTATAACTTGTGTTGGGCAAGGCCGTGGTCTAGGCAACACGGAGTTTTCCTCCGTGGCATCCCAACAATTACTCCATTCACACACAGAAGAAGGCAATGGCAAACCACTTCTGGATCATCTGCCAAGAACGTATATGAACAGGTCCCAGTCCGAGAAAAGGATGGAAGGATCCTGTTCATATGGACCTGTCGTCAGACAGAACACTAAATAATAATAAGATGAGGTGGTCTAGCGGTTATAAAGCTGGCCTTGTAATCCTGGGGTCTCGGGTTCGATTCCCGGCGGTGCCCGAATTTATAACTTGTGTTGGGCAAGGCCGTGGTCTAGGCAACACGGAGTTTTCCTCCGTGGCATCCCAACAATTACTCCATTCACACACAGAAGAAGGCAATGGCAAACCACTTCTGGATCATCTGCCAAGAACGTATATGAACAGGTCCCAGTCCGAGAAAAGGATGGAAGGATCCTGTTCATATGGACCTGTCGTCACACAGAACACTAAATAAATGTTTATGCAGTGAACAGTCGAGAATCTCGAGCAGGAAATACTTTTTAACAATGCCGAAGTCTTTACATTGAAGCCTTTTAAAGGTGTGGGGTTGCTCAGAACGACGGGCTTTTATTCAAAGTGCGACGTTGTAGAGTCCTCCGAAACGTCGGTAAACAGACTACACGGCGCAACAACCCAGAAGACAGAAATTTCATACTCACCGCCGTGAAAACCTCAAATCATACGGGACAAAAAATAGTTCCTAGCAAAGCCAACGTCTCGCATCGAAGTCTGGAAATTGCAGAGGAGGCAGTGACCTTGACACGAGTTGTATTAGCGAAACACTGACGAGGATAAATAGGATCATTACTAGTGAGCTGCTGTGAGCTTGGCAGGCAGTGTCGGAATCCGTACGCAGATTTTGATTACGTGCACAGTAATCATCCTGTTAGAATTCATGGTGTGTATTGTCGCAGATGGAAGATAGTATCCCAGGTGTTCCCGTCTCTCGACGCCCGTGGTCACAGACCTTTTTAAAACGGAATGGAGGGTCACGTGAGACCCCATGCCCCTCGCTTCGTCATTTCAGTTCGTTCCTCTGACGGGGATGGGGCAGTACGCTGCCAACGCTGGGGATTTTACAGCTGATTTTGGGAACGGGTGTGCCTGAGGGAACAAATATTAAGGCGATTAAATCAAGGAAACATTTTAGTCAGCAGACATGAATGAAAGCGCTTGAGAGACCAGGGTGTAGATGGATGGACTTTAGAGAAATTGCGTTTGATGAAACGATTTGCTTTAGCAGTGGATCTTGTCAGGACAGGACTGAACTTCGGTGTACCCGAAAAGGTGGGGGAGTTTATCGACTCGCTGGGCGATTATTGGCTTAGGAAGAAGGACTCGAGCTCCAGGAAGTTTTAGTCGTAAAAAGTATACAAATTTGTACTATAGTCTCTTTGTTTGTTTTTGTAATTTTCTTAGACGGTACCGTTGCTGTACAGTCTGTTACGCTCAGCCATTAATATCAGCTACGCAACAGCGTGACCGTCCACTTGTTGATTATGTAAATTCATCGCGTCGAACGACCGTCCACGTGGCCCCTGGTAGTTTTCATTCTGACACAAGTGTACATTAACGTTCGTAGAAACTGGAAGGAGATATCGGAGATGGATTGCATTCAGCATCTGTGTCAAATATCCCAAGGATTCTGCTGTACGCCGTCATCCCAGTGAATGTTGGTGGGCAGGAGGAACAATTTTACATTTCAAATTCTGCTGTGACGTATTTAAGAATGAGATGGGCGGGGCATGTAGCACGCATGGATTGGACAAAAGGTGTGCATCGGGTATTGGTTGGCAAGCCTGAGGGGAAGAGACCTCTGGAGAGACCTAGACGTAGATGGGAGGAAAATGTCAGGCGGGATCTATGGGAGATAGGAGTTGAAGGAGACAGGGTCCGGTGGAGGGCTTTGGTTAGTTCGGTGATGAACCTTCGAGTTCCGTAAGCCATCTGGTTGGTTGGGTCCACTATTTGGGAAGCCTGAGGGGAAGAGACCTCTGGGGAGACCTAGACGTAGATGGGAGGATAATCTCAGGCGGTATCTGTGGGAGATAGGAGTTGAAGGAGACTGGATTTTGTTGGCCCAGGACAGGGTCCAGTGGAGGGCTTTGGTTAATTCGGTGATGAACCTTCGGGTTCGGTAAGCCATCTATAGTTAGTTAGCTGTGACGTATTTCTGTTAAGGGGTGCGGAGCGCAATGTATAGAACACTGTCTAAATCTGTCGATTTTGGGAATCCCCCCCCCCCCCCCCAACCATTATCCATGTACAGTGTTGGCGTGCTTCCAGATCCCTGCATCCTCAATTACGGAACATTAGGCTGCTATCAGCAGATGTGAGACCCGAGTTTCTGAATGCTGATACTGGAACACTGATGAGCGATGCATTTCGCTTGCCAAGTGCCATTCTGTGATAATTATTAACCTCTTATGTATAGTTAGCTGATTCATTGGGGGCATAGGCGTTGTTTTCAAGCGCCTCGTAATAACAGTGCGTAGATAATCGTTTCGACTGTCTAGTCCTTGTCTAACCTTTGCACTTGTAAAGGAAGACCTTACTGACGTCGCTTTTGCATGAAACAGCTTGAGGCAGTGTGATCCTCAGGAAGCTCACGAGAAGAATGGAACATGAGGGGTTCGATTCTTATGTTGAAGATATTCCGACGTTTCGGCAAGATTTGCAGTTGCCATCTTCTAATGATGACCCCGTAATGTTTGCCGAAACGTCGAAACACCAACACTTGAAAGCATCCTTTCCGCGAAAGCCGATTGAACTCCAGTCGCTTGTAATTCGCGTGAAGACTGTTTGGCTTCTTGAACTCGCTTGTCTAGCTTTTACGAACGTAACGCGAAGATTAAGTTGGCGCTGAGAGCGCTGGTCATAACAATGGCGGCGATAAAAAGGCAGCCCCCATGTCTGCACGTACTGATAACGAGACAGATGACTGTCGTTTTCTGATCCTTGCACCTTGTAGGTTATTGCCAGCGTTTCTGAGGAAAACACAGACTCTTTTTTCGGGGTATACTTTTATACATTGAAAATGGAAGCAGTGTGATCGACAATCTGAACACTGACCGACGCGAAGACGTCACAGAACTCAAGGTGACCATGAGTTTTTTTTTCGGATGCACGTTTTTCCCCCCAGAATGCATTGCGTTTTACGATGACACAGCAGTTTCTCTGTTCAAGTTCCTGCCATGGGAACGGAGATAGCGGGCGTTTCCTTCCAGAGCACAAAGAGAACTTATTTTACGTCGGCATCTTTTAATGGACGTAGTGGAAGATTAATTGGCATCGCTGAGATCATTAAATGCAATTGTTCGGCGAGTCACAGCAGACCTCCTGACGAAAGGGCGTTTCTTCGCACCCAAAGTTGCAATTGAGTGGTTTGCACTTCAGCTTAACCTGTCAGAGGTATCGTGGTTGTCCTCAAACACTCCAGGCGAGTGCTGGGATAGTGTCTTCAATAAAATAGGTAATTTCTGTTGGTTTCATCGATGTCATTTTCACAGTCGGATTTGTGGAAAATGCTGTTGGGAAAACGTCTTTGGAAATACCAAGAAACAGGCTTGAATTTTAAGACCACACTTCATTTTAAAACTACTGGAACGAAGGGGAACACAGGCCAGTGAGGTCAGGTTAGGTTCGAAAAGAAATCACGAAAAACTGCCGTCTAGAATAAAAAACTTCATGTGAATTCCTCACATTCCTTGTCTCTGTTTTTCCATTACTTGGACTACGATTTTTATAGCTGATCGATCACACGAAACAAATCCTGTGGATTTACGTCGAGGTGTGCAACGTGAACGAGTCCGAATGGATTTGTTTGGTTCTTGTAAACTCCTGTAATCCAAGTGACCGGATGGTGTAGAACAGTGGATCTGAACCTCTTGGTGCTCGGATTGTAGTTCATATATTTATTTAGAAGGTTCTGGGGTTAAGAAATTGGCACTCGCATTCTTGACTGACCAGTTCCATGGAGTAGAGTCTACCCTGAGAATCTGATAGTCGCTCAGCTAATCAAGAAATTGCCCTCATTGAATTGAACCCGGATATTCATTACCGTTTTCGTGAGTCCGCCACCGGGTTCCTATCCTGAGCCAGATGAATCCTACGCCGTTTCCACTTTAATATTATTCTTCCACCGACGCCTAGGTTTGAGAGGTCACGTACATTTATCAAGGCTGCCTGTAGCTGTCCCGTGCCATGTGCTTGCGTTAGGTTCGTTTTTCCAGAGCATTCGTTGCCTTCGCTCGAAGGCCACGAGTCACGTGACACTCAACCCCCGTATCGCACGTGACTTCCTGGTTTCAGGCGTTACTGCACAGACTAAAATTATGTAAAAATGCTCGTAACATCTGAGATTTGAAGTGCCGTCGGCGAGAGATGTCGTTTGTGGTCTTGTGGTTGTGACACCATGAAGGTGGTATAACCAGGTTCCATACGACTTCGAATGTCATGTCTGTCCGTCCATCCGTCTGTCGATTCAACTCGAGTATCAGTAGATGGATTTGGATGAAATTTGATTTGGAGGTTTGCTCTCTTGTATGACCTCAAAATCGCACTTTTTTAATATTCTACGAACGGTATTTACAAAATGACGGATGAGGAAAGTGGTGAGGTGGAAATTGGAAGCGCTGCGATCTGGTGGCCTAAATGGGAACTACCGAACAAGGCGGCTTTAATAACTCGCGCTTCGCATTTGCGCGATAAAACAGAAAAACTGTTTTGCGAGCCTACAGTGTTTCGTTCGCTTACAATGTCTGCTCCTACCTTACAGAATTCTGAATTCGGTTGTTTAAAATCGATTAACCTTTGCTGTCCGTACATGGCGAGGCTCGTACAGGTTACAAGAAACTGAATTTATATTAAACTAAAGCAGTTTAATTTTTACACCTTATTTCACACTGATAAGTGGACCTCGGAACATGCTGCCTGTTTCTCCCAAACTTTTATATACGAGGAGGCCACAGGAGCACAGTCTGAAATTGCGGTTGGTTGGTAGCCATGCTCTCTTACGTCATACAGCGTGTTCCTAATATATTCTGGGGGGGGGGGGTGGAGGGAGATTAGGCTCAAGACTGAGAACGAATTAAATTTGCATGACAATGATGTTCGTGTCGATTCGTTGAGAAGTGTCCCATGTGGTCAATATGTACATTATTGAACACTGACGTAGCGTTCTGTTATTACGAGGTCAGACAATCGGACTAGGATGTTTTATACTGCAGTTGACAGCAGTGGTGAATTGGCATGTGTTGTCTATCATTGGGATTTATTTTGCTCTGTGAATTAAGAATTTTATTGTCGTAGTGTTTTTGTTTGTCAAGAAAGGAGGAGAACACTTCGCTCAGACCCTCCTGCAAGATCTTTGGAAGACCCCGGACTTTTCGAAAACGGTGACCAGTGGCGATTTTTGGGTCTTCGAATAGGCCAGTGTTACGCGACGTTCTTTAACCCCGGCACACCCTAATTTTTCAGAGACGCATGTCTGCACGCCACGTTTCGCCTCACGCGAAAGAGGGGTACAGGCCACGACTGTTTCTCCTCATAAAAATCTTTTGCCCTATAAGAATGCAGGCATGTGAAAACATAACATGTTGGATGAAATTGTCGGTGATGAACCAGTGTGTGTGACGGTTTATAATTAAGAAAGTTTGTGTATATCCTTTTTATTACAAACGTTCTCTGCACACTGAAACCTGGTGGCGGCAAACCGGTTGCAGGGCACTGAAATAGGCCACGACCTAGAGACGACTTCAGTTTGCGATGTCTCGGGACCAGGACTGACGCGAAAGACAACATCTGAGGCCAGAACCTTGCGAATATATTCTTATGTTGAAGTAAGCGAAATTATCTAGTGCGAAGATGTGCCTTCAGTACAGTCCATCAGGCATATATTTGCCTCGAAGCTTTCAAGTGTTTAATGCAGCGCATTCGACGAGAAAGACCAAACTCTCAGGGGGAGAATTGATTTTTCAGCGTGGGAGTTCTACGCCTTGCCACACAAAACTTCCGGTGAAGCATGAAACACGTGGATCATCCACCATACTCGACAGATGTCATTTCCTGTGATTTTTTCGTGTTTTTTTTTTTGAGTTTTTAAGGGCAAGGTGACCTCCCTCGTTGTCGCGCGCAGCCTCGCTGTTCCCATTTGGGTTTCAAGTGAGGATTAAATTGTCGGTTAATCCATTAACCCTTTGAAGCCGAAGATCGTCTGAATATTATTTATGAATTCAGTCCGTACCGCGAAGAAAACACTACACCTCACCATTACGAAAATCAGCTGGTTAACCCTTTGAAGCCGAAGCTCGTCTTCATAATATTTACGAATCCAGACCGTACCGCGAAGAAAACACTTCACTTAACCATTAGAAGTCGAATCAGGCGGTACCACATAAGATTTAACAAAAGAACATCCCGGTCAAAGCCTTAACAAACAGTTGACTGATGTGAATTGTGTATGGAAATATTACCTAATGATGGAAAATATTCTTGATGACTAGAGGACAGTCAGAAATGCTGATTAGATTGAGCTGGCTCAGGGTCAGATTTGACGTTGCAGATGTTAAGTCTGTTAATACACGAGTAAAGCTGTTGTCTACAATGGATGGGCTCGGGGATTTCCGTCTTCCTGATTGTGTCGTAGTTCGAGGACAGTCAGTTACAGCTGTGTTCTTGGAAATAATCTGTCCACGTGTGTGTATCGGAAGGAAAGAGTTGATGTGGCACCCGAAAGCAGGCACTCCGGCAATGCGGCGAAGGCAGTGACGTCTGGTAGCAGCTCTCGTGCGACCAGTGGACCTGTCATCTGTGAAGTGGCTTCGAAGTGCTTGTAGTTTTGTGACTGCATACTTATTCAGCAGAAAATGAAAGTGAAATGATTAAGCAAGTGGCGATTGTTTAACCCGGAAGTCTGTATGAGATATCGTGGAGTTCGTCCACAGTTGAAGAAGTTTGTGTAGCACAGCGGAGGAAGTTTTGATCAAGTATGAACCTCGATTTTTGATTTAAAACTTGTACGCGTCCTCTTCTTATTTTCCACACTAACAAATTCGAAGTGATGATTACGACCGTCCTTAAGACGTCGTCGTGAAAACCTCTAATCTTTTATTCTTTAGGACACACGATGACTCATTTTTTCTTTATTCTGAAGAAAATTGCGTCTTATAACATATTGGCCTTCGTAAAATATAATTCCATTAGTAAATATGCTGTATTTTTACAACACAGCAAGCCGGAAGTCGTTCTTTGTTGGGAATGACCTTGAACTTGCTGTGAACTAATTCTTATGCCCGCCACTGAATCCTATCGTGATCTCGGACGATCCTCGGGGTACACAGACCTGCACATACCCACATGCATGTCTCAAGCCACAGATTTCAAAGCAGTGTGACGGGTATCCGATGTTTGTGAGATATATTTTGCAGAAGGCAAGACAATTTTAAAAGAGACACGTCAACATTCTGTGCGTTTGTTGATCTTAACACAGTTTGTTCATATATGGCTGTAAGTGTTGGTTGCTGAGCGTATGAACTGGATAAGGCAAGAGGTTAGAATCGTGGCGATGAATGTCTTCAGGGAACACGTAGACAGCAGCACAGAGGACGCAGAATTACTCTGGGTCAACAGTTTCGCGTTGCTAGATTTGATACGTCGCGAGGTCTGAGTTTACTGGCATCAACTCACACAGGACAATTCAGTAATGCCTTTTATAATTTGGGGATATGTTTTATGACCATAGATAAATTAAAATGTAAATACACATTGGTCCTGAAGGCACATCCCGACCAGCCCATAATGCGTTCTTGCAATTCACTTAATGCTAAGAACGCATAATAATTGTTAATATCAAATTATTATACTTAATTGAGTTTTAGTAATTAGTTAAAGCGTGAACTTGTATATATGAAACTTGGTAGCAGTTGGCCGTGTTACGACATTGGCTTACGTCAGAGGTTACCCCATCCCCACTCCAATGAAATAAATTCGTGCGGACTCTGCTCGTGTGTTGACGGAGTCTGCAACGAACAGTAAATACGTACGTTTGTGTGCATTGTAAGAATGGAGACGTGGCTGCTGTTGAAAGTCTGGCCTAACAAAATTTTAATGAAAATGCTTCCATACTTAGCCAAAATCTATACCACCCTTTAGTATCACATAGTTTGTGTAGCCATCTGACGTTGTGCGTTTGAAGAACATCTTTTTGTGGATCGTAACTTCATACTTGTTACATTCTCTTCTTTACAGTAGAGTAGATTCCGGTTAATTGGGACACATCTAGAACACTTTCGCCCAGTTGTGCGAAGGTCCACGTAAAGAGTTAAAAAAGGTTTGTTCCTTAAGATTTGTCCCAAATAAAAGGCTACCCCGATTAACCGGACCTTCACATTCGAAGAGAAAGTTGTATGTCCATTTACCAATTTGAACAAGGTAGTATATTTGCGTCATATTGTGAATTAGGTTGATGTAAAATATTTAAAATATCATTTCACGTTCCGCATCGAATGATCGATTTACAAATCATTCGATGCGGAACGTGAAATGATATTTTAAATATTTTATATTTTATTATCGTATTAAAATTGTGATTTGACGGAAAATATTAAAATATTAAAATATCAATTTGAACAACTTAGCAATGTACTTTTTTGTTGTTGAAGCAAGCCGCTCTTAATGAATTTCAATGACCCCCAATCATTAACACCCCCCCTCCCGTATTACATGTTATAAAACAATATTATATTCGACTTAAACCAGGCTTGGAATCGAATTTCTCGATGCCCACCACAGGATCCGAAACGGTTTCAAAAAATTTCTGTGTTCCTTACGACAAACACAAAACAGATAAGAGATTTCTTAAAACAGAATTCACGCAGAAGATCCGTGCAGCTTTAAAAGCATGCAGTCAAGCTTTCTAGAGGGTTTTGTCCAGGTACTCGCTTTGACTTTTACGAGTATTCGTGTCTTAAGAACGCGTTTTTTGTGCGTGTGACGCACTATTGAATTCTGACTGCTCGTCTTCGTGGCGTCACAGCTGTCGGCTTCTTGTTTGCAGTCGTCAGTAATTTGTTACTCCAACCGGTGCAGCGCTGTTACACCCAGAGAATGAATGGTACCAGCGAATATGCTGAATTAGTATTCGTGGACAGACGATAAGGGGTGGTCTTTCAGTTTGAGGGCTGGACGGGGTACATACTACCCTAACCCGACGAAATGTTGCACAGGGTCCAGGAACCTGTAGAACTCTAAACTGCAAAAGCGACGGGCAAGACATGAAAAGTGCCCACAGAACTTTGCTCGGGAAACCTGGGCCTGGAATAAATGTTTCGGGTTTGTCTGTCTCGGGACAGGATGTCCGTGGAATTGCATTGTGCCCTTACCACATTTCTCGGACTAAGAATTATTCGATGTATGTTTGTAGCGTGTTTTGTGGAAATTCATAGCAGGTTGATATTTTGATTGCACGTGAGCATCATTTCTACATACCTGTTAGTCGTTTGAAACACCAACTTTTAAAATGGAGTAGAACTCTGTGCGTTTTTATTCTCGAACATTCAGAAAATTTACTACTGAAACAACAGCACGAAAACAGACTCAAACTCTCAGTACCATGCCTTGCCTGCTTAATGTGAAATTTTAGGATTCCTGTGTCTGAATGTTTCATCGGTCATGTGGTGTTTGTCTCTCGTAAAATGAAATTAAAGTTTACTGTAACAGTGTTTATGATTATATGATGCTGAGAGTGGTGATAGCTTGTTGCCGGTTAATGAAGGAGGGGTATTACGCGAAATCAAATGTCCCTGATGATATCAGTGCAGAGTGTGAATAGATTGCTTCTAAGAAGCCGTACTTTGATATACAGCCATTTTGTTGAAGGATTTTTCAGTCTAGTTAGTATATCGAGATATATCGTACCTGGTACCGGCGAAGTTCGAGGCATCGGTCGGGAATAATAATTTGCTGTATGCAGGTAATTCAGTGAGTGAAAACTTTGTATGCTCTGTGACAGTAAACGTCGTGTTGCTTTATTGTTCTATCATGTATTTGTCTTGCATGAAGTTACGAAGAGTTCTGTGTGACCTTTCAGATCATTTTCAATTTCGCAAATATTTTGCCAGATAAGCAAGAAAGATAAAGGAATGTGTACCGGAAGCAATTTGGCTTCATATAAGTTTTCCCTTTGTCTTGAGACTTTCTTTAATTATCATTAAAGTCAGCGACTTTAATAAGTTTTATGAGCATTGCTTTCCCGAAGAGCTATTTTCACCTGTGCGCCATTAAACATGTTTCCTGTCCCTTTCATCCGTCTGATATTGACGTACTGTCAGAGTTGAAGGAAAGGATATTGCTCGCGATATTTTAAGGGCACTTTAGTACGGATTTCGTGACTCCTTGGACGAGAGTTTCCCCGAAAGCGCTCAGCAGATGAAGAAATTCTTCGCGAATGTTCACAGCGGCTCGCCGTCCTGGTGTGTTGCACCACACACTCGTCACTGTCTCTTCACTCGAGCAACATGTTTCAGACCACTGTGACCATCATCGGGTTGGATTCCCCGATTCTGCGTCGTTGCACAAAGGATCTCGTAGAAAAGTGACGTACATTAAAATTCAAGGTTCGTCGTGTGGATGCACGTGGGAATGTTACAGTTCCAACGCAGGCACCGAACCGAGAGCTTCGTTATGTTTTGGGCGTTAGCAAGGACCTTCCTCGTCGATCTTCGCTATATACTTATTGTAGGCGCAGAAACGGGCCTGCGGGCGTGCCTGGGGCAAGGCGGTCTAAGATGCCCTCTTCCTTAAGATTTCCAGGTACACAATAAATAAATAAAAAATTTAAATACGAAAATAGGACCGGTAACCTACAAGTTCCTGGAACTAAGTGTATTCTTGTCTCTTTTGGTGTTACATTGAAATTAATGGGGCTGTTCTTTAAATTGCTCTGCGCTACACTTTTACGTCTTGGGCGCTGTGCGGGACTCGCCCACCGCCCTTCGGACGGCCCCAGGAGTTAAGTGAATAATTTCTGTACAATGCGTCTGAACACTGTCGGTTCGCAGAAACGACGTCCATGCACAAACAGGGCTTAAGTGTGTGCCATTTTGTGGGGGATGTTTATTTGCCGTTATTCAACAGAAATAAACTTCCTTTGTGCGAACTGAAATGTTTGGTGTGGATTCAAACGCCTGGAACCTGTCACGTGGCTGAGTAAGAACGCTCAGCTTGAGTGTGTTGCGAATAACTGGCTTCCATTAAAAGCGCCATTTTTGTTTGGATCAGGCAGTTCAACCATTTTCTGCTCTCGTATTTGTGGAAAAATATGGAAATTTGAACGGTAATTTGGTGTTAAGTTATATAGATCACATTTGACATACCGAAAGGTGCGTTTCATTCTTCATTATGACTTGGCGACTATGACAGAGTTCTCCTTCGTAGGTTTCGTGTTGATTCCGAACGACAGGTCACGCGGATTTGTCTTAACGGCATGAGACCGTTCTTTCCAATTTCCAGCTCGACGTTCTTTGGATTATTCTGTTGCAAGTGTGTAGCCTTTCCAAGGTGTCATCAGGCAATTCAGCCTTTCGCATTCAGTCCTCTTCACTGTCAACATTCATTTTCATTTCAGGCAAACGACGTGTTGATGGATGTGAATATTTTAGGACCGTGGAAGTGGCTTGTGCCGGGCTCATCTTGGCCTGCTCTCGACATGGAAATCCAGTCGGTCGTATTTCATTAGAAGGAAATACTTTCGTGAGGACAGTAAAAGAAACAAAACCCTTCGCTTGCCTTCCTCTTGGCTGTAATTACTGCTTAACGGCGTTGCAAAGAATTCCCTTCATGTGTAAACACAACCAGCATGATTCTGCAAATATGGACCCGTCTAAGTCTGTCCATCTGTCACGGCTTCCCCAGGAGTTAGACTAACCGCATGACAATGGGTGATTGAATTCCGAATCGTTTTTTGCATTGTAGGAGATCATTGTTGCATCTCGGATAACAGCGCAACAATGAGCTACGTGTTTTGGCCCGTTTGCGATCTTCTGTTAGTGGAGAAAGCATTTCACCGATTCCTGTTTATCGATTTTCAGTCTGTTTCGGAGGCGAATTGTTGTTCGGAGACGCGAAAGAACAATAGGGAAAAAGTCACATAGATTATACAATAGAAGCAGGGCGATGGCTGACGACGGAGGCAGAAGGAACCTCTGAAACTTCAGGAATACTTCTGTCAGGCTACACGGCACACAATTCCAGATGACAGTCATCTCGCCAAGGGAAACATGGCACGTGTTTGCTAATTCATTGAACATGTTTTGTGTGTACCTTGTGGCTCGGTATACTCTCGCCCCTAAAGGGGTAAATTGTCAGTAATTGGTGGAATTTCTTACCATCTTTCCGGGGTTTTTGAAATTATTAATGTTTCTTTCCCCTTGGCAGAGCACGGGCATTTTTAGAAGACGAGGATCTGCGGGCAGAAATCTTTGAACCTAGACTCACGCGCGTGCTACGTGGTTATCCGAGAGACCACTTTATTCCACGAGAATTGAGAGACGTTGAATTTTTGATCTATGGAAACACCCGTGATCTTTTGGCGATTTCACATCGCGATATGCGTTGTCCGGATTGGAAATAGCTGGCAGGCTACATCTCACACAAAACCGATTTTGGTAATTCGTCGTTTTAGTGAATCGTAAATTTGCCTGACCTGGTTTTTATTTTGAAATCTCACCCGCTTTTTACGTAACAGTGGACATTCCGTAGAACACTGACCTAATTAGTTCCTCAGGGACTCCTGAGAAAAACTGATTCTTTGTACTCGGATGTATTTGCATGTTTGATTGAGTCGGTATTAAGTTATGCAGACATTGTGAATTATGCATTATTTTGTCAATTGTGGGCCGTAGGTTCCGCCCTATTTGCGTAGAGTTGTACAGAAAACAAGCAACGAAGGACTTTGAGGTAATCTCGCATTCTTACGTCTTTAAACATCACTACGACGCCGAAGATAAGTCAGGAGCTTCAGGACTTAAAATATGAAAATATAAGTGGGCTTATGATGTATTTTACAACGCGCAGAGAGTCGACCAATCCCACGGAAGAAAAGGGTAATCCTCCGTCTTTTACGGAACACGAGAAGGCCTCTCACCCTTGTCCCGAGTCATATGAGTCCAGTTCACACACCCACTTTCTCTGAGATGCTTTTTAATATCATCCTCGCATCTGCCTCAGATCTTCAGAGTCGTCTTTTCACCAAAAGGTTTTACATCTGGCGTTGTTTGCATTTGTCACGGGCAAGGCATGATTTATAAGACGAATGAGGTTATTTCAGTGTAGTAGATTTTTGGAGAAAACACCATTTAATTGTATTAAAACGCTTCGTGGATGTTGCATTTTCGAGACGTTGATAAATTGTTCATATTCTGTTTAAACTGGCAAACGTCGTTAATAATAGACTGTTTAAAAAATGTAAAGCCTATGGAAGTAAATATTTGTCCACATACATAAATATTTGTGATTTCCGGACGTGTTGATTAATGGGATTTGAATCCACTCGACTTCGATGATTGTTCGCAGATGTGAATTCACGAAACAAACCAACCGACATTTACGTTCGTATCAAAATTTAAACAGTCCGTAATGTGTTGGTGGTTGGTTTATTTTACGTACAAAATTGTTTTAATATGGGCCTCGGGGAGGATCTGGTTTTTCTGATGCGTAGGCGTAGGGCACTGTCGGACCCTGACCTCACGATACTATGAGACTTTAAAGAAATGCGTCGTTATGTTTAGCGTTTTAACAGTTGCGAATTTCTGTTAGTAGCTTTAAATGACGGCGGTAGGCGGCAGCACGTGGGCCCCTGGCGTTTCTCCACGTTCTGAAACTAAGTAAAATAATAATTGTGAATTTATGTTTCGTATTTGTAATCTTCGGGACCTCAGGAGGTCAGATCCCAGCCCTGGGTAGAAGTTTATTTTCTTCGAAGAAAGTAGCTTGTATTTTTATAGATCCAAGTGTTCCATTCCTTCTACACACTTATCCGATATCCAGAATTTGAATGGATCACATTTTTTTGTAATTTTGAACGTACTTAATTTCCTTATGGCTATATTACACATTGAGCCGGGATAGCTCAGTCAGTATAGTGACTAGCTTCGGGGTTCGATCCCCGACGGGGGCAGAGGATTTTTCCTCTAGCCTCTGCGTCCAGTCTCCTGCCCAATGGGTACCGGGATCCTTTCCCGGGATTAAAGCACGGCCGGGACGTGATGCTGAACACTCACCCCATCTGTTGCTGAGGTCAAGAATGAGTAGGAGCTATACCTGCGCTCCCCCCCCAAGTGCCTACATGGCGTATAGTGGGACAGCTTTACTTTTATTACACATTAATACACATTTCTGATGAAACCATGAGTACCTTGTGACAATCCTTCCTGGAATGTTTGTATTTTTATAAAACACATGATACATATTTGCCCAGACATTGTAGCATAATTTTCCTTTGTACTTCCTTCGCGTGGAATTCTGAGTAGGTCTATTTACGTAGCGTTTGTGTTTAACGTGAGCTGTGGTTCTAATTTGTCAGTGATACTGTGTCTTTATAATGGGACATAATCTACTACAAACATATCATGTCGATTTTAATCTCACAGACGTCGCAGTTCCACGTAAAACACACTCGGCATTCTCCTGTCACCGTTTCTGGCAAGATGTCTTTCCGATTTCTTGTGTCGTGTTTGTTTCGCCCGTAATTTTGAGCGACAAATTAAGCAAACCATAGGAAATGTAACTTAAGTAACTTTAAACAGTTTCAGAACGTTTACTTAAATACAGTTCGCCACAGGTACCCCTAGGAGTTGCCCGTGCGTTTTAAGAAATGAGTGAAGAATATTGGAATTTATTTTAAAAGTCTTTGTCTCGAAAAGCGTCCATACAAAGTATTGGTTTTCCTCTCTGTTAGAAGATTTTTGAATCTCTGCTTGGAATTATAGGATGTGAAAATAGAAAGCCTGATTATGCCATTGAGGTCCTATTTTAACGATCGGATAAGATGGCATGAGGTGTCTTACGTTTGTTTTTAGACTTCTTGGAGTCGGCCCATCCATGGTTTGACATTTGTGCTCAAAAGGGTTGGTTCATCATTTTGTTCTTCGTTAAATTACTGTCGCTAATTTCGGAGTAACAGATCAGTAATTTTTAATTATCACAAACCGGTGCCGTGCTGGAAGGAAGTTATGTCGGCTGTAGTATAACATTTTAAGAGATAAATAATCATTTTGCGTAGATATTTGCAATTTCTAGAGTAATAGAACCAGGTGCCCCGCCCATGAATTCGTGATTCTAGATAGACTAGTGGTCACATCTAGACGCCAGTTTTGTTTACATTACTGATATGACGTCAATATAGGACAACTTATATGTTGGTGGTGGGCGGAATTGTTTTCATTGGAAAACGAGCGTATTGATTGGTTCAGTGTGGAGTGTGTGTCGGGAGTATGCGCACTACTTCGTATTGAAATGGGGTGGTTTTCCCTGGTGCAGTTACTACGCTGTTCAGCTTGTCGAGAAATGAGATGGAAATCTTCCAGCTCCCTTGTTCCAGGCACTAGTCGATGTGGAACTGCGAGATTCAAGCTCAGAGGTAAATGGGTCAGAACTGCTACCCTAGTTACCGTTTCCCTTCATCCCTCCTTCGTAAATAATGGCTACAGGTGGCGTGGGGGAAAATTCCGGGGGGTGTCCGTTCGCCATTTGCATCCTCGTGTGCGCGAGCCGCGCGCGCTTTAACCCGTGTAAAACCGAAACGTGGTGGGAAATACTGAGGAACTTATTATTATTATTATTATTAGTGTTCTGTGTGACGACAGGTCCATATGAACAGGATCCTTCCATCCTTTTCTCGGAGTGGGACCTGTTCATATACGTTCTTGGCAGATGATCCAGAAGTGGTTTGCCATTGCCTTCTTCTGTGTGTGAATGGAGTAATTGTTGGGATGCCACGGAGGAAAACTCCGTGTTGCCTAGACCACGGCCTTGCCCAACACAAGTTATAAATTCGGGCACCGCCGGGAATCGAACCCGAGACCCCCAGGATTACAAGGCCAGCGTTCTAACCGCTAGACCACCGTGGCGAACACTGAGGAACTAGCAGGAATTAATTGATGTGGAATCCATGCAGGTAAGTTGCGTGTTCCCCGGAACTGAAGGTTCGTCACGGCTGAAAGCGTCGCGTGTGTGTGTTCTACTCTGCAGCTGGTACTAAAAACAAATGACGCGCTGCCGAACTCCGATGTTTGCATGTGAAGTGACGGTATCGATCACTTCTGCATTGTCTCCTGCTCACGGAAGTGACATTGACACTTGCGTTGGTGTGTTCTCAGGTTATTATATGACAATTTGGTAGCCTCAGAGCGGCGAGATGCTTATCGCTACTCCATCTTTTGGACGCGTGACGGATTTATCCTGTTCCAAAGCAGCTTTCGGAAGACATCTGGTATTTGGTCATCAACACTTGAACGTATCTAAAAATATCTTGACCGTTCCAGTACGTCAATATCGAAACTTCAGTCGTACTAAGTACCCTGATATCTTCAAGGTCTGGTCCTCCGCCTGCTTGCAAATATGTTCGTTCTTTAAAAATGTTCTCTTATGTCATCGTCTCCAGTATCAGCTCCGTTCAGTCACCACGTAAGGTTTCAGTAATATGCCCACAGAAACTTTGATTTCTTTATAATCGTTAATGTGTTAGCTCTAAGTTCCAGGCGACCCTTGTGTCATTGGCGATTATATTATTATCTGAGCTTACTTTAAATCGTGGGTTTTCTTACAAGTTACACTTCGATTTTGGTTTGAGTAATGAACGATACTTCCCACAGAACCGTAGCTTGTGGTAGTGGACTTGCCGTACATCAGGCTGGTAGCGTAGGGTGTTGCTTTGGAAATAGTGATTCGTATGATGTAAAAAAAACGTTGAGTCAGTTGCCATGGACACAGATCCCCTCCCCAGACAATGATGTGTCCCGTGTTTGGAAACTGATGTCCCAGATGCATAGTTCGATAACTGTTAGGTTTCCTGCCAAAGCTTCCCAGAAGAACACAGTCCACGCTCTAACTGAGTAATTGTTAAGTTAAATTATCTCAGACGTCTCTGTTTCTCGCCGCTGCAACTCGCGATGAAAGCTGTTTCACGTGTAAGCCTATATGACAGGCGCATCCACAATCAAGGTTGTTCCATACGCCGACTCCTGCAGTCATCGGGTGAGATCAAGTTCAAGGGAATTCGCCAGAGCATCATCAGTGAAAACACGCGCTCGTGTTTTGTCTTGCAGGATCGTTCTTAACATTGATCTCAGTCCAAGTCAGTTTCGTATGTGCGGTGTGTACTTAATTGAGAAGCTGTGGATAGGCGTAATTGTTTTGTTTGAAAAACAGCTGACATGCGCCTGTCGCAGTGTTGCACACGGATTTTGCCCCTCAGTGCAGGCGTTTTAGAATCGATTTGCGTTGCCTTTGTTATCCCCAGAATACTCCCGATCTAGGTCTATGATTATTCTAACGTAGCGAGATTTTTTTATGTGGGAGACAAACTGACAAGCCGAAGGTAACAGATGGCAGTACTAGCTCATCTTCAGGCACCATTTTTCATAAACTAAACCGGTGTAGATACTTTTCCGTGTTAGTAAGCGATTTATGCCGATTTATAATGAACTGTGATGTCTGAAATTGCTTTTGTTGTTGTTGTATGAAATGCTGGGCCAGAAGTGTTTTGTTCGGTATCTCATTTCTGCTTTTTCAAGCCATTTTACTTGAACGTGGCGACCGAACGTGTTCTTTTGACACTTTTTTAAGCCCCTGTTGTTCAGAAACCTCCGTGATTCAACACATTTGATAGCGGAGAACCGTGTGTACGTTGGATTATTGCGGTTTTAGTGAAGCACTTTCGATATCGGTTAGATTTTCATCTTCCGATTAGGAGAATTTGCCCGAAATATTTAATTGCCCGTAGATATGTCTCATACCGCCACGGTGGTCTAGCGGTTAGAACGCTGGCCTTGTAATCCTGGGGTCTTGGGTTCGATTCCCGGCGGTGCCCGAATTTATAACTTGTGTTGGACAAGGCCGTGGTCTAGGCAACACGGAGTTTTCCTCCGTGGCATCCCAACAATTACTCCATTCACACACAGAAGAAGGCAATGGCAAACCACTTCTGGATCATCTGCCAAGAACGTATATGAACAGGTCCCAGTCCGAGAAAAGGATGGAAGGATCCTGTTCATATGGACCTGTCGTCACACAGAACACTAAATAATAATATAATAAGATATGTCTCACATTCTTGATAGCGGATTTATAGAAAATAAGTATCACGCTTTAAGATCCATGGCTGGCTTTCAGAAGCTCTGGTTGGACACCATCGACTGTCAGTTGAACGTAAGTGTGTATGTATTATTTCTGAACGTAGTTTCTTCTGTCATCTCCGCGATATGACCTCAGAACTCGCGTCTCAATTGTTCAGCGGCAGTAGTTAGTGTCAAATACGTTATAATATACCTTTTGGTTGTTGTATGTTACCACATGCAATGCCCCTATGCCTAAAGAAATGCCCGTCTGTGGTTAGTTGACATCATTCACGGAGAGATGGATCCCGTTTGGGCACTTCGTGCGATTGAAATCGATACAAGACGTAATTCAATTGAATAAACGATAAACTGATTCCACGGAACAGAGTCCCTTTTGAGAGTATGAAATTCCCCGCGTGTCGTGGTACTTCGATGTGTTGGTATAAACGTGAGATTGGTGCATTTGCTACACTCCCGATACAAAAGGAGAAGGAACTCTTTTCACAGTTTGCTAACCTGACTTTAATTAACCCCTACGGTCGTCCAGATAATATATAAGAATTCAGCCCGTACCGCAAAGAAAACACCACGTTTCACCAACTGTCGATGCCTGGATGCGTGTTTCTAGTTTGCAGAAATGTCTCCCACACGGAGTTGGCGAAGGCCCACAGCAAACCCAAGGCTTTCACAGAAAATGTAAGAACTGATTAAACTTGTCGAGGAATATGGTTAATTATATTTTCGACAAAACTTCCTGACTCGTTTAATTCCTAGTTTATTCCGGTTGTGGCTTTGAGAAGCAATTGCATATTAACCGATTGATAAACTGGTTTTTATCCTTTAAGGAATTGGTTTTACTTTTGATGTATGTAAGCGTCATACCGAGACGAATTTCAAATTTGCTTAGGTGTTCGCTGTTTAATGCATGGGGAATGAGTCACTGTTTACATTCATCGTGATTCATTCCATTGTGTTCACTATGGAAGTCAAAGTTCGTTTCCTTTATAAGGACGCAGAGTTAATGCAGTGAGACATACTAGCTTATAGCAGAGGTTTGCAAAGAGTGGTCCGTGAACCTTATTAAGGTGGTCTGCTGAACACTAAAGAATTCTTAACACATCGGGAAAATTAGTTCAATTGAAATATTCATATTGGTGCGAAGTATGGGTTTATTCCAGACACACCTAAGATCGAAAGGATTCTTACTTTCGTGTGGATTGCATTGGCGTTGGTGGAATTCGTGTTTTGTCACCAATTTCCCCGATTCAAACAGGAAGGTGGAGATTTTGAGTAGAAATGTGTAACCTAGAACACGTGCTCTGGAGAAACTGAGATCGCATAAGAAAACTTATTCTCATTACAGCATGACGAGCATTTAGTGTCTCCCGGTGATCTTTGCATGCTTTTCATTTCATCTCCCGTCATAAATTCGTAGGCTCGGTACGACGAAAATAATCATTGACGAAATTTTTATTATGGAGTGACGCCAGGGGTCATTAAATACGCAATGTGTCCTCATATATTTCGCGTAAGATCAGACCAATTAAAATATCATATTATTTCATTAGAACACAAGTAACTGGGCCGCGCTTTCGGGAAGTCCCGAGCCCAAATCTCGACCCGGAAACCAGCAGTCATCAGGCGTTACGTGGTTTTCCGCAGTTACTCCGGGCTAATTCCAGGATATTACGTTAATTTAGGCCGCGTCAACTTCCTTCCACGTCCTTTCTAATCCACTATTCATTACTCATTCGACGCTGTGTTATTTTAGCTACTGACTGTCGTTAAGTGGACCACGAGTTCGCAAAATAAACGACAATGTAAAAAAAATATTTAAATTATTTCGCTGAAAGGTAACAGAGCGCAAGAACATTTAATTTAATACAACGTTACTCACTGAGACTGATGTTTTAATATTTTCCGTCAAATCACAATTTTTAATAAGATAATAAAATATAAAATATTTAAAATATCATTTCACGTTCCGCATCGAATGATCGATTTACAAATTGGAACGTTCCAATTTGTAAATCGATCATTCGATGCGGAACGTGAAATGATATTTTAAATATTTTATATTTTATTATCTTATTAAAAATTGTGATTTGACGGAAAATATTAAAATATTAACCTAATTCACAATATGACGCAAATATACTACCTCACTGAGACTGGTGATTCATATTCATAAAAAAATACAAAATCAGATGCCTCGTTAAAGGTCGTATTAATCGTCTTGTGAATTAGTGTGGAGTTTTACATTATCCTCTTCCATCCCATTGCGTGTACTAAAGCACTGACGATGTCCTCAGAGATTGCTGATAACTGGTTTGTAAGGCTTATCTCTGCTTCACAACAGAAGACAGATTCACACGCAAAAGCATGTGAAACTTTAGCGTTAATGCAAAAAATATTGCATTTAACCCTTGTAAGCATCACACAAGGGATTTTGCATTTACCTGTAGCTGATAAGGGTTGTGTCCTCTACAGTGGAATTTACTGCTAGTGAGCATTAAATATTCACACTAACGTTCTGATTAACAAACGCATACCATTGAGAGCGACTTAACCTGCAAATGAGAACATTTCTTATACAGTGCGTCGTTAATACAAAGTTTGTTTCCTCGTAATGTCTATCGGAAAACGTTACATTACGCATAGAGAATCAGACAGCAGTTGAGTATTTAAGGCTTCGACCGGGATGTTCTTTTGTTAAATCGTATGTGGTACCGCCTGATTCGACTTCTAATGGTTAAGTGAAGTGTTTTCTTCGCGGTACGGTCTGGATTCGTAAATATTATGAAGACGAGCTTCGGCTTCGAAGGGTTAACCAGCTGATTTTCGTAATGGTGAGGTGTAGTGTTTTCTTCGCGGTACGGACTGAATTCATAAATAATATTCAGACGATCTTCGGCTTCAAAGGGTTAAATAGTGCACACGCCTGTGTCTTGCTTGGAATCAAGGGATGCTGTTTCTGGTTTTACAGACGCCAGATAATGCGAATGTCGGTTTTCAGCTTTGCCGCAGTTGGCAGCGATCAGCTGTTCGGGTTTGTTGAACAGTTACATCGTCCTGATGTAGGACGCGAGCATTTCTGGAACGTCTGTATGCGTCTAAACAACCTAGAAGGCGTCCATATTAGGGCTCACCGCCGCCAGAACTTTAAACGTGACACAAACCAGTTGCCAGATGATGATGATGATGGCGATGATTTGTTGTGTTCGTTAATTTCCATCACTGCTGATGAAGGTTAGCGAACATTGTTTTGAAAGATAAACAAATCCGACGGATTAAATGATGGTTTCAGAAAAACTTCGCGTATATTTGACATGTCCACCCGTCTGCTCGTTTCGCTTATGCAAAGTAAAAATCTCTCTGGATGAACGGATTTTATGTAAAGTTGACAGAAGCCTCCATTGACCGCAGTCGATATAAATGAGTTTTAGCTCAGGTTGGTCAACATTTTTCATTCACAAATTCTAGTCTCCAGTGATACTCGTGTTAATAAGGAATCATGCAATTTCGATACTCTAAGCATTTTTTCCCCAGCGGCACTAATTTGTAGCGCGCTCTTTTCCTTGGACCCGACGTAGGCGAAACGCGCAGTTTTGCTACCGGCTACTGAAACTTGGCTGAGTACAGAAGTTACCCCGATGTTTGTAACCCGGGTCGCAAAGTAGAACATCGTCTGCGCGCAACTGTTCGATTACCAGAGCGTGTTTCACATTATATCGTAATCTTACGACGCCCAAACGAATTTACGTTTCCAGTCAATTTCTGTTAAAAGCGAGGAAGTTTCAGAGCCGTGTTTAATGGTGACTTTGTACGAGTAATCGCAATCATTCTTCGAGTCATTTATTACGAGAATTGGAATGTGCCCCAGCGTCAGATTTCGTGACATTGTGGTAATCGGCTCTCGAGGCACGTTCCGACGAACGGACGGACATTCCGCATCAGATACGCGTATTTATGAATTTTTTAGTAGCCGTATTACCTGGAAATTTCGTGTTGTTGTCTCGGGGCCGAAACTCGACTGTCGAATTTAGAACCAACTGAGGTACAGTTTGTGATGGGGGGGGGGGGGGGGGAAGGAGTGAGTTGGCGTGTTCTCGCTGTTCGAGGGTACGGTTTCAGCCTTTAAATGACTCAGGAACACTAATGTCGACTGGAGGGAGGTAGCCAGAGTTTCTGTGCATGGTACAGCTGTGTTAATGGTAATTATCCTTCACTTCAGTCGATTATCTTCTGCGACTTGGCTGTTGATGTTGTGTGCCGTCTAATTTGTGTCCTGCGACCTCCCACAAGCTATGGTGTTCATCTACCAGGGCGGGCTTCTTCATTGACTCAAGGGTCAGTATTCTGCGCCTTAATTATGAGGTTCATTAGAGGGCTGTGGAGTTTAAGTGGGATGGGGGCATAACCGCAGAACTTGTTAACAGAATTGTTCCGTAAATTATTCTGATTGATGACGTTTTTGTGCATTGCCGTTGTGTGCTAGGACAGCGGCGAAGGCCCCAGCTCGTGCATGACAACCATCGCCTATACAGAAGACGGCTTTGCCCAGCGACTGTATAGCGAGATTGTATCGACGTTCAGTCGTGCGGTAAATAGCATTGTTTGCCAAGTTTTTATGTAACGCGGCGCATTAGCTGACAGTCACTGAAGGTCTACTGCTTCACGGTTTATTTACATTCACGAGAAAATCGCGATGAAGTCGACGGGACAGCTTTACTTTTACCAATCCCTCCTTCTGCTTTCAAATTAATTATTAATTAAATGTCATTCGACATTATATGGACTGAGCTTGTGACAACGTCGTTGAATAAGCTTTAATTAAATAGGATAATATTTGCTACTATTCCGTTGTAAATCTTATGTTCTCTTCTGCTGTGTAAATAACCTAAACATGGGTTACCCTGATGATGGAGGCAGAAAGGGCCTTAGAAACGTTGGTAAGATTCTACCAGATTACACGGTACAACAACCCAGAAGACGGCTATCTTCAGACTCACGCCGTGAAAACTTCAAATCCTACTTTATATAGAGTTTTTTTTTAAAAATTTCTCAGGCCATTGGTTCTTTGCATTTTGGCTTATGAAACAGTTGGGCTGCCGAAACTCTCGTAATGCCCCTTCCCAGAACTAGTTCGCCGTAAGACCTCGCAAGTAGCCGTCCGCCAGAATAATCTCGGATGTTCTTAGGGCGTCGTTAAATGTATTCAAGGATTACCGACGTTCACGCATTGAAGGAAACCGTGGATTCTTTCGGACTGAAGTAAACGGAAGTGAGTTTCGGTCTGGGACAGGCCAGATGGTCCTCAAGGTTGGGCTGGCCCGTGGAGTGTTGACAGTGGCTTCGAAGAGACGGAAGTAGCAGGGCGATGTCGGTGTCTGGACGACAGCCTGAGGCGAGGTACGGGACAGCATTGGGCACCTGCTACCTCCTGAAGAAGTCCGTTCTGCAGATACCGTTGTCTTGCGAGTGATCCGAAGCGTATGCCCGAGGTAGCGCAGGCGGAAGAAATCAATCAAACTATAATTGTAATTGTCAGCCGTCACGCTGTCTTTACCGCTGTGGGGCGGGTGGGCGAATTGAGTGTAGGCAGATGAGGCCAATGACAGCGGCGAACTCGTACTGCATACACAAGTTCCCTTGCCTGACGACCAGATGACACATAATTCCTGAGTTTGTACTTCGTCGTTGGCATTGAATCTTCGGCAAGCGTGGATGAAGACCACGTGAGTCTTTTCTGAACACAAAGGAAAGGCAGATTGGAGCAAACTCACGGCTTCTCTGTGTCATTCCAGGAAGTCGATTACAGCCACACGCCCCTCCCACCCCTCGTCACATCGTCACTCTTCCATCAGACTTGGCCTCGTGTTGTTCGCCGTCATTCGAGCTGCTTTTGAACTTCCTTCCACAGGACTAATTGTTGGTAGATGCAGCCCCGTGCCTTCTTGATCAGTTAAGACTAACTTTTCTCCGCTCCTCAATTCTCAATCTACGCAACCGTGTCTGTCGGTACTTTTAAACCTAAATCCTCATGAAAGTGGAATGAACGTCTGCACTGTTTCATACACCAATTGGTGTTTACGATCTGAATTAAAAATTTTGCATACGAATTCCAGTGGTTTAAAATTTATGACATTAATTTGTTAATTATTCTATTTGTGGGTCAAGGGATAGAGAACTTGCACGACCTAAACGCAGATGGAATGATTTTAATTACCGAAAAATAAATAAATGTCTGAAGATGTGGACTGGGTTCATCTTGCTTACCCTCTGGTCCAGTGGAGAGTTTCTCTGAAAGTGTTCGGGAAATTTCTTGATTAGTTGGAAGCTCTAAGCACGTCATAATTAGCAGGTTTTGCGACTCCAGTGCGCAGCTCCTTTGCGCAGGGAAAGGAGTTTCCATTCCTCCGTATTTTCGCTCTTTTCTTGTGGTCTGTTAGCCTTTCATTAGAATGCGACTGACTTATTTGCTGGGAGGTACAGTCTGAGTCAAAGCCACATATTACCATACAGTATACCGCAGTTATAACTCCGACACTGTGACTTTATTTTTGGCTAAACTGATGGATTGATCCAAGCTTCAAAATTAATAAGGATTTATATCGGACCGATACGAACAAATATTACGGGAACTGACAATGGATCCAAATATTAAATTTAATCTAAATCAATCGAGTACTTTGCGGGCTAGTGGAGAAATCGACACGACCGTTGCAGAAAGCGTTCGTGCACTTTTCACAAAAGCTTTAAAAATGCCGATACAGTGGACGATTATTACGAGGAACTTGAAACAGAATGGAAAATGTGAGACATTTCTTCGTACCTTTCGTGCTCATGAGGGTAGTTTGACTAACCGAAAACTTTGTGGTGTGATTCGCGTTGATGACAGGTAAGTTACGGACTCTCTGACTTATGGCGCGTCCTTCAATCTGTGTTCCGTTTCACTTTCGATGTGACTCGACTGTTTTGCTTGGTTTGTGTTTCTACGTAATTATCTTGTTGTGGGGTAAAAAGTTGTGGTTTAATCAGAGATTACACAGTGGGTTATTTATTTGTTTTCAAATCACCAACCAACTATCCAACCGAGCAGAAAACTAACTGAGATGGCTGTCTTCTGGATTGTAGCGCCGTGTAGTTTGGTAGAAGAATATTGACGTTTCGGAGGTCCTTACTGCCTCCATCATCAGGACGATAAGCTAAAAGCAGTGTTGTGCAAGGAAAAGACGTCGTCCCATGCTAGGTCAGACCGTCTTACATTTATGTAATGCAGGAACAAACGTCATTAGGTTTTCTGTGTGCGTAGTAGGACGCATATACGTAAATAATTTTCTTGGTTTTTAGATTTTCTCCCGAAATAATCCTTTGTATACCTGAAGAGTAAACTTCCTGAGAGATTTCTCGAAACATTTTAGCATAATTCAGGTTCCCAAGCTCGCTGCTTACGATCAATAATCTCTTTATGGCACCTCGTAGAATTTTTGTCTGTAGTGGGAGTTGTATACAGTGCATGTTTCTGTTTCACGAGACTGTAATTTACCTAATTTAATTATTGAGGTTAATAATGGAGGAAGGTTGCAAAGCCCTTAAGCGTATGTAAGGCGCGTTTTTAATATTAAAAGCGTTGCAGTGCATCGCGGCTTATAAGCCATACGAAATAATGTATGGAAGAAACACAGGATTTTCAGGGCGTTAGGTAGCAGTACCAGGATGGAGTAGTTACGTATTTCGTAATTACTCTTTACCAAATATTATTACGGCGACAGATGCAGGAGATGAGATGGACAGGACATGTAGCACGCACAAGTTTTAATCGGAAAACCTGAAGGGAAGGCACCACTTGGTAGACCTAGGCGCAGATGGAATGACAATTAAAAACAGGTCGTCTAACAGCTGCATGTGAGGTCGTGGACTGACCCTGGCTCTGAACAGGGACCAGTGGAACACACTCGCCGGGTTCCGCAAAGGACGGGGAATTCCCTGGCCAGCTGAGCGAGTAACATGGCTGCTCAAGAAGGAATGTGATACACGCAAAAGTTAAGTGTTGTTTAAAACCAATGAAAGTTTGTGGGCAGATGATTTAGTAAGTAAAGTATTTTTTATTAAAAGGGCTGTGAGGAATTTTCACCCATGTGAGAGAAAAGATGTCGAACTCAGATCGGGTTAGCTCAGTATAGTGACTGACGGCTTGGATGTTGGATGACCTGTGTTCGATTCCAGGCAGAGTATCGGTAGTAAAACTGCCAGAACGCGAAACTGGCTTCCCAGCTCAATGTAGTACCCGTGTTAATAACGAGACGCCCTCCTGAACGTCTTCATGACGTCGCGTTTAATAAAGAACAGCGAGAGTTTTACTGCCTGCTCGTTAAGTGAAGTCCTGACTACACCGGGGGGCACATTGCTATGACTGGCATCCGGTGACGTACCGAAGGGAGCTGTAGTTTGTCGCGGCCACTTCTGCAAAGTGCTGACGCTCCTCGGGGTCGAGTCGGGCCGATCCACAGCGGGTACTTTCCCTTCACGGTTGCCCTGTCTAGAAAACTCCCC
Organism: Zootermopsis nevadensis; assembly: GCF_977971745.1. Lineage (NCBI taxonomy): Eukaryota > Metazoa > Arthropoda > Insecta > Blattodea > Termopsidae > Zootermopsis > Zootermopsis nevadensis. The sequence goes on along the minus strand of NW_028259151.1, from coordinate 10,325,546 downwards.
GCGTCGGTTTATACGTTCGCTGTTTGAGATTTCAAATATTGACTTCCGCGGCTGAGAGGTGAGGACTTTGGATTGTCGTCGGCTTTGAGTAAGGAGGCCTACAGCCCGGTTTGTTATCAGCATGAAATCTACCTCTACTTTTCTCTTAGCATGCATGTAGTAACTATGTTGTTGCTTTCAAGACTGTGGCCACTAGCTCTGTCTGTTATGTACACTTGGCATTTTGTGGTCAATGTCATTACCAGCTTTCATATTCGTCATTTCTATAATTAGCTTTATTTTCCTTCCACACGTCAGTTCGTAACAACTTCCTGTTTCTGCTCGTCAGTGTCAGCCTTTGATTTCCTTCAGCGACCGCTGGCCGTGGACACCCTAAGTCGGCCGTAAGGTGGCTGACTCGCGGTCAATTACCGAGTTCCAGTCTCGGCGTTCCTGTGACATTCCGTGTGAATGCCGACACCTCGTCCCACATCCCTCCGAAAGGTTCCGCCATTCGTTTTTTCATTTCTATTTTGATGATACATTGCCACTGCAGTGGATGGAGAAACCATTATCGGGTCCAGTCATACTTTCTACCACTGGCTACAGGGTGTTCAAAAGTAGACGCAGATCGTGGAACAGACTGAATCGCTGTCCTTACGCGTGCTGAATTTCGACCGGGGGGGGGGGGGACATAACTGAAGGAAATGTTTCTTAAATTATTTTTGAACGTGCTGTATCATGGATCTTTCGCAGTCGTCGGTTCAGCCGGTTTGAAATGTTGAGGCAGATCTGAGTTTGTCGCGTGATGACTGATGATTTCTCTCCTTTGATTTCAGGGCAGCCGGTGGCTACGTTGTGACGTCACAGGTAGTGCAGTGTAATCATCATACGCAGGAGCAGCAATCTTGACGGGGGCGGTGGGCTCTTGAGGGCTGTGGCCTCGGGGCTAAACCGGCAGGCTGTATGGCACTGGGGTCCCCTCGCCACCATCACCACCTCCTCCACCACCAAGACCTGTACTATTACCTTTACCATCACCGGCATCGCCTCCTCTCTCAGTTGGCTCGTTCAGCAACATGGTGAAGACCTTTCAAGCCTATCTGCCCAACTGTCACCGCACATACTCGTGCATCCACTGTCGGGCACACCTAGCCAATCACGACGAACTCATATCAAAGGTGAGTGTGTCCTTGTGGCAGTCGAGAACAGCTCGTGGGCCACCAGACGCCATTGAATGTCTTTTGTAGATTATGGGAAATGTCTGGAAGATCGATATATTTTCTTGCTAGAATGCAGGAAAATGAGACAGAACTTTTTGTTAGTGCAGTATCAATCATTTGCTGTACGAAGGTTTAGAAAATTTGGAAAAGAAATAACCCGTATTTTATATTTATAGCTCACCACGTACACACAAAGGTTGTGTATTACTGTCGGCCGTGTGTGTGTGTATACTTTTTATTCGTAATCTTGCTGGCACAGCGAAGAATTCGCGTGGCTAATCTCACCTCCTCGCTGGTATGCAAAATAGGACAGCATCCTTGTACTTCTGCGCAGTCGTAAAGTAGTGGTGGATTATGAATGAAAGCAAGCTGAATGTCGTATGAGAATTGACGTCATCACAGCTTTGGGAATGTGGATAACAACGAGGGCGAAGAGTCCCACATGTTTACACGGCGTCAAAATTGAAGACAGTCCACGTTTAGTGTCCAAAAAAAAAATCGGTATGTTCGAAAGCAACCGATTGTGAAACTTGCATCTGATTCGTGGTTCGCCTGGACTCGTCGACTACCCACATTGCCGTCGAGTAGGCTGGGTTGCTGTCGGTACTGGCAGGCGCTTCGCTCGGTACGATTTCTGTCTCGCTCGGTACAATTTCTGTCTCGCTCGGTACAATTTCTGTCTCGCTTATTCTGTTTATCTCTTCAAGTACACATTTAGACGTTGTTCACGGTTGATCAAACGTGTATTTTTGTGTCGTCACGAGTTCCGTGAAACGGAAACGTGAGGGCTAGCTTGCCAGCAGTCAGCTTCTCTCTGTCGGAAAATGTGCACATAAAGGCGCGGTGACAGGCCATGCGAGACTGTCTTATTGAAAATGGAGCCACACATTTAACCTTAGATTCTGGATTTTAGTTAAAGCAGAATGTTATGCTTGCGTCGTAAATTATTTCCCGGTCCAAAAAATTTGACGTTTATGTTGAAGGAAGTTTTTTATGCATGCGAAACAGTCATTAGGAAAGTTGACTTTCATCATTAACGATGTTTTGTTCCTCTCCGTCCGTAATTTGGAATTTCACCTCCACGCGTCCATTTCCCTAACGTCATTGTCTTTTTGTGCGTGAGACCTGATGATCTCACGCGTCTTACATCACATTTCTTTGTCCGGTCTACACTTGAGTGCGCATGTTGCTACGCGTCTCTCATCAACTCCACGTGCAATGCACCATTTGCTTGCGTGCACAATGGAATTCGTTATCACAGTTTTTAGTCACCAACCCTTGGGGGTCTTCTCTCCCCGCTCCGCAGCGGTACGGCGACTTTTATGAAGTGAGTTTTATTCGACATGTATGAATCCGTCGTCATCTGCAAGGGTCGCGTTCTTAAAAAGACGCCGTGGTTGGCAAGACCGGTGGCCAGAGTCAGGTTAATTTGCCCGTTCCTTCCCGATATACGAAAGTGCGTCGAAGCGGTAATCTGGAAGCTAGAAAAGTGATTTCGGCCGTCATTGCAGACCTCCACAGACTCGCAGACAGATAGGTCCGTCCGTCCTCAGCCCTGACGATGGAGACATAATGGTTCTCCGAAACGTTGGCATTTCCCGACGAGGCTACGCGGCGTATAATGGAGAAGAGTTCGCTTTCCGCGTATCGAGTGTGCAAAAGTGGCCCGAAAGAAATTCTGGTATCAGCGAGTGAAGGAGAAGCTTGTACTTTGCATCCTCAGCATTCTTTGCGGGGGGTGGGGGGGTTATATACGTGGGTGAACGTAGTTGGTGGCTTGGAGTGGGGAGAAGAGGAGAAGATTCTACTTCGAGCCGCGGGGTTGGTGGCCTGGCACCAAAAATACGTAATGGATGTTGTTCTGCCCTGGATGCGTCGCTTCCTGAACAAGAAGGGAGTTCGACGCATATGATTTCCGTGTTCTGCAAACCCGTAACAAAAGGCAAGCAACGCAGCTCTTGGTAATATTATGTCGAAGTAGTTTTAGTAACATTTTCAAAAGGCACGCGTCAGAACAAGTTCGGTCTTGCGCATGGTCAACTTTAAAACCTTCTCTGTACCAGTACGATATTCTGGCACAGCCCTGGTACATCTGCCTTACGAAGGTTACAGTTGCTTAGCTGGTCTTGGAGCTCCTTAGCCTCTGATGTTCATTGCCGTGATACTGGACTTTATCTGGAGTAAAGAGAATCCAGGAAAACCCTTCCTCATTAAGATTCGTTGTGAAATTGTCCCTCAGCGGTCATTGGGTGTGATTCCCACATTATATTCCCCTGGTCATTCGATCATTCGACGACATCTACGTTCCATTGTCCTTATCGTAGTACCGGAAACTGTCGTAAAATACTTTGCATCTTCCCTGCCGCGTCTCTGTCCTCAATTGGAAAATCTTCCTTCAGCGTTTGTGAATAAGATTTATGTATTTCTCATACTTTTGATTTGATCGCCCTAATATTTTCGTTTCTCAACTAAAAATAATAATGTAGCAGTCTGCGTCTATGTGCGATCGAGTAGATGAACTTGGAATGACAGATAATTCGCGTGTTGGTTAGTGAGGCGAAATGTGGTTCAGACACGGGCAGCCTAAAAAACGCCTGGTCGTTGAACTGTGGGCACAGATCGATGACGTGTTTACAGCAGTAATGCCACAAGGGCTGTGTCCACCCACTACACTTTCGTAAGAAACCAAACCTCCTTGTTGTTCCACCCTTTGTCCTGTTGTGTTAGGTTCAGGAAGACGAACACAGAGGCGCTTCTAACGAAATCGCTCCACGTTGATTTTCGAAACGAGTGCCAAGATTACAGAATCTGTTATACTAACGTCCATGTGCATTGAGGAGGTGGAGGTTGGATCTCACCTCGGGTAACTTATCCTGGCCTTTGGTCGCTCGTGGCCGAGTTCCAATTCCCCCCCTCCCGTAGTTCCTGTCCTTGTTTGCGTGACCGACGAACCGAACGTCGAGGTCCGTGCGACGAACTCGGGCGGGGCCTATCCCGAAAGTGTCTGGAGCCCGACCAGTGGAGTCCTCTGGGGAAATAAAATGCGTTGACAGAGGCGACGTCCACTTCTTACATCATCACCCTGTCTTTGATGTGCCCAAAGTAGAAACGTAGGCGCCGTGGTCCAGTAGAATTTTGCCAGCGTTTCAAAGGAACTTGCTGCCTCCATCAGCAGGATAGCTACACGGCGCTATATAACCTAGACCTATGGAAATTTGTTTCTTTAGACATCCCTTGGAGTACAGTGATTCTTATAGTCTCAGCTGGACAGGAAATGTCCTGCTTCTTCTGGAACCCTGATGCCAACCACTGGACCTGTCTTGAGCCAGAGTAATCCACTCATGTCCAGTTTCTTTAACATTCTTTTTGATATCCTCCAAATTTTGCTTTGGTATTCCAGGTGGTCTCTTGGCCTTCCTTGAGTTTATTTTACGAAGAATAGGCCCATATGAAGATCACGAAGCCTCTCTCAAACAGCCTGGATGCATGAAGTCGTGTGGGTGGTTACCAACGTTTCTGAAGAACCTGCCGCTTCCATACTCGGGGTATATCCGACACTGGAGACCGTGAATTTCCCATCCTGACTTGGAACCTCCGCTAAATGCCTGTCCATATTTTATATAACCCTTTCGCCGTTGTAAAGGTTTTGCATTCGTCTGTAGTTTATCCACTGGTTGATGAATCTTCTTGTGTGATCGGTGGTACATTGTGTCCGAGATACAAGGAGAACACCGGTTTTGTGGTTCTGTCAGTTCAAAACAGGATTCCTCACGCATTCCCGCGGGAACTGTGTTAATGGAGATTTGTGGCCGCCCTGCGTGTGAATTATGAACACGAAATGCGTTCAACGAGCAAGGTTGTGTCGCCGTCCTAGACTAGAATTAATAACGTAGGCACCTGACACATTCGTCAGCGTAGGTGAGAAGCTGTGGCCTTGACAGAGTAGAAGCACGCGGAAGTCCGATGGCTGGTAATCTCTGGTTAGGATTTCATCAGTTGAAACGCGTGGAGTTGAAAGCGGTCTCTTCTGAGGAACATCCTCTTCCTGTATTTTATTCAGATTTCGTTTTGACTTCATTTCAACTAATTTTATAAACGGGACTATGAATAAAATGGTTTTATCATCGAACGGTTTTAACAATTTGTTGAAAATATTGTTTTTGTAAGCCACAGACAAGTTATACCAGTGGTATTCAACCACGGGTACGCGAAGACATCTTAAGGGGTACGTAAAATTTTAAAAAAAATATTATTTTATGATAAACACTGAATAATCAGTAATGTAATTTATTTAATTTATTTTAGATGTAGATTATATACTATGTATAACTTGAATTATACACCAACAACTTTGGGGGTACAAAGTCGAAGAGAAATTATATCTGGGGGGTACGCGAACAAAAAAGATTGAATACCACTGAGTTATACAACTTGAATCTGAGGATAAAAATCAAATCCTGATTCAGTGTCTTCTATTCAACTAAGGAAACGTCGTCAGTTAGTTATGTATATAGTTCATGACGTCGTGGGTGCGGGAGATAAAATCTCGAGGAACTTGAAAACAGTTTGTGGTTCATCACCTGCCGCCCTATCGATACAATACATTTTGTTACGCCGTCAAAATGCAGACGTGATGATACACCAACTAAGCACTGTACTTATCTCGCCTTCACTTGGAACTTAGGATTTACTTAAACGTGTTTGAGGAACGCGGGTCATTTGTTTCGAGGTTCGTCTTCTATCCGCCTTCGTGATTGTCGCTAGGCTCGTTTGTTTTCTCTCCGTGTTCCAAGAAATCATTTTGTCTTTTCGGATGCTCACGTAATCCTCAAGTTATATTTCGTTTGGTTTATTGTTTTATTTCCCCATTCAGGTTCTTGGTTGACTCACCGCCTTATCTTTATTTCCCAGCTTTGCAGGTCTTTTTATTTCTGAGATTTTCTTTCTTCTTTTGTGATTTTTCATCCTGCGGTTACCGCCGTGTCCTTTCGCCGGTTAAAATAGTTCCATCGCTTATTCCGACATTTGTGAAGTAAACGACACAGCGCACGTCACTAGAAACTGTTTTACGAAGTTGGTATAGGTTTTTTGGGCATTGTAATGTCTTTTAAGCTCAATGTACAGTTTTAAGTCACGTTTGAATGTAGTTCATATCTCGCCTTTGAGTTGTCACACATTTATTATGCGTATTAGAAGATTATTAATGTGAACTCTGTACCTACTACAGATGGTTGGAAACTATGATGATGTCCTGCAAGGAGTGTAACGCGTAGTGGACTACGTAATGCCACTGTTTGAGTAATAAAGCTATATTTTGGCAATCGAAATGTAAAACTATGAGTCACTAATCGAATTCACGTCTACACAGCGTGACGTTTGGAAAGAGACGACTGGACAGCGTGTGGCCAGCTTAGCGCTCTCTTTCTACGTCTCTGTATTTATAGTTCCTTTGTTTTGGGTTCAATAATCTTCGTCTGCGGTGATGACCTTTTTTTATTCTGAACTGCGATAACTACGACGGAAGTCTCTGAATTCGCCCAGAACACACCCCGATGCGATGTGAGCAAATGTTGAGGTTGATCCGTTGTTGACCGAAATTTAAGACGGCCGTAGTGTGGTAGAAGGTTACCGACGTTTCGGAGGCACTTGCTGCCTCCATCATAAGGGCAGTGAGTAAGCAGCACACGACCCTGCAACCCAGAAGACGGACGGCGTCATAATCGACGCTGAGAGAACGTGAAATGTCTTTTAGAACGGATGAGTTTTATGGATCCCGTGCTTCAAAGCGGAAAAGACTCCGTGGTGTTTGTAAGCCAGAGTATTTTCAGATAAAGTAGCCCGGAAGCAGGGAAACGGTAACTTACTTTCGCTTATGATGCCAGTCTTTACGAAATAACAATTCCGGCTTTATTTTTGCACGTGTAAAAAGTTGTGTTCATGTTAGAACGAGTATTCTTTGTTTCAATTGTCTTATGTGTTTGTTTCTGTGTCTCCGCATCGCACTTCGCTCCAACAGGCTGCTGTGTGCGTCAGTATGGACACGTGTTCGTGTGGAGGTCGTGTCCTTCCCGCTGAACAGCTGGGGACCGCGTAGCGTCGAGGCCTGTGATTGGAGCGGTGTCAGATTGCAGGCAGCCTGAACGACAGGCTTGTTTTGCGGTTCAGAATGTCGCAGTGTTTGTCTT